>NC_041382.1:280952552-280955347 GCF_002162155.2 Triticum dicoccoides
CCCCGGGGCCAGTGCTCCTCTGAGTGTTGGTACAACCTAGAGCACCATGCAGGGCCGTCCCTTGGCAACTTGGGTTATGTTGGCTCCCGTACGCTTAGCTTATCCGGTGTGCCCTAAGAACGAGATATGTGCAGCTCCTATCGGGATTTGTCGGCACAGCGGGTGGTGTTGCTGGACTTGTTTTACCATTGTCGGAGTTGTCTTGAAGAACCGGGATACCGAGTCTGATCGAAACGTCTCGGGAGGAGGTATATTCCTTTGTTGACTGTGAGAGCTTGTCATGGGCTAAGTTGGGACTCCCCTGCAGGGATTTGAACTTTCGAAAGACGTGCCCGCGGTTATGGGCAGATGGGAATTTGTTAATGTCCGGTTGTAGATAACTTAAACCTTAACTTAATTAAAATGAATCAACTGAGTGTGTTACCGTGATGGCCTCTTCTCGACGGAGTCCGGGAAGTGGACACGGTGTTGGAGTAATGCTTGCGCAGGTTGCCCTCTAGTTTCTCGCTCGCGCTTTGCCTCCTCTTCTCGCTCTCTTTTGCGAACAGGATAGCCACCATATTTGCTAGTCGCTTGCTGCAGCTCCACATATTTACCTTGCCTTACCTTTGAGCTTAAATAGTCTTGATCGCGAGGGTGCGAGATTGCTGAGTCCCTGTGGCTCACAGATTACTATTACACCAGATGCAGGGCCTGATGATTCCACTCCAGGTGACGCGCTTGAGCTCAAGTGGGAGTTCGACGAGGACTCTCAACGATACTATGTTTCCTTTCCTAATGATCAGTAGTGGTGCCCAGTTGGGGGTGATCGGGACCGTGTCGCATGTTGGGTTATCTTTTATTTTGGCGCCGTAGTGGGGCCATGAGTGTTTGGATGATGTAATGTTATTTATGTACTTGATTGACGTGGCGAGTGTAAGCCGACTATGTTATCTCCCCTTTTATAATATATTACATGGGATGTTGTGAAGATTGCCTAACTTGCGACATATGCCTTCAATGCGATTATGCCTCTAAGTCTGCCTCGACACGTGGGAGATATAGTCGCATCGAGGGTGTTACACATGCAGTCGATGGTTGTCCTACATGACACTCAATACTCGTGTGTGACGCTTTCTGTGGTCCCGCGAGGTCATCGTCCATCACTTTGACGAACAGCAGGCAGTGAGGTTAATTTGACCAGCAAGGTAGAATCTTTTTTGTTTGTGTTATGGTGGTATATAATACGCGTCGAGGAGGTGTGAGGGAAATAGTATCCGTGAACAAGTACACCTCACTCAATGTCAGGACTTTTTGGTTTCTGACGCATGTGCCACATCAAAATTGGGAAATTGACTATTCAAACATCACACAACACCTCTTTGGGCCACATGCATGCACGCAGTGGTTATCCTAACTAGGACACTCACGTGTGACGCTTCCATCTGTGGGCCCACGAGGCCATCGTCGATGCATGCATGCATCACTTTGACATACATCAGGAGAGGTTAATTAATTTCACCATTGATGGGGATTCTTTTGGGTTGTACATATTACGGCAGGAGCATATAGTATGCACTGAAGAGGGAGGAAGGGGACCATCATATGTAGTATGCTTCATGAACCTCGCTCTGTGTGGTTGCACGGTTTACGGTTTTTGAGGCATGTGGCACATCAAAGTTGTGCATTTTGGGTATTCAACATATATATGTTTGGCCCACATGCAAAGTGGTGGTGGTTGTCCTCTCGCACCCACTTAATCGGTTATCAGCGATATTGATGCTTTCCATCTGTGGGCCCGCTTGGTCCATCACTACTTTTTTCCTAACAACAAGAGAGGTTAATTTGACTTAGGATGGTATTATTATTTCTGCTTGTAATACGGTATATATATAGGTCATGCTCTGGGATGACATGCATGATACAGTTTGAGCACACACACATGCACGTGTACACATGAATCCCTCCCATCGAGTCGAAGTGGCTAGTACAATGACATGTCATGAACCGATCTCACTCTGTGTGGGGAGCTAGTGTACGATTTTTGACGCACACGCCACATCAATGTTGTGAAATGGTATTCAAATATTCATGCACGCATCACCTCCATATATATGGATGTAGTGGTTGCCTTCGAACGGTACACTCCCTCGCGTGGTTATCGGCGACAAGCCTATATATTCGTGGGCCCGCGTGGACATCCATCATCACCTTGACCAACAACAGGATAGGTTACCATGGCAGATTCTTCATTTGGTTCGTGTTATCGTAGTATAGGTCATGGTGAGATTCAGACCTTATGTTTGAGCGCATACTATGCATGCATGCATGCATGAATCCCTGTCGTTGGCTTGAAGTATGGTGGAACATACATATACATCGTCAACCTAACCCTCACTCAGTGTGGGGATTTCTAGTTTGAAATCACGGTGCCACATCAAAGTTGTTCCATTGTTACTCAAAAACACACCTCTCCATACATACGTTTGGGCCACACGCATGCAGTGGTTGTCTTTGAGGACTAGTTACTTGCATGATTATTGGCGAGCTAGCCCATCTCCGGGGTCGCATGGACAGCCATCACTTTGCCCAACAACAAGAGAGAGGTTGTACGACCAAGGTGGATTATTCTTGGGCCATTTTACAATCCATCTTAGTGACACATGCCTCTCTGGCCCGCCGACTGAAAGTGTGTGTGTGGTTGGGCGGGGGTTGCTACTTCGCACTTTGCTAGGTGAAACTCAGTTGGGGGCATGCATTCATAGATTAGGATTCCCTTCGTGGCGACACGAGGGAGGGGGGCCTGCTAGCTACTT
>NC_041382.1:280955920-281013919 GCF_002162155.2 Triticum dicoccoides
CTGCTAGCCACTTCGCACTTTGCTAGGTGAACCTCGGTTGGGGGAGGGGGCATGCATTCATACCTTAGGATTCCCTTCATGCCGACACGAGGGGGGTGGGGGCAAGCAATACCGTGCGCTTTGCAAGGAAGGTGCCACATCGAAGTTGCATTTGGTATTTGAAAATCAAACCAACTTTTCATACATAAATGTGGTCCACATGCATGTGTGTTCGTGTTCTGACCCTCTCCCGCGTCATTTTTCTCCAAATTTATGAACAATAGACAAGTCGGATGACGCAACAGACATACTTCACTCAAATTAACCGTGTGCCACAATGGTGCCCCTGTCACTCACACATCCGCACAGTACATTGGGATCCACGAGGCTGTGATAGCCTGGCTTAAATAGGGATGATAGACTACTCATATAAATAAGGAATTCCTTCTTTTTCGGAAGTCCATTCGGAAAGAACTCCAAAGTTAAGCATGCTCGGCTTGAAGTAATTTCAGGTTGGGTGACCCACCGGGAAGTTGCTGCCAAGTGCGCAAGAATGAGGACAAAGTGCACAGAAAAGACTAGTATTGATCTGTGGGGCCAGTCTAGATCCAGCCAGGAGTAATGACCACCGGCGGGTGTGTCGGGGGCGTTACAGTTTTTGTAACACCCACGATGCGGCTATATCTCCCACATGTCGAGGCACGACTTAGAGGCGTGACCGCATTGTAGTTTTGTCGCAAGAAGGGTCATCTTCACACAATCCCATGTAATGAACAAGAAAGGGATAAAGAGAGAGTTGTCTTACAATCGCTACTTCACACAAGACTTAAATAAATCATACGTCACCCAAAATACAAACATAGACCTACTACAGCCAAATCCAAATGAAAAGAAGATAACTCCAAATGCTAGATCCCTGATCATCCCAACTGGGCTCCACTACTAATCATCAAGAAATGAAATATAGAAACGACCAAGGTCCACGTCGAACTCCCACTTGAGTTCGGTAGCATCATCTGCACTAGTATCATCGGCACCTGCAACTATTTTGGTAGTAACTGTGAGTCACAAGGACTCAGCAATCTCAAAACCCGTGAGATCAATACTATTCAAGCTTATGGGTGGGATAAGGTAATGAGGTGGAGTTACAGCAAGCGGTATGAAAATATGGTGGCTAACATATGCAAATAAGAGTAAGATGAGAAGCTACGCAAAGGTCATGAAGCTTCATGTGATCAAGAAGTGATCCTGAAACTACTTACGTTCAAACATAACCCAAACCGTGTTCACATCTCGGACTCCGCCAAAAAGAGACCATCATGGCTATACACACGGTTGATTCGTTTTACTTAAGTCAAGTGTAAAGTTCTCTACAATCGGATATTAACCACAGGCACATAACGCAGGCACGGCTCTCGAAAGTTTATACCCTACAGGGGTGTCCCAACTTAGCGCATCACAAGCTCTCACGATCTACGAAGGATATCCTTCTCCCAGAAAGACCCGATCAGTCTTGGAATCCCGGTTACAAGACATTTTGACAATGGTAAAACAAGATTAGCAAGACCGCCCGATGTGTCGAGAAATCCCAATAGGAGTCGCACGTATCTCGTTCTCAGGGCACACTGCATGGGCCAGACGTTAGGTTGGCATAGACCCTGGTTGCCCAGGGGGCGCCAGACATCGCCCGGTTCGGACCAACACTCAGAAGAGCACTGGCCGGGGGGGCTTAATATAAAGATGACCCTCGGATTTGCAACCCCGAGGGAAAGTTGTAGGTGGTTTGGCAAATGTAAAACCAAGGACGGACCTTGCTGGAGGAGTTTTATTCAAAGCGAACCGTCATGGGGGTCCCATAACCCCAACCGTGTAAGGAACGCAAAATCAAGGAACATAACAACAATATGACAGAAACCAAGGCGGCAAGAGTGGAACAAAAATTAGGCATAAGTCCGAGCCTTCCACCCTTTGCCAAGTATATCGACGCATTAATTAAATAAGAGATAAAGTTATATCCCAACATATCCATGTTACAACATGGAACAACCTGCAAGGCACCTGCAACTAGCAACGCTATCAGAGGGGCTGAGCAAAAGAGGTACTTAGCCAAACAACAGTTTGCTAGGAAGGTGGGTTAGAGGCTTGACATGGAAATATGGGAGACATGAAAAACAAGTGGTAGGTAGCACGACATAGCGATAGAGCGAACAACTAGCAAGCAAAGATAGAAGTGATATTGAGGGTAATGGTCATCTTGCCTGAGATCCTGCCAGGAAGAAGAACGTGACCATGAAGAAGACAAACAGACGGAGTCGAACGAATCCTCACAACTCCGGATCGAAACCGAAGCGAACGAGAGAAGAAAACCGGAAAGAAGCAAGCAACATGGTAAACACACAGACATAAACATGGCATGATGCACAACCAAGGATGATGCATGTCTGGTTTAAATATGCATGGCATGGCAAAGTGCACAAAAAACTACAAGTTAAGTGGAGCTCAATATGCAACGAGTTGCATATTGACGAAACACCACATTCGATTATTTAGTTCTCTCCAGTTTATGTACCCAACAATATTAAATGTTATTAAACATGACAAGGGGTGAAGCATAATCAAGCTAACTATTAAGGCAAGTTTAAATGAGTCCAGAAACATCAAACAACAATTCCGGTAAATCCCCATATGTCATTTAGCAATTTGATGCAACAACAATTTTAAACATTGAAATGTTGTTATCATGATGCGAATGACATAAAAAAGTTTTATGCAAATTTTTGAAAATGTTGATATGAACATGTTATGAAGCATTTGTCATCGTGGAGGAAACGAAAGGGGTGCGACGGCAACGACAACGGAAATGGTGCCACGACAATATTCCGGTTCCGGTAACTCGATTGAGATGCCGGTACAAAAGGAAGTGTGACTGGAGCGTGTCATGATGAACGGTGGGGTGCTCCCAGTATCCTGGTTCCCACGTGTTGGTGGAAAGGAAAACGAGGAAGGAAGGTGTGAAGACAACTCGGACACAGTGCAAACATGGGCATCTCATACATCACACATTCATTCGGTCCACGTGCGTTGTTCCGGCGGTTATACCTTCGAAGCATGCAAACAGGACAATTCGGGTTCGGCGCAATGTAGAGTAAGTGGACGTTATTGGGACGGTTGTAGTTGAAGTAGTCGTTCATGGGCGTTGTGGGAAGTAGTCATTATCGTGGCGACGGTAGTGGAAGTAGTGGTACTATCGGTCCTCGGTGACGGTAGTGGTACTAGCGATCTTGGCGATGCTAGTTGTTCACGTTCTTAGTCGCACAAGTTTCCATAAATGTTCGGGGTCACGGCGAGAAACTTGACGTCCATGGAGTCTTCGAGGGTCGACGGTAGTGGTACTTGGCAAAATGCACGTCGATGGTAGTTTTTTCTCGTATCGTCGTGGTACTTGGCGATTTTGGAGACGGCGGAAGACAAACTTGGCAGTCCTTGTTGAGTTAGTACTTGACGTTATTCCATGTTCGTTGCCCCTTGGACTTGGCGTCAATAGCAACAGGGGCGCAATGCAGGGACTCGGCGCGACGCAGTGGCGACCACCGTGGGACTTGGCGCATCCATTAGGAACTTGGTGGTACTTGGCGTTCTCTGTCCTGCGGTTCATGATACTTGGCATGGAGGTAACCATCGGGCTGCTGTTCCTTCAAAACGAGCTGCACCAGGGAAGACCAAAACGGTGACGCCCGAAATATAGTTGGCCGGAGGGGACGGCTCAGGCAGGAGCTGTGGGCGATGACGGTGTCATGGACTAGGGCGTACTCACCACGTTGTCACCCGACCAGCTGGATCGAGCCAAGGACCCCCACGGCGGTTCATTCATGGGCCAGTTCGGACAACCCATGCCGCATACAAGGAAGACTTCACAAGACTTGGCGCCCAAGACAAGGACTCTCCTAAAACCCTAGGCCTCTGGTGTCTTATATAAACCGAGGCCAGGCTAGTCAATAGACAATCTCATATTCATTAGATCAATCTCATGGTAGACATGTACTCTGTACTACACCCCATATGAATACAATCAAAAGCAGGACGTAGGGTTTTACCTCTATCAAGAGGGCCCGAACCTGGGTAAAATCTTGTGTCCATGTTACCATTGCTCCAAGAAGCCTAGCTTAGTACCCATACTACGAATACGCCAGATATTGAACCGACATTGGTTCTTTCATTGAGAGCCTGCTGGCTGATCATCACGGGTCGATGGGATGATCAGGTGATATATTTCTAATCATATCTGTTTTGCACAAGTTAGTTTTTGTGAGAATTATCATTGGTTTGCAAGCTTCATCAGCAGATTAGGTTGAGATCAAGCTCTGTAAAATCTGCGACCAACGATGTGCCCCTACGCGGCGTCTGATGCTCTACTATAGTCTGCTGGTCGATAGATGGCGGCGTTTGATTGATTGTCAAACTGGTCTCTGACCTCGCACACAATGCTCGATTGTAGAGCCGAAGACAAATCCACTACGGATAACAATCGTCGAGGGAGATTTCTTCCCTTGTTCTCTTTCCTTTTTCCTTATTAAATTTAGCAACTAGGCGGCCGTCGGTCGTTTACTAGTATTTTATTTTCGCTAAAGTTTGCTTGGATTAAAGTACTAACACGGTTACATACTAGCTTTGCATCCGAACTCCATGGAGATAAGCCGCCGCCGCAGTCACTAGCTCGAAGTCCCAGCGCAAGTCCTGTGGCCAATCTCTACTATGACTCACCTAAAAGTGAACCCCCTCCACGTGAAGAGATGAGCTAAGTACTACTCCCTATTAATTATTTGCAAAAGGGAAAGCATAGACTAGTACATCTAGTACTTGCTACTACAGTTTTTTTATTAAAGTTTTAAAGTTATCCGGTTGGTATTAGTGCTTCTACCACTGTCCAGATTAGATTGATTTTCATGGATTCTTTATGTGGGTTGCTACAAGCGTTTGCACTGCAGATTTTTTTTCTTCTTCCTCGGACTGCTATGTTTGACACGCACAGGCAATCAGCGTATGACTACTTCGCATAAAACTGACGCATCTATGGATGTGAAGCTGATGGATCATCAGTATCGTGCGTGTGGTCTACTTTGTCACAAGCTAACCTACTCCATGCACCCAGTCTGGATACTCCGCAGCTCGACCACTGCAGACAGCCTTGTGGTCGCAACCCTATTGGACGTCCTCCCTTGAACTGGCCTGTACACCATCATCAGTTTTGCAGTGCCATCAGTTCATCCGTTTGCTTCCCATTTACTACGGTCTGCTATGGTCATCACCGTTGGTGAACATGCAATTGAGTTACATTGCGCATTACCTAGCGTGACGACCCCCATCGAGGCCGAAGAGTGTTCGGCTCGGCGCAACCAAATGGAGATTTGACCTTCTTTTTTCCTTTTTCACTTTATATTATTTAATTAAGCATTTACTTTGGGGCAGTTCTCTCACTCCAATGGCTACATCTAGATCAGGTTATCGACTTCGACTGCGTCATGCGGTCACTTCGGCAAGCCAGCATCGTCGTCCCAATCGGCATAAATTGGCTCTCGTGATCACCTTGTTGGCTGAATTGCCATACCGACATTTTTGGTTGCCTCTGGAACTTCGTCATCGATGATAGAGCTCTACCTCATCGAGTGTTCGGCGCAAGGGCCATATTTCATTTATTACTCACTTTGCATAAATTATTAATTATGCAACGATTTATTATTATTATTATTATTATTATTATTATTATCTCCGACTTGCACTATTTTCTGTGCACAGGTAAATGATTCGGGTCGGGCAGCGCTGTCACTCCAGCGTACCGACGTGCTGACATGGGGTTTCCGTCATCGCCTTACCGACCTATCGCGTCACCTTGGCTGGACCGGGGGCTTTGCCATCTATTCATCAAACCTACTCCGAGGACTCCAGCATCATCAGCCGACCAGCTTCGTTAGCTCGGCTGGACCGGGGGCTGCTCCTCAACACGTCAACCGCGCTATATCGCCACTTCGTCAAGCCGAGCTCTTTTCTCGGACACTTCGGAACCGGCTTGGGGGTTGGGACCTCGGCCAAGCCGAGGACTATGTCTTCGTCCCACCAGAAGTTTGGACCTCATCATCAACACCAAGCACATTAACCAGCTATGTCGCTTTCATGCTCAAAAACTTTCAGATTTAAATTTTGTTCGGTTCGACAAACCATTATACCTTTTTGGCAAAAAGTTGTTTGTGCAAAACTTCCATGTCAAAACTTTGTTTGTGACACACAAATTCAAATACCCTGTTTACTTGGGGGCTTCCTTTATGAAACTTTTCCTCTTTCATATGATTATAGTTGTATGGCTTCGTTCCTTGTTCGTGTATTACGCCACAGTATGCATCATGTTGACTTAAGTGTTCCGCAAGCTGGGTTGCCTTGCTCCTGTGTTTACCCTTACGTTCCCGATTGTTCGGCTAGGGAGTAAAGGGATCACCTCTGCGATTGTTACGATCGGGTCATCCGAGCTCGGACCTCAGACCGGGTGAAGCCGAAAGCTAGCACTCTTATTGTTTTAAATCATGGTCGGCACACAACGGAACTCATGAGTACAAAAAATCTATTGCACAAGTCTCATAGTAACAATTAACAACCGAAGAAAGGTATCGGTGGAGGTACTATTTTCTTTGAAGATGCTTCTTACACTTCGTCATTAATATAGCATAAGTTCCCTGAGCGCGTTTTGTCTGTTATAGCCTTATGGCCTGATTGGCTGGTGACGAGCTAACGAGACGATGGCGCCAGGTAGACGAGGAGGCGAGCGAGGAGGACCTGGGTGCGGCAGCACGCGAGGTCGGGGAGGTAAAGGAGGATGGGACGAGGCGTAGGAGATGTCGGGCGGTGGGGCGTGTGGAGGGCTTGGGTCCCTGTCGCGGCAGAGAGGCGGGGGCGCCTGGAGGAGGAAGGCCATGGCAGGAGGAGCGGAGCGGAGCAGTGGCGAGCTGCAGCGGCTGCGAGAGGCGATGTGGCGGAGCTCGGGGCAAGGGGCAGCGCTAAGGAGATGGAGCAAAGGAGGGGGTCGCACAGAGGGGCATCGTGCACGCCATCGCGAGGTGAGAGGACTGGAGGGAGATCGGGCGTGGGCGCATGAGGGGTCGAGAGGAGCAGGAGGTTGTGCGAGTGCTAGGAGGGACGGAGGGGAGAAGCGGCGGTGGAGGAAGGGATCGAGGGAGATGGGTATCGGGGTGGTTGAGGGTGGGGTTCGGGAGCCCGGCTGGGCCTAGAGGGCTAGGTCGGCCTGGATGTCAGGCCCAAGAGGCCAGCGGTGCAGGCCACCCCTCTCTCTCTTAGCCTCTCTTTTCAAAACAGAAAAATGAAGAAAAAGAAAAGGTAATAAAATAAAATGTTAGAGAAAGAGTTTTGGCAAGGGGATTATTTTCCCGGACTAACAAAAATGGGCACGGTCCATGAAAAATAGGAGTGGACATGATTGCAAGAATTAAATTCAAAGTCATTTGAATTTAATTCAAATGGTTTGAACCAGGACTAGGAATTAGAAGTGTCCGAAAATGTTAAGATTTTTTATGGAGCTCAGGAAAAAGATGGAAGAATTTACAGGAAAAGTTTGGGACCAAACTTGAAGCCAAAAAAGGCATGTGATTATTTGCAAGTGTGTTTATGGGTTCCGAAAATTAATGGGATATTTATTATAGCTCCCTAAATATTGGGAGGATATGTTTTAAAGAGAATTTCACCATGTGAATTTCCCTCGATTTAAATAGATCAAAAGATCTATGCAATTTATTGAGTTGACTTTTAAAAATTAAATGACATGCTGGCATGATGGCATGATGCAATGCAAAAATAAATAGACCAAGCACAAATGAAACACACAGATGTCACAAAAATATGGAGGCTTCTAGAACGTCGGTCTCGGGGCGTCACAACACTCCTCCACTTACAAGAGATCTCGTCCCGAGATCTAAGGATGGCACCGGAGAGAAGCGGAAGAGGAAGAGGTAAAACAAAGTTGCTTCTTTGACAAAAGAGTGAAACCAACAAACCTTGAGAGGTTAAACAAATTGAAATAAGGAATCCAACAAAGATGCAAGAAGTTGAAAACACTCCGTTATAAAAGAGTAACAAGGAACATTATGAGAACCTAGAGGTTAAATGACAAGATAGATATTCAAACCACTCTGGTTAAAACAAGATAGGGAAGGAATAAGAATGATATAATTTGGACAGCACTCCGACTGTAATGGAAGGAATTGAACATGAAGTTGACAAGATTGGATGATACTTGACGAAATCAACAACACTCTGTCTCCGAAACTATTGAAAGAATGGCACAAGGGCTAAGAAAGATTTATGATAGCACTCCGATTGAGGATGGAGGCAAAACTTGATAAGATGAAAGAACTCGAATGGAAAAACGACACTACAGCTAAACAGATAAGCAAGGAAAAATAACATGATCCTCACAATTCAAGACGATGAGTGAAGAGAGCAACATCACAATGCCTCTCGAAGAAAAAATAGAAGATAGATCATTGGAATAAAAGAATGGAGAAGAAAATGCTAACTTCTTCCCCAAATGAGCTTGGAAAACACCCTTCCAAGAAGGTTATAACGGAGTTATGAAACGAATAAGCTTGTAGTGTGCTTATGGAAAACATCTCAAAACTAAGGTGAAATTTTGCCACCGCGGAAACAAATAAATTGGATTGATATCAACAAGGAGACGAGAAACTTGTATCACTGGGAGGATAAATGAAGAACTTGGGTCATTTTTAGAACCATAAATAGCAACAATCCTTAGGGAAGGCTTTAGGTGAAATATAGCCCACGATAACTCCAATGAAGAGATTGATGGTTTGCACAGGATCTCCTGAAGGAAGATAAAGGGATGGGTTTAAATATCTCATTCCTACCAACTTGTCTATCATGAAACATGAAGGAAACTGTGAAAATGACATAACACCACCTCAAAATATAAGATAGAAAGAATTGCACTTTGGAATGCAAGATGAAGAATACTTGAGCTCCAACAAGAATCTTGATGAATCACCATGTTGACCCTCCATAAGGAACTCCAATAATAAAAGTATGATAAAAGAAAGAGAAGTTGAAAAACACAAGGTGAATTCTTGCGATGATTTAGATGGAGCTTCGCGACAAGATAATGCAGAAAAACTTGGGACTCCGAAAAAGAAAAGATGAAGCATCTCGAAGCAAGAATGTAACATGATGAACAACTCTAGAAAGAAGAAGTTAGACCACTAGGATGAAACAATAAGATTTACGTTATGTGTATCCTTCACCAATTTAGATTGATGACAAGAAACAGATTCACCATACTACTTATTCTCGTAGAAAGGATTAAGAGAGATATAGCGCAAACTTGAGAAGGTGTTGATGGAACCACCGGTGGGATTTTGGAAACAACGAAAGAATTGATATGATAATGAAGGAAGAGAAATTTTGAACAAATTCCCGTAAGAATTAAAAGAACGAACGCATCACCAGGAAGAATTGGAAAATGAACAAAGATACTTGAGAGAATTTAGATACAAGTGAATGAAGAGATCGCGAGCTGATTAGAGAACACTTGAATGATGCACCTATAAGATTTGGAGAAGGGGAGCTAAAAGCTGGAATGAATAATTTTGAGATGATGGGCTCCGGAGAATCAAACTAAAAAGATTCCTGAATTGCTCCAGATGGGTGAAAAGAATTCTCACAATCAAAAACAATTATGAGAGGATAGCATCAAGCTTGAACTACACATCTTCAAGAGATAGGAGCAAGATTTAAGAGAACATCTTCTTTAGTCTTCAAATGCAGAGAATGACGATGAGAAACACCACCACGAATTATTGAGATATTTAGGGAGAATGAAAAACAAAATAGGTTGAGACAACAATGAAAAATAATTTGAAATCGATCTTGGAAAACATCTGACTGATGAAATTCATTCTTACGTCACACTTTGGAAAAACTTTGAGAATAACTCCGGAAAATTAGAAGAGTCGGGTAAGATCCTGGGAAAGACCTATGGTTTAGGGCCCACTCAAAAGATACATTGTTGAACGATTTAAAAGAGAGATTGCACCGATTGAATAAAATGACTTGAATGAGATAATAATCTCCAAATAGCTTGAACGGATCTTGAATGAAAAGATGAGCCTTCTGAGATATCTTTAGTACTCCAGAACAAAAGAATAGCGAGAAGTGGATGATTAAGACGTGCACCGGCATGAGAAAACATTTGAAACAATGAAAAGATATCTTCGACAAAGCTTGAATTGAATCCACCAGAGAAGAAAAAGAATGAAGAATTATGAACTTGAAGCTCCCTTAGCATCTTCATAAGAAACAACGGGTAAAAACACCGAAATAAAAGACTGAAGAGACTTCACATCCATAAGATGGATACTTGATTATGAAATCTGAATCCTTGAAGAAAAAGGGTGGGAGGGCGGGAAAACAATGGCAACTTGGGGCAGATGGAATGGATACCGTTGAGAAAACTTAGAATTGATCTTGCGGATGTTGAAAATGAACAGATCCACTTGAAGAGAAGCACATCGGTTGGAAAAGAATTGGCATGACCATCTCAATGATCAAGAAGGATTAGTACTCCCATAGAAATATGAGAACACCGCTTAGAAATAGGCATGGAATCAACACTTGACATTGAAGCAACTCGAATACCACAATTCAAAATGAAACCAAGGATTGGGCTTGCAGAATAAGCCGGAAACAAACATATGATAGACCCCATATTGTATCATGTGTCTGTTGGAAGGCTATCCTACGTGATACTTGAATTCCCACCTATAAAGTCTCGAAACTTTCTAGTTATGCAATCTAGTGTTAGGGATACATGATGCACAATATATATCACACAACTAACAAGCCCTACGTTCCAACTGTATCCACCCTTCAACACATAACCAAGGAACCTTCGGAAATTGTGTACTTCAACCTTCGAAAAGCATCCGTTATACGAGTTATGGAAATACTCCCAAACTCCCGCCCCAGTACTGGGTGGCGTCGAGGTTATCTTACCAACCACTGCATAAAAGAGATTTTCAATGTCGGCACACTCAGGTATTCCAGAACTGCAATAATAAAATAGTGACGACAACACCTCGGAGCTCAACTCCCCGGGACACTGCCACAACCCCTAAATGTCAGGAGGCACCAAGAACAATGTTGTCATCACAAGAATATTGGAACGATCCCAAGATACCAGCATGATCCTAATTTGTTTTGTGAAATTTGAGGAGAGGAAAGTCAAAACATCTACGTCAGGAGGCCTCACCAGAGCGGCAAAGGGACTAAGGTGTAAAAAGAATCCTACTCTCCGATATGTATAATCCTAAGGCTCAAAACATTTTGTTCTAGACTAAACAACATCAGTGATTCGATCAAGCATGGGGGCTCCTAAGTCGGGGATGGCTCTGATTACCAACTTGTAACACCCACTGTGACGCCCCCGATTCGACCGTACACTAATCATACACGCAAATGTGTACGATCAAGATCAGGGACTCACGGGAACATATCACAACACAACTCTAGAAACAAATGGAAATAAAACAAGCTTCATATTACAAGCCAGGGGCCTCAAGGGCTCGAATACAAACTCGGTACACAAGGGTCAGCCGAAGCAACAATATCTGAGTACATACATAAGGTTGGATAAGACTGCCTTAAGATGGCTAGCACAAAAGCAACAACGATCGAAGAGGCAAGGCCTCCTACATGGGACCTCCTAACTACTCCTGGTCTTCGGAGGCCTCCATGTAGTAGTATCCGTCAGCGGTGGCATCTGGCTCTAGGGATCCACCATCTGGTTGTGACAAACCGGAAAGAAGGAAGAAGGGGGCAAAGGGGTGGCAAAGAAACCTTAAGTACTCATCCAAAGTACTTGCAAGCATCATATCTATAATAAGAATGCATTGGTATCAAATGGAGGGGTTGTATCTGTGGACTAAACTGCAGAATGCCAGAATAGAGGGGAAAGCCTAGCCTATTGAAGAATAGCATCTTCAAGTAGCTCCAAGCATCTTGCAGCATGTAGAAGAGTAAAGAATATCAGTTTAATTAACAAGCATGTTGTAGCATTAATGCCCAGAGATCCTTCCTCGACTCCATGCGAGAAAGCAATACCGGAGCCACATATCTCAAGTATCCATTTCTAGTTGTAATAGATCAGGATATAAGTCTGAACATCCATTACCGTGGACACGGTATTCGAATAGATAACTTCCCTGCAAGGGTGCACCACATTACCCAACACGCTCGATCACTCTGGCCGGACACACTTTTTTGGGTCAATGCCCGACCTTAGAAAATCAACACGTCATAGCCCTACCTAGGCTCAGCAGAGAGGTCCCCGCCGGTCTACATCCTAAGCACTCCGGGGTCTGGGCCCATCCCCGTTGCACTCCGGGTCGTTGCGTGCATGGCGAACCAGGATGCCCGAATGGCGCCGGCCCAGTCATGCCGCAATGCTGAACTGGACGTCTGACAAAGCTTCAGCTGATACTACATCGTCGAGGCCCATAACTATTCTCGCGTGGTGGTTAGTGTGTAAATGCCAAAGGCCAACGCAGAACAAATACCCAAACCATAGTGTATTATTATCTTGCGGAGACGAGCATGGACTCACGATAATGTGACCCCGTCGCCCCGTCTCGGGTAAATATTGCAAGGGCTAGCCCAGCCCACTCGGGGGCGGCCTGCTTGCCCGGCCATGCCTCGTAACCATCTTGCGGGTGCTCTCCGGGACCGTTCGACTTTCCCAAAGGTCTCAAGTAAATTCAAGGTAACCATGTGTCCAAACACGAAGGGGAAAACCAGAGGAATCACCCTCGGTGAAATCCACTCGATGTAATCATCAAGGTGAACGTAAGAGGAACCACCCTCGAGGTTCACACTTGAGGGGTTGCACGAAAAATCCGTATCGAGAATGGTGAAGGAGTAACTACCCTCGTTGACCACGACCGAATAGTTACACTACAGAGGTGTCATCGGGAGTGCGTTGGGAGGTCTCACCCTCGGCACTCGATAGTAGCTCTGCAGAGTCGAGCAACAAAAGGGGCATGATGTGATGTGAGGTGTCGGGCTCTGGTCGTCGATCATGTTGATCGAGTCGTCGATGATGAAGCAAGGGCAACAAGGACAAGATGGGGGTCACTGATGGATCACTAACCAACCTATACTAAGCAGTTTAGGATATAAGCAGGTAAGGTAACAATAAGCAGGTTACAAAAGCAGGCTATGCATCAGAATAGGAGCAAACAATAACAGTATCTAAATCTAATGCAAGCATGAAAGAATGGAATGGGCGATATCGGGATGATCAAAGGGGGGGCTTGCCTAGAAGCTCCGCTGAAAGGGAAGAAGGTTCATCGTCGACGTAGTCGATCATAGGGGCATTAGCAGCAATCTTGGTGTCTACAAGAGAAAAGAGGGGGAAGAAACAGTAAATACAGAGCAGACAAGAGCAATACTATGCATGACGGTGATAACACGGAGGGCTAGGGGTGCTACACAATAATGGCGAAGGGGGAAAACATCCGGAAAGTTATCTCGAAGTTTGGCATTTTCAGACAGACAAACCGGAGGGGAAAAGTTCGATGTTCGCTATGCTAGGGGCATGTGACAGATGAACGGAGAGCGTATTCGGATTCGTCTCGTCGTTCTGAGCAACTTTCATGTATAAAACTTTTTCATCCGAGTTATGTATTATTTTATATGAATTCATTGAAGATTTAACAATACTCAGAAAAAACCCTGAAATTTTGCTAAGTCTGAGAATTCACCAGTTTTAAACATTACTTGGCAGTTTCAAAATGCTACAACTACTGTTCTGTACATTCTATGATTTTGTGCCTTATGTCAATTTTGAGCATTATTCTGTGATCTAGAAGATAGTAGCACTTTCATCTCTGTTAGAGTGCATTTGCTTGATCATCAACAGCTCTAAAGTAGCTATGAAGTTAAATCTGTTTTCGGCTTTTCTATTAACAGAACAAAGAACTTTGTGATTTTCATAGGATTTAATCCATGCATTAAAAGTATTTGGTCTAGTTGGATAAAATGAAGTTTGTCAAGCATACTTTCTACTCATATTAATTTTACCCATGTTAACCGTTGTTTAGACGTTGTCTAGAGGCCGTACAAAGGGCCAAACAATGTTAAATTAGAAAAGCTAGCACTAGCTACAATAACTGAATGTTACTATAGAAGTATAGCATAGCAGCAAGCAGCTACAGGAGCAGGAAAGCAGTAGCAAAGCGAGTGGCATGCACGCGACCGCACGTGTTGGGCACAGGGCGGGAATGACGTAGGGCGACAGTGGGCATGGGCTAGCGGGCTGCGGCGACCGGAGCAGCAGCAACACACGCAGCTGAGCAGCAACAATCGGCTGGACGTGCGCGGGGCGGCGGCATACGCGCAGGGTGCGACGAGAGGGGCGTGGGCAGGGGATCGTCGGGCACGGGCTGGCTGCGGTGAGCACGAGCTCACGGGGAGCTCCGGCGCGGTGGCTATAGGCGAACATGGGCTAGTACTACATCGTCGGAATCAGAGGGGCAAGAAGAGGGGGAACACGTGGTGCTCACCGGGAGGGCGCACAAGGGACCGGCGGTGGGTTTAGGAGCTGCAGTGGGCACCGGCGGTGCTTCCAGGCTCCAGCGGAGGGAACCAGACGATGAGGCGGAGGCCGATGGGGTTTGCAGACTCGACGAAGAGGCGAGAGGAGGCCCGAGGCTACGCGAATGATGACAGCGTAGCCATGGCAGTGCTCGGGTGCCGGTCTAGATCGAGAATGGGAGCGAGGGGAGAGGAGAGGGGAACTGGGGAACTAGGGTTCGTCGACGAGGGCGGGGCAGTTGTATACACGCGGGGGAATGACGGAGAGGTGCGGGATGTCCGCCACGGGATCAGGGGCGCCATGGGATGACCGCCACGATGCCCCCTACTTCTATAGTGTGAGAGGGAGATGACTGGGGTGTGGGTTGGGCTTGTTTTTCTCGCTAGCTGGGCCAAGGCCTAGTGGGAGGGGTTGGCTGTAGGTTTAGGTCCATAGGGAAAAGATGGGGGGGGGCTTTTTCACCTTTTCTATTTTGGTTCTAGTTTTGCATTTTCTTTTTGTACCAAATGAGTTTTGTTATGAACAAAACTTGGCACATAAATCTAACACAATATATTGAGATGGAACAAAAAGTATGGGGTCAAAAGGAGTTGTCTAACCATTTTTAGAAATTGAAAAGGCCAATTTTTTAAATGTTGCTGGACCACTAAAAAATTTCTAGGGGCACTTTGGGAATTCAAGAGCAGGTTGGTTCCAACATGAAAAATATCCAGGGATTATATGCCACACCCTGAAAAAATTTATTTGAATGTTTGAAAAATTTAAATTTTGCACCTTAATTTGAATTTGAATTTGAATAGTGACTTGGATCCAGTGATTTAGCAACAGTAAAAGTGATGACATAGCATAATTAGCAGGAGATTACTGTAGCTTAATTATCCGGGTGTCACACCCACGATGTGGCTATATCTCCCACGTGTCGAGGCACGACTTAGAGAAATAACTGCATTGTGGTTTTGTCGCAAGAAGGGTCATCTTCACACAATCCCATGTAATGAACAAGAAAGGGATAAAGAGAGAGTTGGCTTACAATCGCCACTTCACAAAATAATTAAATAAATCATACATCATCCAAAATACACAGATAGACCGACTATGGTCAAATCTAAATCAAAAGAAGATAACCCCAAATGATAGATCCCCGATCATCCCAACTGGGCTCCACTACTGATCATCAAGAAACTAAACATAGAAATGACCAAGGTCCTCATCGAACTCCCACTTGAGTTCGGTAGCATCACCTGCACTGGTATCATCGGCACCTACAACTATTTTGGTAGTAACTATGAGTCACGAGTACTCAACAATCTCAAAATCCGTGAGATCAATACTATTTAATCTTATGGGTAGGATAAGGTAATGAGGTGGAGTTGTAGCAAGTGGTAAGCAAATATGGTGGCTAACATACGCAAATAAGAGTAATATGAGAAGCTATGCAACGGTCGTGAAGCTACAAGTGATCAAGAAGTGATCCTAAAACAACTTACATTCAAACATAACCCAAACCGCGTTCACTTCCCGGACTCCACCGAAAAGAGACCATCACGGCTACACATGCAGTTTATTCATTTTACTTAAGTCAAGTGTCAAGTTCTCTACAACCGGATATTAACATTAGGCATAAGGGGTGTCCCAAGTTAGCCCATCACAAGCTCTCACGATCAATGAAGGATATTCCTTTTCCCGGAAAGACCCGATCAGTCTCGGAATCCTTGTTACAAGACATTTTGATAATGGTAAAACAAGACCAGCAAGACTGCTCGATGTGCCGACAAATCCCAATAGGAGTCACATGTATCTCGTTCTTAGGGCACACCGGATGGGCCAGACATCGGGTTGGCATAGACCCTGGTTTCCCAGGGGGCTCCGGACATCGCCCAGTTCAGACCAACACTCAGAAGAGCACTGGCCCGGGGGAGTAATATAAAGATGACTCTCGGGTTTGCAACCCCGAGGGAAAGTTATAGGTGGTTAGGCAAATGTAAAACCAAGGTTGGGCCTTATTGGAGGATTTTTATTCAAAGCGAACTATCAAGGGTGTCCCATAACCCCGACCGCGTAAGGAATGCAAAATCAAGGAACATAACACCGGTATGACGGAAACTAAGGCGGCAAGAGTGGAACAAAACATTAGGCATAAGGCCGAGCCTTCCACCCTTTGCCAAGTATATAGATGCATTAATTAAATAAGAGATAAAGTGATATCCCAACGTATCCATGTTCCAACATGGAACAACCTTCAAGGCACCTGCAACTAGCAAAGCTATAAGGGGGCTGAGCAAAAGCGATAACTTACCCAAACAACTGTTTGCTAGGAAGGTGGGTTAGAGGCTTGACATGGCAATATGGGAGACATGATAAACAAGTGGTAGGTAGCGCGACATAGAGATAGAGCGAACAACTATCAAGCAAAGACAGAAGTGATATCGAGGGTAATGGTCATCTTGCCTGAGATCCCGCAAGGAAGAAGAACGAGTCCATGAAGAAGACAAACAGATGGAGTCGAATAAATCCTCACAACTCCGGATCGAAATCGAAGCTAACGGGAGAATGATAACCCGCAAGTATAGGGGATCGCAACAGTTTTCGATAAATAAGAGTGTCGAACCCAACGAGGAGCTAAAGGTAGAACAAATATCCCCTCAAGTTCTATCGACCACCGATACAACTCTATGCACGCTTGACGTTCGCTTTACCTAGAACAAGTATGAAACTAGAAGTACTTTGTAGGAGTTTTCGGAAAGGCTTGCAAGAAAGTAAAGAGCACGAAAATAAAACTAGGGGCTGTTAAGGTAAAGAAGCAACTAAAGTAAATATAGCGAGTGTGGAAAAGTGGTGGTAGGAGTTACGAAATTGTCCCTTAAGCAATTGATTACTTTAGTAGACCGATAGCAAGTATTATGTGGGAGAGGCCACTACTAGCATGTCATCCCTGACTTGGAATTCTATGCACTTATGATTGGAACTATTAGCAAGCATCCGCAACTACTAATGTTCATTAAGGTAAAACCCAACCATAGCATTAAGATATATTGGTCCCCCTTCAATCCCGTATGCATCAATTTCTATGCTAGGTTGAAGCTTCTGTCACTCTTGCCCTCCAATACATAGTCCTATCAACATACAAACTAACCCTAGGGTGTGATCCACGCGCGCAATCATATGATGGGCACCAAAGGATAGCAACATAACCACAAGCAAATTAAATCAATCATAGAAATTCATCAACCACCGATAGGACAACAAAAATCTACTCAGACATCATAGAATGGAAACACATCATTGGATAATAATATGAATCATAAAGCACCATGTTCAAGTAGAGGGTACAGCGGGTTGCGGGAGAGTGGAGCGTTGTAGATAGAGGGGGGAAGGTGATGGAGATTTTGGTGAAGATGGCGGAGGTGTTGGTGAAGATCGCGGTGATGATGATGATGGCCACGGCGGCGTTCTGGCGCCACCGGAGGAGAGGGGGAGAGGGGCCCCCTTCTTCCTCTTCTTCCTTGACCTCCTCCCTAGATGGGAGAAGGGTTTCCCCTCTAGTCCTTGGCCTCCATGGCATGGGAGGGGCGAGAGCCCCTCCGAGATTGGATCTATCTCTTTGTTTCTCTCTGGTGCCGCGTTCTGTTCTGGCTCTATTTCACCGTTTCATATATATATGGATATCCGTAACTCCGATTAGCCTGAAACCTTCGCCGTGATTTTTTTCCCGAATATTAGCTTTCTTGCGGCAAAATAAGAGCATCAACTGCCTTACTGTGGGATCACTAGGGTAGGGGCGCGCCCTAGGGGGGGCCCTGCCTCGTGACCACCTCGGGCACTAGTTCGTGTTGATTTTCCTTCCGAATTTTCCATATTTTCCAAAAATAAGCTCTGTCCGTTTTTATCCCGTTTGGACTCCGTTTGATATGGATATTCTGCGAAACCAAAAACATGCAACAGACAGGAACTGGCACTGGGCACTGGATCAATATGTTAGTCCCAAAAATAATATAAAAATTTGCCAAAAAGTATATGAAAGTTGAATAATATTGGCATGGAACAATCAAAAATTATAGATACGACGAAGATGTATTAGCATCCCCAAGCTTAATTCCTGCTCATCCTCGAGTAGGTAAATGATAAAAAAAGATAATTTTTGATGTGGAATGCTACCTAGCATAATCTTGATCATATGTCTAATCATGGCATGAATATTAAGACACGAGTGATTCAAAGCAATAATCTATCCTTTGACATAAAGACAATAATACTTCAAGCCTACTAATAAAGCAATCCTGTCTTTTCAAAATAACATGGCCAAAGAAAGTTATCCCTACAAAATCATATAGTTTTTCTATGCTCCATCTTCACCACACAAAATATTCACATCATGCACAACCCCGATGACAAGCCAAGCAATTGTTTCATACTTTTGACGTTCTCAAACCTTTTCAACTTTCATGCAATACATGAGTGTGATCCATGGACATAGCACTATAGGTGGAATAGAATATGATGGTGGAGAAGACAAAAAGGAGAAGATAGTCTCACATCAACTAGGCGTATCAACGGGCTATGGAGATGCCCATCAATAGATATCAATGTGAGTGAGTAGGGATTGCCATGCAACGGATGCACTAGACCTATAAGTGTATGAAAGCTCTAACTGAAACTAACTGGGTGTGCATCCAACTTGCTTGCTCATGAAGACCTCGTGCATTTGAGGAAGCCCATCATTGGAATATACAAGCCAAGTTCTATAATGAAAATTCCCACTAGTATATGAAAGTGATAACTCAAGAGACTCTCTATATGAAGAACATGGTGCTACCTTGAAGCACAAATGTGGAAAAAGGATAGTAGCACTGCCCCTTCTCTCTTTTTCTCTCATTTTTATTTTTTTATTTTTTTTGGTGGGCTTCTTTCGCCTCTTTTTTTATTTGGGCTTCTTTGGCCTCTTTTATTTTTTGGTAAAGTCCGGAATCTCATCCCGAATTATGGGGGAATCATAGTCTCCATCATCCTTTCCTCACTGGGGCAATTCTCTAATAATGATGATCATCACACTTTTATTTACTTACAACTCAACATTACAACACGATATCTAGAACAAAGATATGACTCTATATGAATGCCTCCGGCGGTGTACCGGGATGTGCGATGATCTAGCGTAGCAATGAGATCAAAAAACGGACAAGCCATGAAAACATCATGCTAGCTATCTTACGATCATGCAAAGCAATATGACAATGAATGCTCAAGTCATGTATATGATGATGATGGAAGTTGCATGGCAGTATATCTCGGAATGGCTATGGAAATGCCATGATAGGTAGGTATGGTGGCTGTTTTGAGGAAGGTATATGGTGGGTTTATGGTACCGGCGAAAGTTGCGCGGTACCAGAGAGGCTAGCAAAGGTGGAAGGGTGAGAGTGTGTATAATCCATGGACTCAACATTAGTCATAAAGAACTCACATACTTATTGCAAAAATATATTATTCATTGAAACAAAGTACTACGCGCATGCTCCTAGGGGGATAGATTGGTAGGAAAATACCATCGCTCGTCCCTGACCGCCACTCATAAGGAAGACAATCAATAAATAAATCATGCTCCGACTCATCACATAACGGTTCACCATACGTGCATGCTACGGGAATCACAAACTTCAACACAAGTATTTTCTACAATCCACAACTACCCACTAGCATGGCTCTAATATCACCATCTTTATATCGCAAAACTATTGCAAGGAATCAAACATATCATATTCAGTGATCTACAAGTTTTATGTAGGATTTTATGACCAACCATGTGAATGACCAATTCCTGTCATCTCTCTAAATAGATATAAGTGAAGCAAGAGAGTTTAATTCTTTCTACAAAAGATATGCCCGTGCTCTAATAAATATAAGTGAAGCAAAAGAGCATTCTACAAATGGCGGTTTCCTATATAAAGAGAAACAGGCAATCCAAACTTCCAATGATATAAGCGAAGCGCATGAAGCATTCTATAAGGCCATACTCAAAAGATATAAGTGAAGTGCATATTGCATTCTATAAATCAATTAAGGACTATCTCATACCAGCATGGTGAATAAAAGAAAAAAATGAAAACTAAATGCAAAAGACGCTCCAAGATTGCACATATCGCATGAACGAAACGAATCCGAAAACATACCGTTACTTGTTGAAGAAAGAGGGGATGCCTCCCAGCATCCCCAAGCTTAGACGCTTGAGTCTCCTTGAATATTTACTTGGGGTGTCTCGGGCTTCCCCAAGCTTGAGCTCTTGCCTCTGTTCCTTCTTCTCACATCAAAACCTTCTCAATCATCGAACACTTCATCCACACAAAACTTCAACAGAAAACTCAGTAAGATCCGTTAGTATAATAAAGCAAATCACTACTCAAAGTACTATTTCAAACCAATTAATATTTTGTTTTTGCATTGTGTCTACTGTAATATAACTTTTTCATGGCTTAATCCACTAATATAAATTGATAGTTTCATCAAAACAAGCAAACTATGCATCAAAAACAGAGTCTGTCTAAAACAGAACAGTCTGTAATAATCTGAACATTCACCATACTTCGGATACTTGAAAATTTCTACCAAAATTAGGAAAAATAAAAAAATTGTATAGGAATACAGTGCAAAAGAATCAGAACCATTTGACGTTTGAGCTAAAAATGTAAAATCGCGCACTACAGCCAAAGTTTCTGTTCTGCACCGTTCAAACCATCAAGCAAATGTAAACATCCTAAAGGCAAACCTTGGCACCTTATTTTTATAATACAATGGAATTGTACAAGGGGATAATTATTTTTGTTGAAAATTTTCTGTAATCAAGATTCACAAAGTTGCCGTGAGCATGAACAAAGTTCAAGGAGCTCCCCCACTTCAACATTGTTTGTCTTTGTCAGTTTCACTTTCCTTTTAGAAAAGTTTTGGGTTCCCCTCTTTATTTTTGTTGTTTTTAAACTATATGAAAGCACTCAACAAAAATAAATGACTCTCTAAAACTTCCGGGTTGTCTCCCTGGCAGCGCTTTCTTTAAAGCCATTAAGCTAGGCATATAGTGCTCAAGTAGTGAATCCACCCGGATCCCAAGGTATATCAAAGCCAATTTTAATTAACAATGATTTGTAATTTAGTAGCCCCTCCGAGATTGGATCTATCTCTCTGTTTCTCTCTGGTTCTGCATTCTGTTCTGGCTCTGTTTCACCATTTCGTATATATATGAAGATCTGTAACTCCGATTGGCCTGAAACCTTCGCCGTGATTTTTTTCCAAATATTAGCTTTCTTGCGGCAAAAGAAGAGCGTCAACCGCCTTATGGTGGGCTCACGAGGGTAGGGGGTGCGCCCTAGGGGGGCGCCCCCCTGCCTCGTGACCACCTCAGGCACTGGTTCGCATTTATTTTCCTTCCAAATTTTCCATATTTTCCAAAAATAAGCTCAGTCCGTTTTTATCCCGTTTGGACTCCGTTTGATATGGATATTCTGTGAAACCAAAAACATGCAACAGACAGGAACTGACACTGGGCACTGGATTAATATGTTAGTCTAAAAAATAATATAAATATTTGCCAAAATGTATATGAAAGTTCAATAATATTGGCATCGAACAATCAAAAATTATAGATACGACAAAGACGTATCAAAGAAGCAAACCGGAAAGAAGCAAGCAACATGGTAAACACACAAGCATAAACATGGCATGATGCACAACCGAGGATGATGCTTGTCCGCCTTAAACATGCATGGCATGGCAAAGTGCACAAACAAAACTACAAGTTAAGTGGAGCTCAATATGCAACGAGTTGCATATTGACGAAACACCACATTCGATTATTTAGTTCTCTTCTGTTTATGTACCCAACAATATTAAATGTTATTAAACATGGCGAGGGGTGAAGCATAATAAAGCTAACTATTTAGGCAAGTTTAAATGACGCCGGAAATATCAAACAACAATTCCGGTAAATCCCCATATGTTATTTAGCAATTTGATGCAACAACAATTTTAAAGATTTAAATGTTGTTATCATAATGCGAATGACATAAACAAGTTTTATGCAACTTTTTGAAAATGTTGATATGAACATATTAAGAAGCATTTGTCATCATGGAGGAAACGAAAGGGGTGCCACGGCAACGACAACGGAAATGGTGCCACGGGAACATTCCGGTTCCGGTAACTCGATTGGGATGCTGGTGCAAAAGGAAGTGTGACGGGAGAGTGTCATGATGAACGGTAGGGTGCTCCCGGTTACCGGGTTCCCACGTGTTGGTGGCAAGGAAAACGAGGAAGGAAGGTGTGAAGACAACTCGGACATGGTGCAAACATGGGCATCTCATACATTACACATGCATTCGGTCCACGGGCGTCGTTCCGGCAGTTATACCTTCGAAGCGTGCAAACGGGACGGTTCGCGTTCGGCGCAATATAGAGTAAGTAGACGTTCTCGGGGCGGTCGTAGTGGAATTAGTCGTTCATGGGCGTTGTGGGAAGTAGTCGTTCTTGTGGGGATGGTAGTGGAACTAGTGGTACTATTGGTCCTCGGCAACAGTAGTGGTACTAGTGATCTTGGCGACGGTAGTCGTTCACGTTCTTTGTTGCACCAGTTTCTGTAGATGTTCGGGGTCACGACGAGAAACTTAACGTCCACGAAGTCTTCAAGGGTTGATGTTAGTGGTACTTGGCAAAATGCACGTCGATGGTAGTTGTTCTCGTATTGTCGTGGTACTTGGCGATTTTGGAGACAGCGGAAGACAAACTTGATGGTCCTCGTTGAGTTAGTAGTTGGAGTTATTCCCTATTCGGTGACCCTTGGACATGGCGTCAACGGATGAGGATACTCTGACGTACGGTAGCCTGCCGTTCTGTCACTGACATGTGGGCCTTTTGGGAACCTGGCCCAACGGCACGTAGCGCACGGCAGAGAAGCGTCCTCCGGCGTCAACAGCAACAGGGGCGCGATGCAGGGGCGACCACCGCGGGACTTGGCGCATCCATTAGAAACTTGGTGGTACTTGGCGTTCTCGGTCCTGCGGTTCATGATACTTGGCATCGAGGTAACCATCGGGCTGCCGTTCCTTGGAAACAAGCTGCACCAGGGAAGACCAAAGCGGTGACAGCCGCAACAGAGTTGGCCGGAGGGGACGGCTCAGGCAGGAGCTGTAGGCGAGTCGACGGGCGGCGCTCACCGGAGTCGGGGCCGAAGGGGACGGATCGAGGGGCTCCTCCCCTGGCGACGGAGCTGACGAGGCAATGGCGCTGGGTAGACGAGGAGGCGGGCGAGGAGGCCCTGGGTGCGGCAGCGCGTGAGGTCGGGGCGGCAAAGGAGGACGGGACGAGGCATAGGAGATGTCGGGGCGATGGTGCGCGTGGAGGGCTCGGGTCCCTGTCGCGGCAGAGAGGCGGGGGTGCCTGGAGGAGGAAGGCCATGGAAGGAGTAGCGGAGCAATGGCGAGGTGCAGCGACGGCAAGAGGCGAAGTGGCAGAGCTCGGGAAAAGGGGCAGCGCTGAGGAGATGGAGCAAAGGAGGGGGTCGCACGGAGGGGCATCGTGCTTGCCGGCACGAGGTGAGAGGGCTAGAGGGAGATCAGGCGTGGCCGCATGCCGGATCGAGAGGAGCAGGAGGCTGCGCGAGCGCTAGGAGGGACAGAGGGGAGAGGCGGCGGTGGAGGAAGGGATGGAGGGAGATTTTTTTGAGACAAAGGGATCGAGGGAGATGGGGGTCAGGGTGGATGAGGCTAGGGTTCGTGAGCCCAACTGGGCCTAGAGGGCTGGGCCGGCCTGGATGTCAGGCCCAAGAGGCCAGCAGTGCAGGCCACCCCTCTCTCTTAGGCTCTCTTTTCAAAACAAACAAATGGAGAGAAAGAAATGGGAAGAAAAGAAAAGGTTAGAGAAAGAGTTTGGGCAAGGGGATTATTTTCCCGGACACACAAATATGTGCATGGTCCATAAAAAATAGGAGTGGACATGATTGCAAGAATTAAATTCAAAGTCATTTGAATTTAATTCAAATGGTTTGAACCAGGACTAGGAAGGCCGAAATCACTGTTCTGACCTTCTGGGCGATCTTTGTCACAAACTGAACTCGACATGAAAGTATTTCACAATCTGACCCTTTTAGAAACGCCACAGACCGCGGCGTTTTCGCTCCACATAGAAACGCCGAGCTAGCTAGCGTTGCTGCTCCATATGAAAACGCCGAGCTAGCTTGCATTTCTTCTCCACATGGAAACGCCAACCGCCTTGGCGTTTCTGTCCTATATGGCAATGCCATTACCTTTGGCGTTTTATACGCAGTTTGATCGGCAGGAGCATGTATTGATTTATAAAAGCCCGACCAAACTTTTTTCCTCTGTTGTTGTATTCAAGCCAGTGGCCCAAGACACTAGCCCGCTGGACAGACATGCATGGCGGACCTACTAGCTACTGCCTGCTGGGCTGGGCATCCACGAAATCTATCTATCTGTGGCAGTGTGAGGGAGGGAGGCGGCAAGAGCACGTGAAGGATGAATTCGTGTAGCCAGCAGCGGCGTCTAGCTCTATCCATGGACGTACGCAACTGGCAGCTGCCTGCATGCATGTGAAATGGAGCTAGCGTGCGCGGTGACTGAATTTAATACATTGCACAATTTTACACTAAGTTTAGAGGTACGTGGACCCCAGCTTAGAGGCCATATTGCCTCTAAACATTATGGATGCCCTGCATCTACTTCAATTTGCCATGCCGCCACGTACGTACGGCACACTCAGTGGCCAAGCACGCATTGATTCATGCATGCATGCAAGGTCGCGCGCCCGGTGCATGCACGGATAGCAGGGCAGCCTGTCTCGTCAGCATGGAGGTGAACTGTGCGCGCGTTAGTGCACTTTTTTCTTCTGGGTTTAAAAACCTAGCTAGCTAGTGTTGGCAGTAAACTAGTACCAGCTAGTTCATCTGTATGTGCAGCTCGTCAGCATCCATCTAGTATCTACCTACTCATTCGTGCATGCAAGCCCACTATCACTAGCTAGCTAGCTACAGGAACCATGCATGCATGCATTCATCAATTCTTGCAGGTATTTCTTTATACCATATATGAAACGCCAAAGCTAATGGCGTTGCCATGTAGGGCGGAAACGCCAAAGTTGTTGGCGTTTTTATGTGGAGAAGAAACGCTAGCTAGCTCGGTGTTTTTATATGGAACAACAACGCTAGCTAGCTCGGCATTTTTATGTGAAGCAGAAACGTCGCGGTCTGTGGCGTTTCCAAAGGGTCAGATTGTGAAATACTTTCATGTCGAGTTCAGTTCGTGATAAAAATCGTCGAGAAGGTCAGAACAGTGATTTCGGCCGACTAGGAATTAGAAGTGTCCAAAAATGTTAAGATTTTTGGTGGAGCTCAGGGGGAAGATGAAAGAATTTACAGGAAAAGTTTGGGGACCAAACTTGAAGCAGAAAAAGGCATGTGATTATTTGCAAGTGTGTTCATGGGTGATTCCAAAAATTAACGGGATATTTATTATAGCTCCCTAAATATTGGGAGGATATGTTTTAAAGAGAATTTCACCATGTGAATTTCCCTCGGTTTAAATAGATGAAAAGATCTATGCAATTTATTGAGTTGAGTTTTAAAAATCAAATGACATGCTGGCATGATGGCATGATACAATGCAAAAATAAATAGAGCAAGCACAAATGAAACACATGGAGGTCACGAAAATATGGAAGTCTTCTGGAACGTCGGTCTTGGGGCGTTATAGAGGCTCCCCCTCTCAAAAATACCTGCCCGCCTCGAGGGTTTTTCTGTTTCATAACACACGGTTTTTATCTCCGGACCTTGTGTGATGTTTCTTGTTCCAAACCCGCCTACATCCCTAGAAAATATCTGCACGCCTCAAGGGTTTTTCTGTTTCATAACAAATGGTTGTTATCTCTGGACCGTGTGCGATGCACTCTCATCAAAATTTTCAATAGACCCGGCATTTCACCCTCGTGTTTGACTCCCGCGTAGTAAAATTTCAGTACCCGCGTCATTTCCTCAAACACTCCCCCCCACACACACATACACACACCAAAACCTCCTCGGGCGTGCGCACACACACACCCCCCCTCCCTCGCTCAAAACCTTAGCAAGGTCCCCGTCGCCGCTGCTGCCACAAGGACTTCATTGTCAACATCTATCGGTTTGCCTGTGAAGCTTACCCACTGATCTCCATACATAGGCCGCCCTGAGTTTCTTAGATGAGGCCTGCCAAATGCCACCTTCCCACAGATCCCCATCCCTATCCCCATCACACACTCCAGAGCGTTGCAGCCTAAGCCCGGATATGCTTCCCATGGAGCTCGAGGAGCGACTGGCCCAAAAGAGGTGTATCACGGTCTCTTCGCCTAATGTCACCGAGGAAGCTGACGATCATTACTGGCGGAGGCACTCAAGCAGCGGGCTAGAGTATGCGGGCATGTCTCGGCCGCCGGCTATGACATCGAGGTGATCGAAAGCAACAGCCTGAGGTGGGCTATGTCATAGGTTAAGTGGCCCATCCCCAACCCCTTGGGTTCAACTTCCGTTAATCTCATCCATGGCCCTGCTTCTGATCTCCTCTGGCTCACTATCAACAATTTGCCATCCTACATCGCCATCGAGCCCCTTTTGTCATTTCTGAAGGACACGTTCTGTGACGCTGGCTAGGGATCCACAGCTTCCAAGTCATACCTCATCGACGGTGATCACGAGGAGGGCACCCTCTCCAGCTCTTCCAAGGGGAAAGAGCCCATCTGCTCTTCCAAGGGGAAAGCGTCCGTTTGCTACATCAGGGAGGGCACCCTACAGTCGTGCTCTTCCAAGGGGAAGGATCCCATCTAGGACAACATGGAGCGCATGCATGGTCCATGCTCTTCTGATGGGAATGAGCCCATCCGTGACAAGTGAGGAAAACCATGATTTCTTTTGCCGTGCCTCTTCACAGGGGAAACCCATGATTTGTTTTGTAGAGTCCCTTTTGTAGTGTAGTGAGAATATGTCCAGTTTTAATTGCTATATCTGGTTTTTTGCAGTATGCCTTGTTTATTTCAGTTGTTCACAATGGGATGCTCTATACGTGCAATTATTTACTGTGCAGTATATTTCATCAATCCAGTTTTGAACATACCGATAGGATGCATATATTTGCTTGTTGTTAAGCCTGTTATAGCTAGCATATGCCTCTTTTAAATTTTTTGATTGTTCGGTTGTTTGTAGTTAGCATATGTTCAGTTTCAAATGCTATCTTTGGTTAGTCGTATTATTCTTGGTTTATTCCAGTTATTCACAACGTGATGTTCTATATGTGCAAGTATGAACTGCGCAGTTCAATTTCATCAGTACCAGTTTCAAGAATACCACTATTAATGACTACATTTGGTTGCTGCATCTTGTAGTTAACACGCCTTTCCATTTTTATTTAACAATAACCAGTGTACTTAGACCGACACAATACCAGTTTGAATGAATATGTTTGCTTGTTGTTAAATGTTAGGCCTATTGCAGTTAACACACCTTTCCACTTGTGTTGCTTTACTAGCGTGCTTAAACCTGCACACGAAGCTATCTTTTCGAGATTATTTTGTTTGCTAGGGATAATTTTGGTTGATGTTTAGCTTGTTGTGCTTAACATGCTTCTCGATGTACCTACACAGGAAAATTTTGGGAACGACTGTTGTTTTCTGTGATGCCCTCGATGCGGCTATATCTCCCACGTGTCGAAGCACGACTTAGAGGCATAACCGCATTGAAAGCAATGTCACAAGTGAGGTAATCTTCACACAACCCATGTAATACATAAGGGAAAGAGATACATAGTTGGCTTACAATCGCCACTTCACCCAATACATGAATTAAAGCATTACATTCATCCAAATACACTCAAGGTCCGACTATGGAACCAAAATAAAAGAAGACTACCCCAAGTGCTACACAGATCCCCAATCGAGCCCAACTGGGCTCCACCACTGATCAACTAGAACGAAACAACACAAAGGACAAGATCTTCATCGAGCTCCTCCTTGAGCTTGGTTGCGTCATCTGCACGGTATCTTCGGCACCTGCAAACTGGTTTTGGAAGTATCTGCGAGTCACGGGGACTCAGCAATCTCACACCCTCGCGATCAATACTATTTAAGCTTATGTGCAAGGTAAAGATATGAGGTGGAGCTGCAGCAAGCGACTAGCATATATGGTGGCTAACATACGCAAAAGAGAGCGAGAAGAGAAGGCAAAGCACGTTCGAGAAACTATGATCAAGAAATGATCCTAGAACAACCTACGTCAAGCATAACTCCAACACCGTGTTCACTTCCCGGACTTCGCCGAGAAGAGACCATCACGGTTACACACGCGGTTGGTGTATCTTAATTTAAGATCAACTTCGGGTTTTCTAGAACCGGACATTAACAAATTCCCATCTGCCCATAACCGCGGGCACGGCTTTCGAAAGTTCCAATCCCTGCAGGGGTGTCCCAACATAGACCATCACAAGCTCTCACGGTCAACAAAGGATATTCCTTCTAGCGGGAAGACCCGATCAGACTCGGAATCCTGGTTACAAGACATCTCAACAATGGTAAAACAAGTCCAGCAACACCGCCCGAATGTGCCAACACATCCCGATAGGAGCTGCACGTATCTCGTTCTCAGGGCACACTCAGATGAGACTAGCTACGGGTAAAACCAACCCTCAAGTTTCCCCGTGGTGGCCCCGCAGGCAGCTCAGTTCGTACCAACACTCAGAGGAGCACTGGCCCCGGGGGGGGGGGGGTTAAAATAATGATGACCCTTGAGTCCACGAAACCCAAGGGAAAAAGAGGCTAGGTGGCGAATGGTAAAACCAATGTTGGGCATTGCTGGAGGAGTTTTATTCAAGGTGAACTGTCAAGGGGTTCCCATTATAACCCAACCGCGTAAGGAACGCAAAATCCGGGAACATAACACCAATATGACGGAAACTAGGGCGGCAAGAGTGGAACAAAACACCAGGCATAAGGCCGAGCCTTCCATCCTTTACCAAGTATATAGATGCATAAATTAAATAAGAGGTATTGTGATATCCCAACAAATAACCATGTTCCAAACATGGAACAAGCTCCAATCTTCACGTGCAACTAACAACGCTATAAGAAGGGCTGAGCAAAGCGGTAACATAGCCAAACAACGGTGTGCTAAGACAAGGTGGGTTAGAGGCTTGGCTTAACAATACGGGAGGCATGATAAAGCAAGTGGTAGGTATCGCAGCATAGGCATAGCAAAAGAGCGAAGAACTAGCAAGCAAAGATAGAAGTGATTTCGAGGGTATGGTCATCTTGCCTGAGATCCTGCAAGGAAGAAGAACGAGTCCATGAAGAAAACAAACAGACGTAGTCGAGTGGGTCCTCACAAACGCGACGTTATCAGAACCAACCCGAAGAAGCAACACCGGAAAGAGGCACACAACATAGTAAATAACCACCACATAAACATGGCATGATGCACAATCAAGTATGATGCATGTCCGGTTTAATGAGGCATGGCATGGCAAAGTGCACAAACAATCCTACAAATTAAGTGGAGCTCATTATGCAACGAAGTTGCATATTGAAGAAAACACCACAAGACTTATTTAGTTTTCTCTCATTTATGTACCCAACAAGATTAAATGTTGATTAACATGGCAAGAGGGTGAAGCATAATAAAACTACCTAGCTAGGCAAGTTTAAATGAGGCCGGAAGCAACGAACAACAATTCCGGTAAATCCCCATATGCATATATTAGGTTTGGTACTGATCTGTCCTAAACACAATTTTAGAGTTATTAAACATGCAAAACAAGTAGACCATGTTAAACTAGGCATTTTTCTACCTCATTTACATATAAAGATTATTTAAAACTGAGCTACGGTTAAATAGTTATGAAATAAATCATTTTTACATGGCAATTAAGCAAAATATAAACAAACAGCAATTTAATCATTTTAAACATAGATGAAAGTTGCAAATTATTAATCTACACAAAATTCTAAGCAAGTTTCATATATTAAGTATTTCCATGTGATGCTTAGTTTGTGAGTTAAAATATGCATGAAGCTTAGGGGCTAAACTGTAAAACTGTTGTCTCAGGTTTAATTGCTAAAATCGCAGACAAGGAAAAAACACATTGGGCCGAAACTGAAGCAAGCTGGGTCTACAGAAAAAAAAACAACGGAGGCTCCGTTGGGGCCTCACCATGGGCTTCGGCCCAGATCTGCGAGGGAGGTTGGCGGCGGACTAGCGGGAAGGCCAGCTTAGGCGCGTTGGGCCGGCGCGAGGCCCATCTAGCGCACGCCAGTGAGCGGTACAGCACTGCCGATCTCATTCGACAGAGAAACAGAGCGCGGAAAGTTCAGAGACGGCGCGAAGCAGGGGAGTCGGCGGGCGACGCAGGCGACCTCCGGCGATGTACTTGGGTGGCGGGGAGGAGTCCTGCTGGCTCCGGCGAGCTGCTGGTTGCCGGCGACGGTCGCGGTCACGGACGAGGGGGTAGGCGCTGGATTTGGCAAGGAGGCGGAGTTCCTTCGGCGGTGCGCGCTGGGACTTGGCGACAGGACTCGGAGCGACGAGGAGTACGAGGGTGACATGGTGCTGGCGACGGACTCGGCATGACTCCGGTGAAAAGATGAAGCGGGGAGGTCGCGGAGGTGAAGATCCATGGCGGCTGTGAGCTTGCCAGCGGGGACGAGCGCAACTCCTCCGGGCTTCCCTGCGTGAAGAGACAGACACGAGAGAGGGATTTGAGAGAGAGAGAAAGGTAGGAGAAGGAAGGGAAGAAGGATAGGGAGAAGGCCGGTCCTGGTGGTCTGGCGATCACCGGCGCTGGAGGCGGGGTGGTCCGGCAAGTAGGGGCCAGAGACGAGTTGGCAGAGCGGCACGGATCGGGTGGTCAGGCTGGTTGATGAGTTGTAGAGAGGCAGCGGGGCGCAGCTGGGTGGGCCTCGGGCATGAGGGATCGGGAGCTGTGGTTGGTCGGCAGCGCAAATCCAGGGAGGTTGCTGGATTGGACCTGAGGAAGAAGGTGGTTGGCCGGTTGGAGTGGATGGATTGGATCGGGGATCCCGAGGGAGATGTGGCGGCGGCTGAAAGGACAAGTCCCTAGATTTTAGGGTTGCTGGTTTAAATAGTAGGTGGGTTAGTTTAGGGGCTAAACCGGTCCCTTCGATTAAAATCGGACGGTTAGGGTAAATAGGCTAGGGAGTCCAATTAACAAAACGGAGACGTTTTGTAGACGTTCGGGGATGATCCGGATCCAACGGTGACGACTGTCCGGGTCCGGTCCGGGACAACTTTCGGACGCGCGCGAGGAGGGCCGCAGACTGACGAGAGAGGTTAGGTTGGGTCTAAAAGTAGGTAGTGAGCTGTGTAGACGGTCTCGAGCTGAGAGAAGAGAAGAGAGGGAGGCCCGGCGACTATTTTCGGAGACCGAAAACGTCCGACGAAGAGACCGGCTATACTGCCGCTATAGTTATCCGTTGGGCTATCAAACAGACTCCAAATGCGATGAAACTTGACAGGCGGTCTATCTACACTAAAATAAGACCGCACGCCAACTTTCAACTCATTCCGAGAACATTTTCCGGCCACTTATAAAATAATAATTCGGACATGCCACGGGCGCGTGCAAGTGTGTCTGGGCTCAGAACGGACAACGAAGAGAACTGGGAGACCCGAACGGATGCAAGTTTTGAAAACATGATGATGCAATGCACATGATGACATGACAAGATGCAACACACAAGCGAATGACACGGCAACATCGGCGAATAACTGGAAGACACCTGGCACATCGGTCTCGGGGCGTCAGAACACTCCACCACTACGAGAGGATCTCGACCCGAGATCTAGAATGGTGCCGGAGGGAAAAACGGTAGAGAAAGAGAAGAGGTAAAGCTAAGTTGCTTCTTTGACAAACGAGTGAAACCAAAGAACCTTGCAAAGGTTAAGCCATTTCGAGAAATGAATACAATGGAGATGACGAAGCTGAAAACACTCCGTTAGAAAAGAGGAACACGGGAGAACAACTTCGGGCAGCACTCCGATTGAAAATAAAAGGAATTGAATAAGAACTTGATAAGATGAGAAGATACTTGATGAAATCACAATACACTGCCTCCGTAACTATTGAATGAATGGAACAAGGGGTAAGAAAGATCTCGGACAACACTCCGGTTTAAAAGAGATGAAAAACTTGATAAAATGAAAGAGCTTGAGCAAAGGGACACAACACTCCGGTTAAAAGGATAAGCACGAACAGAACATGGTCCTGACAATCCAAGAAGATGGGTTGAGGAGAGCAACATCACAATGCCTCCGGAACGGAAGAATAGAAGATAGATAATTGAAATAGGAGAATTGAGAAGAAAATGCCAACTTGTGCCACCAAAGAGTTTGAGAAGGCATCCTTAGCAGAAGGTTCAGATGGAGTTGTTGGAAAACCAACAACACAAGGATAAGCTTGATATGGTCTTGTGGCATACATCTCAAATTATGAGGTGACATTCTGCCACTCATGGGAAAAAGAATTGGATTGATATGAACAAGGAGACAAGAAAATATTTCACCGGGAGGATAGATGAAGAACTTGGGTCACTTATAAACACCATAAATAGCAAAATCCTTAGGGAAAGCTTTAGTGAAATATAACCCAAGATAACTCCAATGAAGAGGTTGATGGATTCAAAATACCCCATTCTTAACAACCTGTGAATCATGAAACATGAACTCAAATTATCAAGAGTGGCATAATACCACCTCCAATGATATGGAAGAAAGAATTGCACTCCGGATTACAAGATGAAAGATGCTTGGACTCCTCTTAAAAGAAAGTTGACGAACACTTTGAGTATGAATTGAATCCTTGATGAACCACCATGTTGAGCCTCCATGAAGAACTCCGGTAAACAAAAGAATGATCAAATGGAAGGAAAAAGAAGTTGAAAACACAAGGTGAAACCTTGTACCGATTTAGATGAATCTCCGTGGTGAAATAGTTGAAAAATATTGGAACTCCGGGAAAAAAAGAGAAGATGAACAATTGAAATCAGGAATTTGATGAGCCTCTGGAATAGGAAATTGAGTTCACTCGATGAAACAAGAATAAGAATTACATTATGCTTATCCTTCACCAATTAAATTGATGACAATCAACGGATTTGACATGTTACTTATTCTCGTAGAAAAGATTAAGAGAGATATAACATAAACTTGGGAAGGTCTTCAACGAACCACCAGTATGATTGGAACGACGAATGCATTGATATGGTAACAGCGGAAGAGAATCTAGGAAGAACCACCGTAAGAATTGAACAACGAATGAAGTAAAAGGATGAATCACCGGTAAGAATTAGCAAATGAACGAACATACATGAGAGAGTTAAGATACAAAAGAACGAAGAGATCATGAACTGATTAGAGAATATTGAATGATGCACCGGAAAGATTTGGAGAATGATAGCTGAAAGCTGAGAATGAATACGTCTTAGATGATGGGCTCCGGAGAATCAAACTGAAAAGACTCCTGACTTGCTCCGGATGGGTGAAAAGAATTTTGACAATCAAAACAATTATGAGAGGATGGGCCTTGAACTAGAACCATGAATCTCTGAGAGAACGGATAAGATATGGAGGTAAAACTCTTCTTCGGTCTTCAAAATCTGAGAATGACGACGAGAAACACCACCAAGAATTGTTGAGATACTCCGGGATAAAGAAAACGTCCGACGAAGAGACCGGCTATACTGCCTCTATAGTTATCCATTGGGCTATCAAAAAGACTCCAAATGCGATGAAACTTGACAGGCGGTCTATCTACACTAAAATAAGACCGCACGCCAACTTTCAACTCATTCCGAGAACATTTTCCGGCCACTTATAAAATAATAATTCGGACATGCCACGGGCGCGTGCAAGTGTGTCTGGGCTCAGAACGGAAAACGAAGAGAACTGGGAGACCCGAACGGATGCAAGTTTTGAAAACATGATGATGCAATGCACATGATGACATGACAAGATGCAACACACAAGCGAATGACATGGCAACATCGGCGAATAACTGGAAGACACCTGGCACATCGGTCTCGGGGCGTCACAACACTCCACCACTACGAGAGGATCTCGACCCGAGATCTAGAATGGCGTCGGAGGGAAAAACGGAAGAGAAAGAGAAGAGGTAAAGCTAAGTTGCTTCTTTGACAAACGAGTGAAACCAAAGAACCTTGCAAAGGTTAAGCCATTTCGAGAAATGAATACAATGGAGATGACGAAGCTGAAAACACTCCATTAGAAAAGAGGAACACGGGAGAACAACTTCGGGCAGCACTCCGATTGAAAATAAAAGGAATTGAATAAGAACTTGATAAGATGAGAAGATACTTGATGAAATCACAATGCACTGCCTCCGTAACTATTGAATGAATGGAACAAGGGGTAAGAAAGATCTCGGACAACACTCCGGTTTAAAAGAGATGAAAAACTTGATAAAATGAAAGAGCTTGAGCAAAGGGACACAACACTCCGGTTAAAAGGATAAGCACGAACAGAACATGGTCCTGACAATCCAAGAAGATGGGTTGAGGAGAGCAACATCACAATGCCTCCGGAACGGAAGAATAGAAGATAGATAATTGAAATAGGAGAATTGAGAAGAAAATGCCAACTTGTGCCACCAAAGAGTTTGAGAAGGCATCCTTAGCAGAAGGTTCAGATGGAGTTGTTGGAAAACCAACAACACAAGGATAAGCTTGATATGGTCTTGTGGCATACATCTCAAATTATGAGGTGACATTCTGCCACTCATGGGAAAAAGAATTGGATTGATATGAACAAGGAGACAAGAAAATATTTCACCGGGAGGATAGATGAAGAACTTGGGTCACTTATAAACACCATAAATAGCAAAATCCTTAGGGAAAGCTTTAGTGAAATATAACGCAAGATAACTCCAATGAAGAGGTTGATGGATTCAAAATACCCCATTCTTAACAACCTGTGAATCATGAAACATGAACTCAAATTATCAAGGGTGGCATAATACCACCTCCAATGATATGGAAGAAAGAATTGCACTCCAGATTACAAGATGAAAGATGCTTGGACTCCTCTTAAAAGAAAGTTGATGAACACTTCGAGTATGAATTGAATCCTTGATGAACCACCATGTTGAGCCTCCATGAAGAACTCCGATAAACAAAAGAATGATCAAATGGAAGGAAAAAGAAGTTGAAAACACAAGGTGAAACCTTGTACCGATTTAGATGAATCTCCGTGGTGAAATAGTTGAAAAATATTGGAACTCCGGGAAAAAAGAGAAGATGAACAATTGAAATTAGGAATTTGATGAGCCTCCAGAATAGGAAATTGAGTTCACTCGATGAAACAAGAATAAGAATTACATTATGCTTATCCTTCACCAATTAAATTGATGACAATCAACGGATTTGACATGTTACTTATTCTCGTAGAAAAGATTAAGAGAGATATAACATAAACTTGGGAAGGTCTTCAACGAACCACCAGTATGATTGGAACGACGAATGCATTGATATGGTAACAGCGGAAGAGAATCTAGGAAGAACCACCATAAGAATTGAACAACGAATGAAGTAAAAGGATGAATCACCGGTAAGAATTAGATACATGAGAGAGTTAAGATACAAAAGAACGAAGAGATCATGAACTGATTAGAGAATATTGAATGATGCACCGGAAAGATTTGGAGAATGATAGCTGAAAGCTCAGAATGAATATGTCTTAGATGATGGGCTCCGGAGAATCAAACTGAAAAGACTCCTGACTTGCTCCGGATGGGTGAAAAGAATTTTGACAATCAAAACAATTATGAGAGGATGGGCCTTGAACTAGAACCATGAATCTTTGAGAGAACAGATAAGATATGGAGGTAAAACTCTTCTTCGGTCTTCAAAATCTGTGAATGACGACGAGAAACACCACCAAGAATTGTTGAGATACTCCGGGATAAAAAATTAGAAATGTTGAAGCAACGATGAAAAGAATTTGAAAGATCTTGGAGAAAGGCAATTGACTGATGAAAATTTATTCTTACGTCAAACTTTAAAAGATTTGAGAATAGCTCCGGTAAAATTAGAAGAGTCAGGTAAGATCCTGGGAAAAGACCTGTGGGTTAGGGCCCACTGAAAAGAAACACCATTGAACGATTTAAGAGAGAAAGCACCGGTTGAAATAAATGACTTGAATGAGGTAACATCCTTGCAAAAGCTGGCACGAATGCAGAGTGGAAACACGAATCTTCGAGATATCTTCAACACTCCGGAAAAAAAATAGCGAGGGGTGAAAGAATAAGAATTGCACCGGCATGAGAAAGCATTGAAATGAGGAAAGGGTATGATCAACAAAGCTTGACTTGAAACCACCGGAGAAGAAAAAGAACGAAGAATGATGAACTTGAAGCTCCGTTAGAATCTTCATGAGAAATCATCGGATAAGACATTGACGGAAAAGAATGGAAAGACTTCACAACAATAAAAGGATACTTGGACAAGAAATCTGGGTCCTTGAAGAAAAGGGTGGGAGGGAGGGAAAACAAAGGCAATTTGGGACGAATGAAATGAACACCATTGAAAAGAACTGAGATTGGATCTTGCAAATGTTGAATTAATCGGATCCACTTAAAGAGAAACATGCCGGTGAAAGGATTGACAAGACAATCTTGATGACCAAGAAGGATTGGTATTCACATCGGAGTATGAGAACACCGTTTAGGAAAGGTATGGCATCAACTCTTGACTTGGAGCAACTCGAATACCACAACTGAAAACAAAACAAAGGATTGGCTTGTAGAATAAGCCAGAATAAACATATGATAGAGATTTCGTCCGAAGTTTTTGTGGTGGGGCCTACACGGGCTCGATCGTACAACACCATCATGTACAAGGCAGTGCACATGACATACAAAGCGTCCCTGAGTAGTCATAGCCAAGGACTCTTTAAGACACAACGAGACCACTGTAAAACCAACCGTGGATAGGCGGACCACTAGACGTCGAACCCCAATTTCATATCATACATCCGTCGGAAAGATATCCTAAGAGCTACTTGAATTCCCACTTATAAACTCCCGAACCTTTCCGGTTATGCAATCAGGTGTTGGGGATACAGGGGAAGCATAATATCTCACCCAAAACTAGCAAATCCTACATCCAGTTGTATCCATCCTTCAACACATAACCAAGAAACCTTCGGAAAATCGTTTACCTCAACCTTCGAAAAACATCCGTTATACGAGTTATGGCAATACTCCCGAACTCCCACCCCAGTACTGGGTGGCGTCGAAGTTATCTCACCAACAACTGCATAAAACAGATTTTCAATGCCGGCGAAACTAAACTCAGGTATTCCAGAACTGCAACCATAAAATTGTGACGACAACACCTCGGAGCTCAACTCCCCGGGACACTGCCACAACCCCTAAATGTTAGGAGGCACCAAGAACAATGTTCTCGTCACAAAACCATCGGAAAGATTCCAAGATACCCGCGTGATCCTAAATTTTTTTATTGAAATTTGAGAAGAGAAGAGTCAAAACTCTATGTCAGGATGCCTCACCAGAGCGACGAAGGGACTGGGGAGTAAAAAGAATTCCTAACTCTTCGATATATATAATCCTAAATGACTCAAAACATTTTTTTAGACTCACAACGCCAACGATTCGATCAAGCAGGGGGCTCCTAAGGTCGGGGAAGGCTCTGATACCAACTTGTGACGCCCTCGATGCGGCTATATCTCCCATGTGCCAAAGCATGACTTAGAGGCATAACCGCATTGAAAGCAATGTCGCAAGTGAGGCAATCTTCACACAACCCATGTAATACATAAGGGAAAGAGATACATAGTTGGCTTACAATCGCCACTTCACCCAATACATGAATTAAAGCATTACATTCATCCAAATACACTCAAGGTCTGACTACGGAACCAAAATAAAAGAAGACTACCCCAAGTGCTACACAGATCCCCGATCGACCCCAACTGGGCTCCACTACTGATCAACTAGAATGAAACAACACAAAGGACAAGATCTTCATCGAGCTCCTCCTTGAGCTTGGTTGCGTCATCTGCACGGTATCTTCGGCACCTGCAAACTGGTTTCTGGAAGTATCTGTGAGTCACGGGGACTCAGCAATCTCACACCCTCGCGATCAAGACTATTTAAGCTTATGGGTAAGGTAAAGATATGAGGTGGAGCTGCAGCAAGCGACTAGCATATATGGTGGCTAACATACGCAAAAGAGAGCGAGAAGAGAAGGCAAAGCACGTTCGAGAAACTATGATCAAGAAGTGATCCTAGAACAACCTACGTCAAGCATAACTCCAACACCGTGTTCACTTCCCGGACTCCGCCGAGAAGAGACCATCACGGTTACACACGCGGTTGGTGTATTTTAATTTAAGATCAACTTCAGGTTTTCTACAACCGGACATTAACAAATTCCCATCTGCCCATAACCGCGGGCACGGCTTTCGAAAGTTCCAATCCCTGCAGGGGTGTCCCAACTTAGCCCATCACAAGCTCTCACGGTCAACAAAGGATATTCCTTCTAGCGGGAAGACCCGATCAGACTCGGAATCCCGGTTACAAGACATCTCGACAATGGTAAAACAAGTCCAGCAACACCGCTCGAATGTGCCGACAAATCCCGATAGGAGCTACACATATCTCGTTCTCAGGGCACACTCAAATGAGACTAGCTACGAGTAAAACCAACCCTCAACTTTCCCCGAGGTGACACCGCAGGCAGCTCAGTTCAGACCAACACTCAGAGGAGCACTGGCCCGAGGGGGGGGGGTTAAAATAATGATGACCCTTGAGTCCGCGAAACCCAAGGGAAAAATAGGCTAGGTGGCGAATGGTAAAACCAATGTTGGGCATTGCTGGAGGAGTTTTATTCAAGGCGAACTGTCAGGGGGTTCCCATTATAACCTAACCGCGTAAGGAACGCAAAATCCGGGAACATAACACCGATATGATGGAAACTAGGGCGGCAAGAGTGGAACAAAACACCAGGCATAAGGCCGAGCCTTCCACCCTTTACCAAGTATATAGATGCATTAATTAAATAAGAGGTATTGTGATATCCCAACAAATAACCATGTTCCAAACATGGAACAAGCTCCAATCTTCACCTGCAACTAACAACGATATAAGAGGGGCTGAGAAAAGCGGTAACATAGCCAAACAACGGTTTGCTAGGACAAGGTGGGTTAGAGGCTTGGCTTAACAATACGGGAGGCATGATAAAGCAAGTGGTAGGTATCGCAACATAGGCATAACAAAAGAGTGAGCAACTAGCAAGCAAAGATAGAAGTGATTTCGAGGGTATGATCATCTTGCCTGAGATCCCGCAAGGAAGAAGAACGAGTCCATGAAGAAGACAAACAGACGTAGTCGAGCGAGTCCTCACAAACGTGACGTTATCGGAACCAACCCAAAGAAGCAACACCAGAAAGAAGCACACAACCTAGTAAACAACCACCACATAAACATGGCATGATGCACAATCAAGTATCATGCATGTCCGGTTTAATGAGGCATGGCATGGCAAAGTGCACAAACAATCCTACAAATTAAGTGGAGCTCATTATGCAATGAAGTTGCATATTGAAGAAAACACCACAAGACTTATTTAGTTCTCTCTCGTTTATGTACCTAACAAGATTAAATGTTGATTAACATGGCAAGAGGGTGAAGCATAATAAAACTACCTAACTAGGCAAGTTTAAATGAGGCCGGAAGCAACGAACAACAATTCCAGTAAATCCCCATATGCATATATTAGGTTTGGTACTGATCTGTCCTAAACACAATTTTGGAGTTATTAAACATGCAAAACAAGTAGACCATGTTAAACTAGGCATTTTTATACCCCATTTACATATAAAGATTATTTAAAACTGAGCTACGGTTAAATAGTTATGAAATAAATCATTTTAACATGGCAATTAAGCAAAACTTAAACAAACAGAAATTTAATCATTTTAAACATAGATGAAAGTTGCAAATTATTAATCTACACAAAATTCTAAACAAGTTTCATATATTACGTTTTTCCATGTGATGCTTAGTTTGTGAGTTAAAATATGCATGAAGCTTAGGGGCTAAACTGCAAAACTATTGTCTCAGGTTTAATTGCTAAAATCGCAGACAAGGAAAAAAAACACATTGTGCCGAAACTGAAGCAAGCTGGGTCTCTAGAAAAAAAACAACGGAGGCTCCGCTGGGGCCTCACCATGGGCTTCGCCCCAGATCTGCGAGGGAGGTTGGCAGCGGCCTAGCGGGCAGGCCGGCTTAGGTGCGCTGGGCCGGCGCGAGGCCCATCTAGCGCACGCCAGCGAGCGGTACAACGTTGCCCATCTCGTTCGACAAAGAAACATAGTGCGGCAAGTTCAGAGAAGGGGCGAAGCAGGGGAGTCGGCAGGCGACGCAGGCGACCTCCGGCGAGGTACTTGGGTGGCGGGGAGGAGTCCTGCTGGCTCCGATGAGCTGCTGGTTGCCGGTGATGGTCGCGGTCACGGACGAGGGGGTAGGCGCTGGATTTGGCGAGGAGGCGGAGTTCCTTCGGCGGTGCACGCTGGGTCTTGGCGGCAGGGCGACGGCTTGCGCGGACTCGGAGCGACGAGGAGTACGAGGGTGACATGGTGCGGTAGGTAGTGAGCTGTGTAGACGGTCTTGAGCTGAGAGAAGAGAAGAGAGGGAGGCCCGGCGACTATTTTCGGAGACCGAAAACGTCCGATGAAGAGACCGGCTATACTGCCACTATAGTTATCCGTTGGGCTATCAAACAGACTCCAAATGCGATGAAACTTGACAAGCGGTCTATCTACACTAAAATAAGACCGCACGCCAACTTTCAACTCATTCCGAGAACATTTTCCGGCCACTTGGAAAATAATAATTCGGACATGCCACGGGCGCGTGCAAGTGTGTCTGGGCTCAGAACGGACAACGAAGAGAACTGGGAGACCCGAACGGATGCATGTTTTGAAAACATGATGATGCAATGCACATGATGACATGACAAGATGCAACACACAAGCGAATGACACGGCAACATCGGCGAATAACTGGAAGACACCTGGCACATCGGTCTTGGGGCGTCACATTTTCCATCGAGGTTAGTTTCATACCATGACTTATATCTGCTCACTGTTCAGGATATCGATAGCTGGTACCATATAGGCCGAGGGCTGATAAGGGACTAATTGGTGAATCGAACTTTTAACTGGATTTATCTACAACCCATTAATCATTAGGTTAACTAGGGCCATATGTAATATATCTAAGGCTACATAGAAACATGCACTGTACTTAATGTCTAAATATGCAATCATAGGCTACATATCAACAAGGAAGAGTGTTAAATTAATGTTCCAATGACATCTAGATATACGTAGAAGAGCAGTAGCAACAACAACAACAACAAAACAGCCCTATTTGGGTACTCAACTTAGCTAGAGGTTAGAGTTAGTTTCTAGCTCAAGACTAACCCTGAATTAACTCAATTCAAAGAGTTGTTTGGATGGCAGGTTAGATTGACAATAAATGCAATGCGAGAACTAGCTCGAATTAGCACCTCTTGGGTTGGATAGTTTTTTTGGGTGAGTTGTAGATGCAAATAGCTAAAACTAGCCCTCATGTTTAGATATACTTTAGGGCTATTTGAGCCCAAACTAGCTCAAACTAACGGTAACCCATGGATACAACATCAGTTAATCAGTCGATAATTTGCAAGAATGCACTAAACTTCTTTCAGCCCATAATATAAGATGTTAATTCATCTCATACGTGAGTATATTGGATGTTATATGATACTCCCTTCGTTCCTCAATATTATACTTTTTAGAGATTTAAAATGGACTACCACATATGGATGTATATAGACATATTTTAGAGTGTAGATTCACTCATTTTGCTCCGTATGTAGTCACTCGTTGAAATCGCTAGAAAGACAAATATTTAGGAATGGAGGGAGTATTATAAAAGAGTTTTGTACTACATCATTGTGCAATTGTTGTTTAGCTTCTAATATTAACTTGGTGCTTTTAGGTACATATGTCATTGGTAAAGATCCGCGCTTCGACCATTTCTGCATATGGGGCAATGAGATATTGATGAACCAGCATCAAGTGAGAAGCTGATAAAGATTGTTAGTAAAATGGGTCGAAAGATGGCAATTAAACTATTTGTTTAAACTTTATCCAAGAAAACAATGAACTGCAGGATGGTAAGTAAGAACTCTGCAGCCTTCTTTTTAATGCCCATAATGAATTGTGTTAGATGACAATGTCTGAATATTTTTCCTTTGAAGTGGTTGACAAAGCAGTTTACTCAAGATTACCTCTCAAACTACATGATTGGGGGGCATGCAAAGGTTAAAGTATTTCTACCAGAACATGATGACTATCTAGATGTTTTCATGAAGACTGTGAAGGATGGGAGGTCGGCCATCACACTGGGTTGGACTAAAGTCGTGCGTGCCTTCTACATGGAGGAGGGCACAATATGGGCATTCCGCTTCACCTTGTCCAACAATCAGAATGTATTTCGCCTCTTTCTTTACTATCTTTATTGGTACAAGTATACAACTGTGGTTCAACATTCTTTATTTAATTCTTAAATTCTTGAACATATGTACCTATGAATCCAATAATGCATTGGTTGTTTGAACCTGATGGATATGAATAAAGATATAGCATACATTCAAATTCAAATTCAAATCCGGTACAATTTGAAATAGGAGCAATTAAATTACGGTGAAATTACTCTCTCCAGGTTGTTACGGCACACACGGTTGGTAAAACACAAATGTTTGCGATATACACCACAATCTGAGACGGTTCACATAGAGGAAACGTGTGCAAGCATGCACACAGTTGCCGTTTGCAAAGTGTGTGCGATGTCAGACAATAACACAAACGGTGCGGGCAAACTAAACGTTTGTGCTAGTTGCCTTATCGTACACGATTTGCAACCATGAACTTTTTCTGATAGTATGCATCGTAAATGTTGCACCACAGAGTAGTGTGTGGGATAGTTGTCGTGTATGACGATGTTACGATGGTCCGATGTTTCGTAATCCTGTCCGACACTCATCCGACAATTATCTAATCTTCTTAATTAGTTATGGCATACAGTTTGGGAAAAGGTAATGTGTGTGATTGTACGCTTATCATACACATCCTATAATAGTGGACAGTTTGTGGTGGGCCGCGCATCATAAACATAGCACCACAGAATATCGACTGTGATAGCAATGCGAGCAGAAAGGAGTAGGAGTACTATAGGGTCCCTATCCCCGATGGTTTCTGGATCGTGTGGGAAAGAACCCTCTATCGCCGCCACTCACTAGGCGACGGTTCCAAATGCCGTCGCGGAAAGGGGTTAAAAACCATTTGTATAGCGCCAAGGCATACTAGTGATATGTCATGAAAAAGAAATGAAGAGGGAGTTAATGTATTGTTCCTAAGTGTTTTGGGATTATTTTGTTTTCGAAGGATGACTTACACAGCTAGATGGAGGGAGTACAAAGAGAAAAATGAATAGAAGTTAAAATAATGACATTTCTAACAAAATGTGAATGTGAACTACATATGTGTGCACGTGACCAGCACACACTTTGTCAATACAAAATTTAATGCAAGAAATAACTTATGAGTAACATGCATGAATTGATGATGTGGTGCTTGGATGCATAGAGTAGAAAAACAATGTGATTTATGACTTGCATGCATGACGTGTTCTTGTGCCATAGTTGCATGTCTAGGAAAAAAGCTACTAGTGGGTTGTACTAGCTATTTAGCAATAGAAGATGTATACATGGAAGTTGTAGGGAAAGAGATGACATGTACTCAATTCCTATGAGTAGGGATTGGAAAAGAGATGTCATTTCGTTCACATCATAGGAACTTTTCTATTCAATCTAGAGATGACATGTATCTCAATTCCTATGATGACGGATTAGAAAAGTGTAGGATCGAAAGTATGTCTAGAGGGGGGTGATTAGACTACTTGACCAAATAAAAATCTAGCATTTTCCCAATTTAAAGTCTTGGCAGAATTTAGCAACTTAGCACTAGTCGAGTAAACAACCTACACATGCAAGTCTAAGAGTATGGCAGCGGAATGTAAAACATTGTAGATGAAGGTAAAGGGAGGAGTTTGGAGGGAGCAAACGCAATGTACACACAAAGATTTTGGCGTGGTTCCGATAGGTGGTGCTATCGTACATCCATGTTGATGGATACTTCAACCCACGAAGGGTAACGGTTGCACGAGTCATCAGAGGGCTCCACCCACAAAGGGTCCACGAAGAAGCAGCCTTATCTATCCCACCATGGCCATCGCCCATGAAGGACATGCCTCACTAGGGTAGATCTTCACGAAGTAGGCAATCTCCTTGCCCGTTCAAACTTCTTGGTTCAACTCCACAATCTTGAAAGAGGCCCCCAAGTGACACCTAACCAATCTATGAGACACCACTCTCCAAAAGGTAATCGATGGTGTGTTGATGATGAACTCCTTGCTCTTGTGTTTCAAATGATAGTCTCCCCAACACTCAACTCTCTCTCACTGATTTGGATTTGGTGGAAAGATGATTTGAGTGGAAAGCAACTTGGAGATGGCTAGAGATCAAGATTTATGTGGTTGGAGTGGAATATCTTGACCTCAACACAAGTGTAGGTGGTTCTCTCTCAGAAAATTAAGAAGTGTAGGCATGTTCTCATGGCTCTCTCCATAAATTAAGAATGGGTGGAGGGGTATATATAGCCTCCACACAAAATGTAACCGTTACACACACTTTACCAAACTCGGTGAGGCCAAATCATGAAACTCGGTTGGACCGATTCAGCTCAAAATGTGAATGTTAGGATTTTCGGTGGGACCGACACGTCAACTCGGTGGGACCGATTTCATTAGGGTTAGGTCATAACATAATCTCAGTGAGGCCGATTAAACAAACTCGATAGGGCCGATTTGGATAATAGGCTAACCAGAGAGTTGGTCAGGCAAACTCGGTGGGACCGATTCGCTCATCTCGGTTCGACCAAAACGTTACGAAGGGGAAATAGAGAGTTTGCATTGCAAACTCAGTGGGACCGATCGCTCATCTCGGTTAGACCGAAACGTTACGAAGGGAAACAGAGAGTTTGCAATCACATATCGGTGAGACCGATATACCTATCAGAGAGACCGAAGTGACTAGGGTTTGTGGCAGTGGCTATGTCAAATGAACTCGGTGGCACCGGATGGAAAGTTTCGGTGGGGCCGAGTTTGAATTTTGGTTTGGGACAAATGTGGATATGAGAAAGTGGTTGATGGTTTTGGAGCATATCATTAAGCATTTTGAGCAAGTAACCCATTAAGCAACACCTCACCCCCTTTTAATAGTATTGGCTTTTCCTATGGACTCAATGTGATCTTGGATCACTCAAAGGTAAAATGTAGAGCCTTGAGATTTAGAGCTTGAGCCAATCTTTTGTCCTTAGCATTTTGAGGGGTCCACATTTCCAATCCATGTCATGCTAATCATTGAGCTTTCCTGAAATATCTATCTTGAAATAGTATTATCTCAATGAGCTATGTGTTGTTAGGAATTACCAAATCCAGCCAGGGATAGTTTCACTTTCAATATCCCCCTTTTTGGTAATTGATGACAACATATAGATCAAATCTTCATCAAATGATTATAAGATTATAAGAAGTATGTGATAAGCAAGAGCTCTCCTAAATTTGTGCATTATTTAAAATTTGCTTCTGAATGCAAATGCACAATCGGTTAGGATCATGGGTTACGCTTCCATGTCACATACATCTTGGTGGAGCGCTCAAAATGATATAACTTAAAAGCATGCACTCATCACCAAGCAAAGTGAATGATCATATAAGAATATAATGGATAATATCATCCAAGAAAGCACTAAGGTAGCATATGATCAATCACATGATCAAACAAGTATCTCACACATACAAAGACATAGTGTATCAACCAAGCGCATAAAACCAAAAACAAGAGAGATAAAAAGCAACACACTCTCTCTCGAAGCCTATCATCTATACATATTTCTCCCCCTTTGGCAACAAGTTACCAAAAAGTTTGAAAATGCATAGTGCTATGCGTCTCTCAGGCTTAGTCTTTGGGAGGTGGTGTACAGAGAACTCCAGGGACGAAGGCATCTGTCGATGTAGTTGGAGCTGGTGGAGTGGCTGCTGGAGGTGGTACTAAGGCTATAGCTGCTGGTGCTGACAGAGTAGTTCTAGAGACTGGTATTGGCGCTGCGGCAGACCTCTGACCTCATGGCACACGCTAAAAAGCATCAGTAGTTGCCTTCCCTCTCCTCTCTTCTGCTTCCTCCTGGAGCTACTCAACTGCAGTCTGTATCTCAGTTACCTTGAGGTCAAGATCATAGAATTTTGTCTCAACAATCCTCTCCAGGCTCTCCTGATTCTGAGTCAGGGTGGCCAAGCCCTTCTCAATGCTTGGTGTAGCTTGAATTAGATAGCATAATTGATCTTTTTTTGACTTGAGGAACACCTGAGATACTTCTTCTGCACTTGGCATCCTTGCAGCTTTCTCTGCCTTAGCTTTGGCTCTCTTCTCTTGTGCTTGTACTGAAGATGGTTCCTCCTCATTCATCACAATTGTGTTGTCTTCAAATTTAGGATAAAGGGGTAGATGCTCCTTGTCCAACAAGTATGTTCCTGTGCCCATCTTAGAATTGATGAGCTCCTAAATATGTTGAGCATACCCACAACTTCTCTTTTGGTCAGCAGCAGTCCTCTTGATTGTCTCTACAATTAGACTCATGACCTTGAACTTCTGAGGGACATCAAAGATTTGCAGCATGTTGATGGAATGCCCTCTGATCATCTTGTGATCTCCTGACTTGGGTAGCAATGTGTGCCTTAGGATCTAGATGATGTTAGGCAGACCAGACAACAAGTAATGTACAGATCCAAGCTTGTGAGTCTCCAAAGCTTTATCAGGGATCTCTTTGTACATGTTTGCCATGGAGTTGTGGTCTTTCTTCTTCTTGGCATACACATCCAAGTCATCCTCATGTTCCTCTGGGGCATTGATCAGCTTGGCCCATTCTTCAATAGTGGATTGGTACCTAGTACCTTCAGACATCCATATGATCTTCCCATTTGGGTAAAAGTGAGCAGTGGAGTAAAACTGCATGATCAGCTCATCATTCCATTTTGTGAGCTTTTGTCCAACAAATTCATCTAGTCCACATGCTTTGAAGCTATCATATACACGTGGGAAGTGATCTTAATTATCCTTGATGAATTCCCAATCAACCCATCTCATGTCACAAACAATGGGCTTCTTGTCAAGAAAAATAGTTTCATAGAAGTCTTGCTGTTCATTTGTGTGGAACATGTAGTCAACTGCAGTCCTTCTGCTCACAGCATAGGGATCAGACTGTCTCCACAATCTCAGTCCAACATCTTTTCTGGTGTGCATGTCTTCAACCACTAGATGAGTATCATTGTGGTCTAGGATCTTGGGTTTCAATTTCCTCAAAACAAGAGACTCATCATCCTCTTCCTCAGCTTGAGGCACTGGGGTCTTGTTCCTCTCTTCTGTAGGAATACTTCTAGTGTTTCTCTTTGACTTCTGAGCTTGAGCTTTGGGACCAGACTTGGGCTTTGATGTTGCAGCCCCTGACTTAATTGCATCTCCCATAAGCTTCTGAGCTTTGGGTGCTGGAGCATCTTCTTCCTCTTCCTCTTCTTCCGCTGGATCCTTAAACATGGATGATCTCCCTAGAACTCTGGCAGTGGTCTTCTTGACTCTCTCCTTTCTCTTCTTTCCTTCTCCAGCCTCCTTGGGTTCAAGAGTGAACTCCATAGTTTCTTCCAAGGCTGCTTTCCTAGGCTTGGATGTTTGCATTCTCTTGGCAGGTGCCTTCTTGTGCATCCCTGGCTTTGTTGTAGCAGCTGAGCCATACTCCTTCTTCAACACTTCCCTCTTTGAGGTGGCCTCATCCTCAACAGCCACATAGTCTTCATCCCTAGAGTCTGAGGTTTTCTTCTTCCTTGTCCTGGTGGCTGCCTTTGGCAAGTTACTAGGAGTGCTCCTGCTGCCATCATCTGAGGTGCTTGATGGATCTGAACCCTTACTCAATTGCACATCTTCCACAGATTTGTTCGGACTGTCACTCTGGTCAGACATCTTGGCAATCACTGACAGCAAACCCTATGAATAGATGTAGATGAGGTAGAGTGGATGACCATCACAAAGTGCAGAGTTTTTCCAAAACAGATGACTTAAAAACTTAGTTTTAGTTCTCCACAGAAAGCATTTCGGAGCTACCGATTTGATAAAGTTGGTGATACCGAAGCAGCTTTTGGAACCTAAACCAGTGAACTCGGTCAGACCGAGTCACAGTTTGGTGGCACCGAGACTGCTAGGGTTTCATAGAGAATCAAACTCGGTCACAGCAATTTGCAATTTTTGGTCAGACCAAAAATGCATGTGCTATGGCCTAAGCCAAATCGGTGAGACTGATCTCTACAATTCGGTCAGTCTGAGATGAGTCCAGCGGAGACCTAACCTTAAATTTCCAAATCCAATCTAATATAAAGGAAGTTTTTAGTGGATGGATTGTTTGCATACGTGGTCATGATCATGGCAATGTAATGTGCTACGAATCGGAGTTGGGAAATAGCACAAAGAGTCAAACTCATACCCTAGTTCGGCGTGAGTTCGCTACGGCGAGAATGGCGGAGCAGAATTCCGTTGACGGCGACGGAGACCAGCGGCGGGAGGTTGCTGGCTGCGAGGAGATGATCCGGAGACCCGAGGAGGTAGAGAAAGACATGCGCGGGGTGAAGGGTTTTGGAGAAATTTCCAAAATTCAACCCATCGGTATATATATCCCGACCCTGTCGGTGTGACCGACTGCAATAATTCGGTGGCACCGAGATGCAGAATCGCGAGCGGTTACTCCAACTCGGTGTGACCGAAAAGTTCAAATTGGTTGCACTGAGATGGAAAACCTAGATCAACTTAGTGAACTCGGTGTTACCGAAGTGGATGACTTGGTTATACCGAAATGCACAAAGAGGTTTCTAAAGTTTAAGTCTATGATGAATCGGGGACTCCGAGTGCTCCTCACACATAGTGGTTCGAATCTGACTTGATCAAACTTTGTGATGTAGCATGAATAGAGTTTGAGATGAGAAAAGCATAAATAGCTAGAGGAGGTTCTTAGGCATTCTCGTTCATCCACTTGGCAAAAGAGAAAAATGCCAAACAATCAAAAGAACAAGTGGATGTCCTCGAATGAGTAAAATATGCAACCAACATGCTCACACAATAAAATGGCAAATGAAATATGTGGCAGAGCATGCACAAACACTCTAGCATCTATCAAGCAATTGGCAATGACTAGGTCATCTATATATGAGTGTATTGACTGAGGAGTCAAATGAGAACATTTGATCGTAGGTCATACTCATCGTTTAAGCATAAGTGGGGTTGCCCCTTTTACATAAAGCATTGTTGTGTTCACACCATTAGAGTTGCTTTAGCTCAATTGATTAGAGTAAAGCTCCCCCTAGATGTGATATCCCCCCTAAGAGGGATGAACTATCCTTGGGTTTTGTTGATGATGAATTCATGTAGGTGTTGAAGATGTAGATGCTCAATGTTGATGTAGATCATTTGGAGCAATCCATTAGAGTGAGTTGCACTTTCAATACCTACACGGGTTAGTCCCACAAGGAACAAACAAGGACATCCATGGAAATAGAGTGATGTTCACATAAGATGATGTCCACGAAAGAATTAGGTTACCTTGTCCCTTGTCTTATCAACAAGAGGGTTTGTGACTCCTTGAACTAGTGCAAGATATGGAAGTTTTTGGCACGTGTCCTTGCCAAAAGATATGAGTGAAGTGTGTTGGAGGAGTCACCCTCGAGAACTCTCTAGTTCTTTTTCTTCGGGATCCACACCATCTTGATGGGAATCCTTGGAGTTGTAGTCGTACTTGATGAAGTTGAACTTGATGTAGTCTTGGGAACCCATTTGACCAAGGCTTTGGGAGCTTCTTCAAATACATCAATCTCCTCTTGAAGCTTGTCCTTGCCTTTTTGCTTGTTGTCTTGTGGTGGAAGATCATCTTGAGCTTCTGTTCCTTGGAAGGAATTAGGATCATACTTCTCTTGTTGAGGAACAAACTTCATATTGGGGCATTGATCATCTTCCCACTCAACTCCATTGGCATTAAACCTTCATTCAAAACCAATTCCTTGATTCTTCCGGTGTCTTCCTTGCTTGCGTACAATTTCCTCAAATTTCCTACTTCCGGCAAGGCTCTTCTAAACACCTTTCTATATAATTCCCTTCAATAAGCTATTTTCTTGCTCAAGTGTAACTTGGCTAAGAGAATCATTAGTGGAATCAAGAGAACTACTAGAAGCAACAACATTGGGTTTAGCATGATTATTGTTACTACTAGAAGAAGAATCTTTCTTACTTTTGTTGCTAGATTTAACTTGTGGCATGTAAGTAGACAAGAGTAAACACTTGGCAATGTAAGAATTACTTTTCTTATGAAGATCATCATTGATCGCTTTTAAGAACCCATGCTCTTGCTCAAGGTTAAGCTTTTCAAAGCGTAACTTCTCATGAGTCGTTAAAAGCTCTCGATGATTTTCCAAGGTAGTTTCATGAGCAACCTTGTCTATCCCATCATGGCCATCACCCACGAAGGACTTGACTCACTAGCGGTAGATCTTCACGAAGTAGGCGATCTCCTTGCCCTTACAAACTCCTTGGTTCAACTCCACAATCTTGTCGGAGGCTCCCAAGTGACACCTAGCCAATCTAGGAGACACCACTCTCCAAGAAGTAACAAATGGTGTGTTGATGATGAACTCCTTGCTCTTGTGCTTCAAATGATAGTCTCCCCAACACTCTCTCTCACAGGATATGGATTTGGTGGAAAGAAGATTTGAGTGGAAAGCAACTTGGGAAAGGCTAGAGATCAAGATTCATATGGTGGGAATGGAATATGTTGGCCTCAACACATGAGTAGGTGGTTCTCTCTTAGAAAATGTGTATTGGAAGTGTAGGTATGTTCTGATGGCTCTCCCCTTGAATGAAGAGTGGGTGGAGGGGTATATATAGCCTCCACACAAAACTAACCGTTACACACAATTTACCAATCTCGGTGAGACCGAATTAAGAAACTCGGTCGGACCAATTTTGCAAACCTAGTGACCATTAGGATTTTCGGTGGGACAGAGATGCAACTCAGTAGGACCGATATGGTTAGGGTTAGGGCATAAAGTACTCTCGGTGAGACCGATTACACAAACTCGATGGGACCGATTTTGGTAATAAGCTAACCAGAGAGTTGGTCAGGTAAACTCGGTGGGACCGATTTGCTCATTTTGGTGGGACTGAAATGTTAGAAAAGGGAAACAAAGAGTTTACATTGCAATCTCGGTGGGACCGATAGCTCATCTCGGTAGGACCGAAATGTTATGAAGGGAAATAGAGAGATTACAACCCCATCTCGGTGTGACCGAGATCCCTATCGGTGAGACCGATTTGCCTAGGGTTTGTGGCAGTGGCTATGACATCTGAACTCGATGGCGCCGGATAGGAAGAATCGGTGGGGCCGAGTTTGACTTTTGGTTTAGGTCATATGTGGATGTGGGAGGTAGTTGAGGGTTTTGGAGCATATCACTAAGCACTATGAAGCAAGAACCTCATCAAGCAACATCTCATCCCTCCTTGATAGTATTGGCTTTTCTTATAGACTCAATGTGATCTTGGATCACTAAAATATAAAATGTAGAGTCTTGAGCTTTGAGCTTGAGCCAATCTTTTTGTCCTTTGTATTTTGAGGGGTCCACTTTTCTCATCCATGCCATGCCATTCATTGAGCTTTTCCTGAAATATTAATCTTTGAATAGAATTAGCTCAATGAGCTATATGTTGTTAGGAATTACCAAAACCACCTAGGGATAGTTGCTCTAAGTTGATGTAGATCACTCGAAGCTATCCTTTGGAGTGAGTTGCACTTTCAATACCGACACAGGTTAGTCCCACAAGGAACAAACAAGGATATCCATAGGTATAGAGTGATGCACACACAAGATGATGTCTATGAAAGCTGTAGGTTACCTTGTCCCTTGTCTTACCAACAAGAGGGTTTGTGACTCCTTGAACTAGTGCGAGATGTGGAAGTTGATTGCACTTGTTCTTGCCAAAATGATAAGAGTGAAGTATGTTGGCGGAGTCACCCTCAAGAACTCTCTAGTTCTTCTTCTTCGGGATCCACACCATCTTGATGGGAATTCTCAGAGTTGTAGTTGTACTTGATGAAGTGGAACTTGATGTAGTCTTGGGAACCCACTTGACCAAGGCCTTAGGAGCTTCTTCAAATGCATCAATTTCCTCTTGAAGCTTGTCCTTGCCTTTTCTCTTGTGGTCTTGCGATGGAAGATCATCTTGAGGTTATGTCCCTTTGGAAGAAGTAGGATCATACTTCTCTTGTTGAGGAACAAACTTTGTCTTGGGGTATTGATCTTCTTCCCACTCAACTCCATTGGCATTGAACTTTCGTTCAAAACCAATACCTTGATTCTTCCGGTGCCTTGCTTGCGTACAATTTCCTCGAATTGCATACTCCCGGCAAGGCTCTTGTAAACACCTTTCTCTATAATTCCCTTCAATAAGTTGTTTTGTTGCTCAAGTGTAACTTGGCTAAGAGAATCATTAGTGGAATCAAGAGAACTACTAGAAGCAACAATATTGGATGTAGCATGATTATTGTTACTACTAGAAGAAGAATCTTTCTTGTTCTTGTTACTAGACTTGACTTGAGGCATGTAAGTGGATAAGAGTAAACACTTGGCAGTGTAAGAAGAGTTTTTCTTGTGAAGATCATCATTGATTGCCTTTAAGAACTCATGCTCTTGCTCAAGGTTGAGCTTCTCAAAACGTAATTTCTCATGAGTCCTTGAAAGTTCTCAATGATATCCTAAGATAGTTTCATGAGCTAACTTAAGAGTGTTTAGTTCTTTAGTTAGAGACTCAATCTTCTCCTTATCATTGTCATTCGTTTCATCATAGTATTCATCACTATAGTTGTCAACAAGTAAATCATCATCACCTAACAAGTCATCTTCATCACTATTGAAATCAACATACTTGGGGTGTGATACCTTTGGACCTTTGGCCATGAAGCATCTTCCAATTCCTTCATTTGGTGAATCAAATATGTCGTAGGAGTTGGTTGACACAAGTGCTAGACCAGAAACACCTTCGTCTTGAGTATATTCGGAGTCGAAGTGATAGCTTCTCTCGGAGTCATTGTCGGAGTCGGAGCCGGATACCCATTCACCAACATGATCTTGTTGTCTTCATTTTGTGTAGCTCCTTGATGACTTCTCCTTCCTTTCTGAATCCTTGCTTCTCCGAGAGGGTCTTCATTCATATCGATCATCCCTACTCCTTCTCTCCCTTGATGGTGATTCTTCACTTATACTTATTCTTTTGGGAGAATCTTCTCTTCTCTTGTGGGGAGCCGTACACTCATTGGAGTAGTGTCCGGGTCTTCCACAATTGTAGCAGTTTCGCTCTCGACTAGAAGATCTTTTGTCATTATAGGACCTTGACTTGGAACTTCTCTCTTTGCTTCTATTCTTGTAGAACTTGTTGAAGTTCTTCACCATTAAGCTCAATTCATCATTGAAGGTTTGTTTCTCACTTGATGATGTGGGGGATTCTCACTTGTTATGGAGCTCCTCCTTATCCTTGAGTGACATCTCATGAGCAACAATTCTTCCAATGACTTCTGTTGGCTTGAGATCTTTGTAATTTGGCATCATTTGGATCAATGTGCATACGGTATCGTATTTTCCATCCAAGGCTCTTAGGATCTTCTTGATGATGAATCTGTTGGTCATCTCTTCACTTCCTAAGCCGGCAATCTCATTTGTGATAGGAGCAAGCCTAGAGTACATTTCAGCGACACCTTCACCATCCTTCATTTTGAACTTGTCAAGTTGACTTTGAAGCACATCCAACTTGGATTGCTTGATGGAGTCGGTACCTTCGTGCATATCAATCAAAGTATCCCAAATTTCCTTTGCATTCTCAAGACGGCTGATTTTGTTGAATTCTTCGGGGCACAATCCGTTGAAGTGGATATCACAAGCTTGAGCATTGTATTGCAGCATTTTCAACTCTTCCGCGGTGGCTTCACGATTCGGTTCTCTCCCATCAAAGAATTCACCTTGCAAGCCAACACACACAATAGCCCGAACGGCGGGGTTATGTCTAAGAATATGCATTTTCATCTTATGCTTCCAACTAGCAAAATTAGTACCATCAAAGTAAGGACCTCTACTGTGATAATTTCCCTCGCTAGACGCCATACTCTCCTAGGTTGTGAAACCAAGGCTATGACCACCAAAATCTATGCAAATCAAAGCAAATGGAGACCAAGGCTCCGATACCACTTGTAGGATCGAAAGTATGTCTAGAGGGGGGTGATTAGACTAATTGACCAATTAAAAATCTATCCTTTTCCCAATTTTAGTCTTTGGAAGATTTTAGCTATCTTAGCACAAGTCAAGCAATCTTAACACAATTCAAGCAAGCATGCAAAGATTCTATGAGCAGCGGAAAGTAAAGCATGCAACTTGCAAGAATGTAAAGGGAAGGGTTTGGAGAATTCAAACGCAATTTGAGACACAAATGTTTTTGTCGTGGTTCCGATAGGTGGTGCTATCCTACATCCACGTTGATGGAGACTTCAACCCATGAAGGGTAACGGTTGCGCGAGTCCACAGAGGGCTCCACCCACGAAGGGTCCACGAAGAAGCAACCTTGTCTATCCCATCATGGCCATCGCCCATGAAGGACTTGACTCACTAGCGGTAGATCTTCACGAAGTAGGCGATCTCCTTGCCCTTACAAACTCCTTGGTTCAACTCCACAATCTTGTCGGAGGCTCCCAAGTCACACCTAGCCAATCTAGGAGACACCACTCTCTAAGAAGTAACAAATGGTGTGTTGATGATGAACTCCTTGCTCTTGTGCTTCAAATGATAGTCTCCCCAACACTCAACTCTCTCTCACAGGATATGGATTTGGTGGAAAGAAGATTTGAGTGGAGAGCAACTTGGGAAAGGCTAGAGATCAAGATTCATCTGGTGGGTATGGAATATCTTGGCCTCAACACATGAGTAGGTGGTTCTCTCTCAGAAAATGTGTATTGGAAGTGTAGGTATGTTCTGATGGCTCTCTCCTTGAATGAAGAGTGGGTGGAGGGGTATATATAGCCTCCACACAAAAACTAACCGTTACACACAATTTACCAATCTCGGTGAGACCGAATTAAGAAACTCGGTCGGACTGATTTAGCAAACCTAGTGACCGTTAGGATTTTCGGTGGGACCGAGATGCAACTCGGTAGGACCAATATGGTTAGGGTTAGGGCATAACAAAATCTCGGTGAGACCGATTACACAAACTCGGTGGGACCGATTTTGGTAATAAGCTAACCAGAGAGTTGTTCAGGTAAACTTGGTGGGACCGATTTGCTCATTTTGGTGGGACCAAAATTTTACAAAAGGGAAACAGAGAGTTTACATTGCAATCTCGGTGGGACCAATCGCTCATCTTTGGTAGGACCGAAACGTTACGAAGGGAAACAAAGAGATTACAACCCCATCTCGGTGTGACCGAGATCCCTGTCGGTGAGACCGATTTGCCTAGGGTTTGTGGCAGTGGCTATGACATCTGAACTCGGTGGCGCCGGATAGGAAGAATCGGTGGGGCCGAGTTTGACTTTTGGTTTAGGTCATATGTGGATGTGGGAAGGTAGTTGAGGGTTTTGGAGCATATCACTAAGCACTATGAAGCAAGAACCTCATCAAGCAACACCTCATCCCTCCTTGATAGTATTGGCTTTTTCTATAGACTCGATGTGATCTTGGATCACTAAAATATAAAATGTAGAGTCTTGAGCTTTGAGCTTGAGCCAATCTTTTTGTCCTTAGTATTTTGAGGGGTCCACTTTCCTCATCCATGCCATGCCATTCATAGAGCTTTTCCTGAAATATTAATCTTGGAATAGCATTAGCTCAATGAGCTATATGTTGTTAGGAATTACCAAAACCACATAGGGATAGTTGCACTTTCAGTGTTCCACATGAACGCTGGACTAGCATGTGAACATTTGGAATTTACATTAGGGCCTCAGTTAACTGCATGAACCACTGTAACAAAATACGTAGTTTCCTATATGTCAGACAGCAGGTTATTTATTGTTAGTTGGTCGATAGCCTAGTGTTGGAGCGAGCTGAGCCAATGTGCCGTGTTTTGCACTACTGCTTACAAGTGGGGTAGCACCAACAGTGTTTACAAGTACTTATGTATACGTCGGCACACAGTTCTCAAATGAGTACTCTATTTAATCAAACACACACTTCTCATATGATAAACCGTGACAACTTATGTCTTACCATGCCATATTCATGAAAAAACTAGGGAGGATGCATCTGTTTCGGCAACAATTATGATGGTTCTCACATGATTCACGGGCACACAAAAGTAGCAGCAGTTCCCATAGACGGATTCAAACAGATTACTAGCCCAGAGGGCTCGATAATAGGCAAGGTTCGGATAATTAGACATACTCCAAACTACTATTAAACACTAGTCGAGGCAACTATTTCACACCTCAATCTAATTTGGGCTGGACACAAGATGGACCTTGCCATGAAAATCATCAAGGACGTCTGGCAGCAACTCAATCCTATGAACCTTCATGAAGATAACCTTGTGGCATTGCCACCCATAAACTTGATTGTGGAGGCATGCCACGTCATCTTCCTGTGTAATCTTGACAAGAATAGTAGGCCTCACAAATGAAGGAGTAGCTTTGAACTTCTTGTGCTTCAGTACACCCTGGACAACATGCCTGCCAATAGTGAGGCTGGAATACAACTCGACATCGGTATAAGCGCAAATGGCTTCTAGGATCCAACAGCCTAAGAACTTTGTTTTCCCAGTGCATATATTCAGGTCATCCGCCTCATAGCAAGTGACATGTACAACCACACAATCCTTGTCTGCATCAGGGCTCTAATTGAAACAGAAACAAAATCTGAATTACTTTCCAGTATAAGAAACACAAGTTATTTAAACCACTATGTATAGCATGGCATTGAAGCTAATAAAATTTTGCATTATTCATCACCACATACTTAGATGAAAAACCACAATCGAGATCGCCAAAGAAGAAAATCACCTTGGGTAGCTCAGCG
>NC_041382.1:281014167-281052336 GCF_002162155.2 Triticum dicoccoides
GGGGCTGTAACCTCAAACATGGAGTTGACCATCTCAGTAGTAGCCGTGAGCGTATCTGGCGTCGGCTCGGTGGCTGCCTCCATGTTCTTGGAGCTCTCTGTCTCGTGGGGATCAGCCTCCCGTGTCTGCTCCAATATCGCCAGATCTTTGCCTAGTTCTCCTTGGTCCATCATGAAACTAATGAATACTAGGAGACCACTGAAAGGAAAACACAATCACAATGACAATGAAACAAAAAAAGAGTGAGGATCGGTTACTGCTTTGCATAAGTTCTTTTTTCTCTGAACAAAAATATACCAACATCACGGATCCGCTTACCTTCCCTTCGTTGGGAGAGAAGAACAGCGGCAGATGCGAGTGTTGGCATTCTTGAAGAAGGTGAGGGAGAAGGGGATTCAACAAAGAGGGAAATGATGGTTGCTTCGTTCGTCAAACTTAGAATGTGGGGAGGTGGGGTTTTGTGATACGACGGCTCGTTACTGTCGTGCTACGACTGGGGTGACTCTCTACCTGCATACTGCCTTCTAATTTGGTGGATGGCATTTGGGCCCGCGTGCTGCATGGCCTGCATGTCGGTGAACAAAATTAAAATGACATTTAGTAGAGGGAGACGTTTCGATGACCTAGGAAGAGCCAGGAGCGGTAGTGTATCCACTGTACTAGTAGTAATTGTTTTTTTGGGTAGCTGTATAGTGTCTCCACTATACTTCTAGTAATTGTTTCTCTAGGCCCAAGACAAAATAGCTCATCCACCCTAGTAAATAATAAAATCAATTCAAAAGCCCATATATTTACTTAATGAGAGGCTCTACCCACACCCAGCACACCGCCCCCCAAAAAACCTGGGTGCTCTTATTCCTCCTCACTGCCACCTACCTCACATCAGCTCGCTCCACTCGTACCCCCAAATTCCTCACCTCACTCCAACAGAAAACTCCAGCTCCTCTTCTTCCTCACTATGATAGAAAAACCGCAACTCCCCTTCTTATTCACACGCACTACAACTAGGCTCATCATTCGTTACTCTGCTCAAATCTGTGAGCACGACACGACGCCCTCGAGGAAAATGGAGAAGGCTGACCCCTGAGCCAAGAAGATGAGGCTCCCGCTAGCGGCGATGCCTGTTGTAGATCCTGCACCCGGCAGTGGGGGGAGAAGTGGCGCCCCCGCCCCCACCGGATCACAGGAACCCGTAGAATCTCGGGTGGACCGCATCAGCGATCTCCAGGACGCCATCCTTGGGGAGATCATCTCGCTTCTCCCCACCAAGGATTGCTACCGCACCCAAGTCCTCTCAATTCGGTGGTGCCCTCTATGGCGCGACATGCCCCTTAATCTTGACTTTTGTTAGCTATCTCTCTTCAATGATTTTGAAATCCCTAGAGCCATCATCTCCTCCCACCAGGGCTCCATTCAAATCCTCTGCATCCCGTCATGCTACCTGAGCAAGCATACCATGCCCTGCATGGTGGACGCCTGACTGAAATCCCTTGAATTCACATAACTATAGCTGCTTGAGTTCTACAATTCCCTTGGAAATCACCTACCAGATACTTTACGGCTTGTACTTGTGCCCTCAGCACCGATGTCCATCTCGTGGTTTTCCTCCTCTCTCCACACGCCCACCTTTGCGCTGTGCTACCTACCAGACAATCTGGTACTAAACCTTCGACTCCCATTTCTCAAGAAACTTTCACTTGTGCGGGTTCGTATATGGAGGCCTCATTGCACAACATCATCAACTCCAGTTGCCCTGCCCTGGAGTGCTTGGTGCTTGTTTTCACAGTTAGAATCGGTTGTCTCCAAATAAAGTCACCTAACCTTGTAAGAACTGGTGTTTCTTTTAACGGAAGGCAGCTCATCATCGAAGATGCCACTTCACTTCAAAGGTTGATCCTTGCTTCTAGTTATTCACCGTCGCAAATAACCATCCTCTCTGCGCCAAAACTGGAGACCTTGGGTGTAATACATGATCTTTGTGCTCATTTCAATATGGTGTTTGGCTCAATAGTTCTTCAGGTACTTTATATTATCATCTACACTTGTAACCATAAGCTGCATTTTAAATTTCTGTGCATAAGTTATATTTCATCTTGGAGTACACATATTGTACTAATATTATGTTCCATGCTCAATGAAGAGTTTCTCCATGGATAGCCTATTAATGGTGTTGGTGTTGGCGTTTTGGGAACGCGGGTCCCCAGACTTCGCGAGGTTCCTCTAGTGGGCCGGTATGACCCATCTTTACCAGCAAACACCCAAGACCCACGCGAGGGGCCAAGCCTCACGAGGCAGACGACGCAAGACCTCCTCAGGGGCGGCCTCACCAGGCTGGCTTGCGAGGGGCGGAGAGATCAAGTTAAGGCGAACCTCATGAGGTTCCAATGATGCAAGCCATGACGATCAAGACCAGGCAAGCGCCAGGCGGGCGCCACCGCACAGTGTCCTCGTTTCCTCTTTGGTGCTAAGGAGGCAAGCGCAGGCGAGGAGTTCCAAGGAATTAGGCAAAGGTTTCCATATCGGTGCAACAAGACCAGGACCAGCAGGACGGAGGTCACTGTGGAGCCCAAGACGGCGTCAGCACCAGAGCCTTTGGCAGGCGCAAACTACTTTTGTCAGGATAACTTGTACTAGTTGTCTCCCTTCAAATTGGCCGTTGTGAAATCCCTTCCTGCTCAATATTTCGGAAGAGGACCAGGGCCTCTATAAATAGGACTAGCCACAACCAGAGAGGGGAGAGGACCCAGATCATCCTCAAACATACAAGCTTACCAAACACAAGAAGACCTCTTCTCAGGAGGTGGCTCTTCCCTTGTAACTGTTCATCCATAGCCCAAGAGGCAATCCACCACACCACACTGGAGTAGGCTATTACACCACAACGGTGGCCGGGACCAGTATAAATCTTGTGTCTCGTGTTCTTTGGGTTCGTCCAGCTAGGCCGTGAAATCATTGAGTGTGTGAGCTAGAGAGGGGGGAGATCTTCGTGCGCACCCTAGTGTTCAAACCCAAGGGTTTTGCCGGAACCCGAAATCCGACATCTGGCGCGCCAGGTAGGGGTGCGTCGGAGTCTTCCTTCTGCCAGTCGATCCGCCGACACTCCGCAGCTCCAATGTCCGGCAACCCGAGGACCAACGCCGACCGGTAGGGAGCTTGGCTGGCCCAGGAGGCCTCGCCTTCCCAAGAAGACCTCAACCCCATGCCCCAGGAAGCACGCACACCGCCAGGAACCGCAGGGCGCGGGCAGCGCGGTCACACGCCGTCCACCCTTACTCCATGCCAAGTACGGGCAGCTGCAAGGTATTCAAGCCATGCCGCGGCCACGACGCCACGCACCCGACGGGAGCAAGCAAACATGAGGGCCACGCTCACAGTGGCTCGTGAGGTGCTGCGATGCTGGCTGATGGAGAGCGGCCGGGATGCGCTGCTGGAGCGCGTCGCCGAGCTACTGGACTCTGCAGCCTCGGGAGCGCCTCCCTTCTGTTCCCTGCTTACACCTCAGGCCGTGGACGGATCACATGGCGGGCCTCGCCGCGCCCGCGTGCCCCCGGGCGCGCCTGTGGGCTCCATCGACATTGGTGTGGCCAACAGCACCGGACGCCCAATCGCACCCCTACCACCTCCAACGAGCGCAGGTACGAGCGTCACCACCTACGGCCCCGGCGGGATGCCTCCCTACCAACGCCTGGGCGGTGCGCTAGGCCAAGCGACATTGATCGCGGGGCACTACGGCGAGGTCTTCGAGGCGACGGCCTCGGAGGGCTATGTGCCCCACATGATGGACCAGGAGTACGCGCTGGAAGACCACCCCAGCTCGTTACTAAGCCGAGCTGGGACGAGAGGAACTAGAAGCTGGGGCCTTCCAAGAGCCGCTCGGAAGCCTCACCAACCATGCCAGCAACAACAGCTACACGGTACCACTAATCTCTCAGGAGCAAGCTTATGCTAACCATTGGTCGCAGGAGGATCAGGTCACAGTGGCGGACGGCGGCCCCCCTTCCGCCAGGGGGAGCGCACTAGGGGCTGCCTGGGAGGAGCCGGGAGCAAGGCCCCTCCCTGCATCGCATGGAACAAGACACCCCCCGGAGGTAGGCCCTCTGCCGGGGTGGTGTCGGCGAGCCTACCCCCGGCAGAGGACCCGTGGTCGCCGAGGGCACCGCTGGTGTCCCCTCTGCCCCTGGTGTCATCCTAGTTGTTGGTCGCTCCTAGTGGTGATCTAGGGCGGCGCAAGGCGGGGCCCTCATCTGGCGATATGAAGTAAGGCTCGCGCCTCTGAAGATCTCCGTCCGTGACACTCTCACGTAATAATGAGTGGGGCTGTACACGCCCCGGAGTCTTAGGAGTGCCGCCCTCGGGCCTTGGGGGCTCCCTCCCACGACTAGTGGCAGCACTTAGCTCCACGCTGGTGAGAAGACAAGAAGACTAAACTAGGTGCCGGACGCGGCCATTTGCTTTCAATTTCTCTTTTGGTAGCCCTATTTTCTGGCTTTGGATTTGAGTTGAAGCTGGATTTTTGTTGATAAGCGCAGGGGGTGTCTTCTCGTTTGTGCGATATCTTGCGATTTGGTTCCTGGTCCTGGTTCGGGGTTCACCCGTGCTGCCTCCTCCCCCCGTGATCTCCTCGCGAGCGGGGGCTGGGAACGGCACGCACGTGCTATGCACACGTCCCTTCATGGCTCACACTTGCTTCTTGCTAGGCCCTCTTGGGCGGATCGGCAGGCTCCTTCGGAACTCAAGACCTCGTGGCACGGTCCGGTACTGGCCCGGACAAAGGTAAACTATAGCAGTAGGCTCATGGCAGGACTTGTGGATTTATGAAAACACATCTTCAGCCTAGCCTAAAGAACAAAAGCAATAATCTGTTTACATGAGGGACTTCCCCTCCCAAAATGCTCTTCCTACCTTTAGGGCCGTGCCCGAGCTTTCATATGCAGGGTGAACGACAAGGAAGCGCAGGTTCAATCGGACATATCGCTCACCGCGTCCTCCGGGTCGCCCTTAGACGCATCGCTGGCATTGCTGTCGCAATCGACGATGTCTCCATCATCGTCACAGGCATTATCATCGCCATCGCCGGCGCCGCCCTCGCCATCGTGCACCACGTCGGCTTCGTCCGCAGCGACCACCACCCCGTCATCCTCGGAGGTGAAGGCCCTGACCAGGGCGTCCACATTGTCCTCAACCCAGCACGCCAGGTCGTCATGGATGGCCTGGGGCACAGGGGCAATGGCGGCGTCGAAGTAAAAGTTGGGATAGGTGTTCTAGAGATGGCTGAAGACATGGGAGAACACATGCTTGAACAGGCCGCGCCTCCTCTCCCGGACAAGCATGCGAGCCCTCTCGGATCGACTCTCCAAGCACGTCACCACGTCGGTGAAGAAAAAGAGGTGACAGGCGTAGTCATCTGAGTGGGGATGAGGTGCATTCTCGTCACAGACGGCGCCCAGCACCGTGTTGGCTCTTGTCCTGAGGTTTTGGAGCATGGGGCGTGCTCGCGCTCCCGCGTCCACCGCCAGAGCGCTTCCTCCCTGCCCTGCTACATGGAGGATTTGGCGTCGGCGACCCGCTGCTGAAGAGAAGACAGCTCGGCACGTGTGGAGGCCATCTCGGCTTTCACTGAAGACAGGGTGGCTACAGCAGCTTTCTCATGACGTTCAACCTCGTCCAGCCATGACCTGAGGGCCTTGGTCCTGCCCACAGCCTCGGCTTCCACAAGCTTCAACTTCAGGTCGTACCTTCCCACAAGGTCCGCACGAGCCTCGGCCGCTCGGCGATCGACTTCCTCCTGGGCCTTGGCCTCTCGCGCTGACAGTGTCCTCAAGGCCGCGCTCCGTGGCCTCCAGCGCCAACGCCTCCTCGAGCCTTAGGATCTCTTCCTCCTCGACAGGCGTCCCCCTCATCAACGGTAAGGCGGCCTTGCGCGCCTCCACTTGCTACTCTAGGGAAGCACTCTAGGCTTGGAGCTCCCACACGCGCTTCTCTACGATCTCATGACAATGATCAGCTTCCCAAGCTTCTTCAAAGCGCAGGCGCAAGCTTCACGCGAGGTCGCAAGAGACGCCTCGGCCTTCGCATTATCAAGCTCGCGTTGGTGGCGCCCAAGGTTGATGGCCACCTTCAGCTTATGCCACTCCTCCACCAGCCGAAGACCCTCGGCCTCAAGGCACGCGTCTACATCCGCGAGCTCCCTGCCAAGCTGGTTTATCGCGCCCATCACCTCCCGGAAGAGCTCGTGGCGGACGAAGCTCCTTTCGTGCATAGCTTGGAGCACGTAGCCGGCTCCGTCCTCCACAGCAGGGGCCGTCGACGGGACCTGAAGCGGCTCGCCCCTTTCCTGTAGGGAGCTGGGGGCTGGCGCCCCTCCGGATGCCGACTGGGTTTCAGCAGGAGCCCGGTTGGGATGAGGCTCACCGCTCGAAGAAGGGGCCAAGACCGAAGCCATCCAGTCACCATCCATAACTAGGGGAGGAGACCTTGGCATGCTCGTCATAGCCCCTACGAGGCCACGAAGAAGAGACGACAGGAGCGCGGGCTCAAGGTGCCAAGCCGGTGCACCTGCCTCTCTGGCTGACCCAGTGACGGGGGCAGCGTGCGGCTTGGGACGCTCAAGGCCGACGGAGACTCGAGGCAGGAGGAGGTTGCATCACCAGGGGCTTCATGGCCTTGGCAGATGGGATCCTGGAGAACCACTGTCAGGAAGGGAAGCGGCACTCGAGGAATTACAAAGATAAGGTACTTACTCATCTACGGCGATGTACTTCCTATGTTTCAACGGCCGAACGGTGCCACCGTTGCAGCTTGGAGACCCTTTCCTCTTACAGAGCGCCGCGAAGTCCACACCGAACCGACCCAAGCGTTGCACATGGCGAAGCACCCCAAGGAGACGACCTCAGGAATGCCATGCCGAGGAGAGCTATCGGACTCCGCCTCGCGACGACCTGCCGAGGCCTCAAGAGCTTCGGCCTCAAGAATGGTGGACTGCGTCACCCCTTCAGCCGCTGCCCCAGGGCGAGAATCATGGGTTCCCAAGGATGATGCCTCAGGAGCCCCAGGCAGCATCGACACCCCTGCACCAGCGCCTCCGGCTTCCAGCAGTTCTTCCCTCCCTGCGTCCACTCCTGGGGCAAGCTCGGCGCTGGTGACAAGGAGAGGAACCATGACAACGGGGTTCTCGTGGGGCCCCACAAGGCCAACTAGGCGCAGCCCCCATTCATCGAAGGGGGGCATCTGCCCCGTGAACTCCATCCTGTTCGAGCAGCTATACAAGCAACAACCCTCTTGCGGCAAATCACCCGGCGAGGGGTCATCGGCCAAGACCTCGAGCACTGTCCTTCATGCCTCGGCCGAAGCCCCGACGCCTGAAGCCTGATGTGGTCCTGGTCGCCTGTCAGGGCCCACATCGGCTGGGAATGGCGCTAGAGTGTGGCGATGTGGCGTCATAGGAAATCCTTCATCACCTTGGGTGCGGTCACATCGAGATCCTTTAGCTTCCTCAGCCAGAGCCAGATGAAGGCAAGACAGGAGCCCGCGAGCTCCTTGTGACCCCAGCCGGAGCTGGGGACGGCGGGCGACGACGGAAGCGAGAGCACGGGGTGGAGTACTCTGACATCGACATACACCCACCGCCTCCAAAACTCGCTTGTTGAGGGCGGGAGACCAAAGTCAATCCCCGAGCCGGCCATCACCGCCACAACCAGGAAGCTCATGCACCTAGAGCACTGCCGGGTGTTGGTCAGGTGCAGCGAGAAGAAATGGATCAAGAGGGCCATAGAAGGAACAATGCCCACCATGGCTTTGCAGACAAAGGCGAAGACGGGGAGAAGGGCGACAAATTGGGGATCAAGGTGCAGCATATGGATCTGGTAATGAGAAAGCACGACATCAAAGAAGGCGGAGAAGGGAGGAACCAGGCCAGACCATAGAGCGTCGACGAAGAACGGGACCTCGGTGGCCGTCCTATCGATGGAGGATCGGGACATAGGGCAGGCCACCGTTCCCCCCATTCGTTGAAGCTGGTAGCGAGTGGAAGGCGGACCTTATCGATGGCCTCCCGATTGAGCACCTGCGATCGGCCGACGGCGGGCTCGATGGCCGGAGCTAAGTTGGCTAAGGACAGGGGCTTCTTCCCTTTCTCCGTCCGGTTCAGCGCCATGGCAATAAGGGCAGAGCTCGAGTTGGATTGGAAGAGGAGGCAGAGGTACGAGGGAGCAAAGAAGTCTGAGAGCGCGTTGCCAGCAACGGGGAGGTAACTGTGTAGGATGTCGTGGCCACCTAGCCAGGCGGATTTCGAGGCTGCGTGGGGAAGCGGAGACGCCCACGTCCAATCAGTCACCACATGTCGATCAAGGCCTCAGGATGTTGGGGCCAGCGGCGCTCCACACTTGCCCTTTGCCTTCGCCTCGAAGCCAAGCCCGAGAGCGCCTCGGGCCCAGGGGCTAGTGTTGGCGTTCTGGGAACGGGGGTCCCTAGACTTGCCTGCCTGCGGCCCGCAGCGTGGCTCCTCCAGCGGCCCCGTAAGGCCCATCTTCACAAGCAAACACCCAAGACCCTCGCGAGGGGCCAAGCCTCGTGAGGCGGACGATGCAAGACCTCCTCAAGGGCGGCCTCACCAGGCTGGCTCGCGAGGGACGGAGAGATCAAGGCAAGGCGAACCTCGTGAGGTTCCAATGACGCAAGCCTTGACGATCAAGACCAGGCGGGCGCCAGCGCGCACAGTGTCCTCATTTCCTCTTTGCTGCTAAGGAGGCAAGCGCGGGCGAGGAGTTCCAAGGCATCAGGCAAAGGTTTCTATAACACTGCAACAAGACCAGGACCAGTAGGACGGCAGGACGGAGGTCACCGTGGAGCCCAAGACGGCATCACCACCAGAGCCTTTGGCAGGCGAAGACTACTTTTGTCAGGATAACTTGTACTAGTTGTCTCCCTTCAAATTGGCCGTTGTGGGATCCCTTCCCACTCAGTATTTGGGAAGAGGACCAGGGCCTCTATAAATAGGACTAGCCACCACCAGAGAGGGGAGAGGATCCAGATCATCCTCAAACACACAAGCTCACCAAACACAAGAACACATCTCCTCAGGAGGTGGTTCTTCCCTTGTAACTGTTCATCCATAGCCGAAGAGGCAATCCAAAACACCACACTGGAGTAGGGTATTACACCACAATATTGGCCCGAACCAGTATAAATCTTGTGTCTCGTGTTCTTTGGGTTCATCGAGCTAGGCCGTGAAATCGTCGAGTGTGCGAGATAGAGAGGGGGAGATCTTCGTGCACACCCAAGTGTTCGAACCTCAAGGGTTTTGCCGGAACCCGTAATCCAACAGCTGGATTCTGTCAAGATCTTACATATCCAAATGAATAGTTTTGATCTGAACAAGATTATTGGCTTGCTGCATTGCTTTCCATGTCTGGAGAAGTTGTATATAAAGGTGATAATTTCACGCACATTGGAAGCCCGCATATAGTGTACTAGAATTAACCGTTCAGCTGTTGCTATTTCGATGCTCTTTTTTTAGACCTTAACTGTTTTCAATCTTCATTTCTATTTAGGTATCAGGACGGGGTAAGAATGTTATAACCAATCGGTGGATTCATAAGCACCAGGATTTTCTCACTTCTCATGACATTAGATTGAAGACAATAACGCTAGAACGATATGTAGCCAACCATGCAAACACTAGATTTGTCACATTCTTCCTTCTGAATGCGACTTTTACTATTGTCCATCGGGCTTAAGTTTATCAGCAACATGGTTTTGACGGATGGGTATGTCGAAGAGCAAAAAAGGAGTTTCATGTGGGCAAAAGAACTTCTGAATGAGCCGGACTTCTATTTACAACAGATTTTGGTCATAATCTAGTAAATTTTACGACCCAGGATGTTCATTCTATGGACCTGACCGATCCATTTGATTGTGACTGCCAAAAACAGTGCTGGAGTTAGATGTTGTTGCCCTTTTCAAACTTGATTTTGTCTAAACCTGATGAACAATTAACCCTCGTGTTTTTGTACAGTTTGTAAGATGGAGTTAGATGTTCTTGCCCTTTTCAACTCAGATGTGACTGTCATATTTTCTTTGAAACAAGGCAAATGGCTTGCCATATGTTTTATTTAGAGTGAAATATTGTCACAAATCCCAACCAAGGGAAACAACATCACTCTCGCCGGCTGCTTGAGCTCACTGTGCATTACAGAGGCCAAGTGATTATCACCCACCGGCACCCACAAACTTATTTTGAACTAGCACACCAAATGGGCTGTAAATTTTCATAAGAAAGGCTGCATGACTGTGACAGATTGAATTCTGACATTTGGGACCCATGAGGAAATAGCCTATCCAAGGTGGTGTCGACTTACTCCCTAGTCAACGAATGATTCTGCCTACCAGCCGTTGGATTGACATCTAACATCTGGTTGTATCTTCTATCTCTTGTCTTCTTCCTCCAGCCGCCCAAACCAAACCACCCCATCTTCTCCGCCTACTCCCACCGCCCATGGCCGGCTGCGCCTACGCCGCCCTACCATACCCTCCAACGTTGGCCGGTCCCTCCCTCTATTCCCCCACACATCCTATTATTCTCTAGCGACGTCAGAGCCATCACGCGCCCGCACCCGAACCAGTCAACCCTCATACTCCCCTCCGCCTGTGACTGGACCGGCTCATCTTCCACGGCTCCTGTTCATTCCGTCTGCGGCCTCGCCGTTGTCCTCCGCCTTGGTTCGCTCGCCATGCGCGGTGCGCCGCCCTCTTGCATTGTCAACATCGTCAACAACCGAGAGGAACAAGGAGATGATTGTACATGGAGAGGATGATAATAGGGACCCACCAGTGTCATGGCAGTACGCAAGCAAGTGCCTTGTTATTACAATCCCCAAAAATGGTTACTCCTAATGGTTGCACATCTGGGGCTCATGCTAGTGTCAGGGTACTCAATAAATGAGAGAATTACAGAACGAGCAGTTGACACCAGGGACCCAGCAGGTCGCGCAGTTGTTATTTACTTTTTTGAGGAACAATCAGTTTTTATTTATACTAGTTTTAGTGATGGATCAGGGTAACAACGGGGGTGTGGCCCATCTATCCAGGGTTTTATTTATGTTTACCACATCATGAGCCAAGTTGTGTTTTTTTCTTGCTAAAAATGGCTTGCCCAAAGTTCTATTTTTTAAAGAAATACCCAAACGAGGCCTACTTGCTTTATCAGCCCTGCTGGGCTGCAAATCTTTCAAGACGAGGAGAGTTTCATTCGGTTTGCCTAGAAATGGGTTGTACATTTTTAAGACACATCAAACCGGAAATTAGTTTCAATTTTTTTCATCACAAGATTTTAAATTCCATTGATTTTTATACATGTACAATTATTTGGATTTTAAATTTATATAAATTATTTTTCAGAATCTTTGAATGTGACTCGATATTTCGGAATTAGAAATAGTTGATCGCACTGAAATATGAAAAATTTCGTATAATTTTTAACCGTGGCCACAACATGGGGTGTAATGCTAACAAAAACAAGATGGGCTCGAAAAAAATTCTTAAGAATTAGCAAATGGGCTGTAAATTATTAGAAATAAGGGACATTTGCATTTGTGCCCCTCACTTGAACCCACTACTCAGACTTGCCCCTAATTTTGAAGCATGCTCAAATTTGCCCCTCCGCTGTTAGTTGCACTTATAGAAATACCCTTCCGTGCCGTTTCCATCCAGTCAAAGCCGTTTGACTGTTATCTGGCTGTTTCTTTGACATTTTTGCCCCTGTCTCAATGTGTCACTTATTTGTGGGGCCCACTCTCAAAAAATAAAAATAAAAACCCTTTCTCTCACCCCCTCTCCCTCACACACTTACAGGTGGGGCCAATCTAAAAAAATTGTTTCTCTCTCTCTCTCTTACCTCTCCCTCGCTGCCCAACGACGGGCCGGCGACCACTATCTCTCACAACTCCGGCGAGAGTGCGGAACGGGCGCCACCCCACGGCTGGTCTCCCCTGTCGCCGCAGCCCTCTCGCCCTCCTCTCTCCGCCGCTCTCCCTCGTTCCCTCTCCCCTCCTCTAGCCCTCACCCACAAGATCGTCGGAAGTCGCCCCATTGCCGTCATCTGTATAGCACATGGCCAATGACAGTCCCAAGCTTCACCACCTCGCTTGGACGATCTTACAACATGACATCGTCATCCCGGCCTACCAATTTGAAGAGACAAGTGGAGGACCGAGCGCCCGGACGCATCTTCCCATCCTCCGGCCTCGGACCGCCGCCTTAGAATTGATGTCGTTGAAGCACGCCGGCCGATCCCAGTCGCTCCTTGGGCGTCTTGATGCACGGCAGAAGCCATGGGCATCCTCCATAGCAAGCACCATGATCTTGGGTCGTCTTCCCCGCGAGCTTCGAGATCTGCCATGGCCGCCATGGTCGAAGTCCTCGCTCTTGTCTTCCCCGATCCCCAGTGGCATCTCCGTCGTGCTCCTAGTGAGCTCGTTATTGTCACACGGCCTTCCCCTCTCTCCCCTTGCATCGTATGTCCCTCACTTGCGCTGCCCAAAGCCACCGCGGGAATGGTCGCCGTTGTTCGCTCCGGCGACCATATGGTCCGAAGAATTCATACCTGGATGCGGTAGATCCAGGGCTATCACCTGCTTCCCTCGCCCGGCCTCCTCGTGGCCTCATGGCGTGTCTCCGTCGTCGGCAACTGTCAGCCTAATCAACAGTTAATTAAAACAAAATATTCAAAAATATTGTTAAGCCAATGACAGCGGGCCCAATACCTAGTTTGACTAGTCTTTTTCTTTTTCTTCTTTCTAGATTGGCCCCACCTGTAAGTGTGTGAGGTAGAAGGGGGTGAGAGAAAGGGTTTTTTGTTTTATTTTTTGAGAGTGGGCCCCACCAGAAAGTGACACATTGAGACAGGGGCAAAAATGTCAAAGAAACAACGAGAGAATAGTCAAACGGCTTTGACTGGATGGAAACGGGACGGAAGTGTATTTCTATAAGTGCAACTAACGGCGAAGGGGAGAATTTGAGCATGCTTCGAAATTAGGGACAAATCTGAGTAGTGGGTTTGAGTTAGGGGCACAAATGCAAATGTCCCTAGAAATAATGGCAGATGGGATGTATATTGTTTTCCACATATTTTAAGCTGACTTGTGTGCCTACTACAAGTTGACGCATAAGCTTTCCTAAAAAAAGAAGGTTGACGCACACGAAACGCGGTGTCAACTTAGTCAACACACGAGAGCAGTTACTGTCGGATGTCCATCCAATAGCCATCGTGGTTCTTCAATCTCATCTCTTCCTGCTCCAGCCGCTCAAACAACCGCCGGTGGGCTGCCTGCTCCCTCCACCCACGACCGGCTATGCTGCCGCGTAGGCCTCACCGCCCCATCGTACTCCTATTGCTGGCCTTGCCTTCCCTCTACTCACCCACAACTGTTGTTATTCTCCACGCGTGGGAAACAACTGCCGAGTCTTCCTTGGCTCCGTGTCGTTCCCTTCCTAGGCCTCGCCGTCGTCCACTGCCTTGGTGCTCTCGGCGAGGCATGGTCAACGTGGTCAACGAATGGCATCCATCGGAAGTGGACTGTGCGTGGAGAGGATGACAGCTAGGTCCATGGTCGCATGCAAGGAAATGCCTCCAGATTACGCGCAAAATAATGGTTCCTCCATGTGAGAGTTGGGACCCACCGGAAGGGCCTCTGTATTTCGTGAAAAAAACATTGCCCTCGCTGACACGTCAGACCCACAAGCTATATGTTCGCACGCAAGGAAGTGCCTCCTTATTACGCACACAAAAATGAATACCCCCTGCTAGCTGGGACCCACCATTGTGGGAGGCTGACTTGTGGCCCTACTAAGTTGACGGGGACGGAGGGCTTTGTCAACTTAGTCAATATGAACTATTCTAGCTCTAGTGATCGTACGATGTCCATCCAACGGCCGTAGTGCTTATTCAACCTCTGGTCTTCTTGCTCTAGCCGCCCAAGCCAATGTCGGTTGTGTCAGATGCTCCTGTCTCCTATGACCGGCCGTGATGCCGCGGAGGCCTCACCACCCCCTACTACTCCCACCACTGGCCAGGCCATCCACTCACCCACACCCCCTGTTATTCAGCGGCGACGACAGCCTCACACCGCAGCCGAACTAGTGGACCCTCGTACTCCTCTCCGTGTGGGATTCCAATGTCGCGTATTCGCTGTCTCAGTGTCATTCCCTTCCGATGCCTCGCTATTGTCCACCACCCTGGTGCTCTCGCCGTTGCATGGTCAACATGGTCAAGGAACAACTTCCATCAAAAGAGCACTGTACATGGAGAGACTGACAGCTGGGTCCACGGCCGCAGCAAGGAAGTGCCTCCTTATTATGGGGAAATAATGATTGCTCCACCTGACTGTAGGGACCCACCTGACGGGCCACCGTATTTCATGAAAAAAACGTTTCCCCTGACTGCTGGGACCCACCAGCTACATCTTCGCACACAAGTAAGTGCCTGACAGTCGGGACCCACCTGGTCGAAGCATACATAGCATTGTCATTCCGGTCACGAACGTGAACATACATACTGGTCGATCGGTCTCTTTGCAAGTTTGAACCTTGGCCGAGTAAGTAGCGGCACGTGTCATTGTAGAGCACCCGACATAGCAGTTCACGCAGTCCCGTCTAAGTCATGTACACGTACGTATAGCCACAAGGCAAAAAATATGGCCACGTACGTACATACGGGCGGGGTCTCGAGCGCGTACTCGCGCATATATATATATATATATATATATAAGGGCGGCCAGGGCTTGCGTACATGGAGAGGCAACGGACGGCAGCAATGGCGTCATGTTCATCGGGCAGTGAACCGGCTGGGTCGAAACAGAGAAAGAACATCATGTTCATTGGGAGGCAACCGACTGGGTCGGAATACGTCGTGTTCATCAGGAGCCAACTGGATTGGATGTGACAGCCGATCTAAACGAGGCCTGGCGTACCGCAGAACAGAGGAAATGGCCTTGTGTTTGACTGGCAACGGTCAAAATGGGATCCTTTACAGCGGGAGGGGTCTGGATTACCGCAAAACGGAGGAAACCGACTTATCTTGGACCTCCTACAATCGAAATGGGGTCCTGTTGATCAGGAGGGGTGTGGCGTACCGCAAAACAGATGAAACAAACTTGTGTTGGAGCGCTACGTTCGAAATGGGGGTCATGTTCATCGGGAGGGGTGTGGCGTACCGCAAAACGGGACTCCATGAGATACTGTTCATCTCCACCATCGACTGCCTCCACGGGCTATCGTTCATCCACCGTCGACCTCCTCCAGCCTCCACCTGTGACTGTTCATCCACGAGCTCCTGTTCATCCACGAGCTCCTGTTCATCCAGCCTCCACCGCTGCACCACCGGCTACTATTCAACCAGCCCTCTCCATGGGGTCCTGTTCAACCATCCCTCCACGGGCTACTGTTCATCTAGCCCTCCACTGGCTACTGTTCAACCAGCCCTGCACGGGGTCCTGTTCATCCAGCCCCAACTGGCTCGATCAGGGTCCTGTTCATCTAGTGGCAACAACCTCTACTACCACGGGGTCCTGTTCATCCAACCACCCACCGGGAATTGTTCCTCCACCTCCCCTAACAATGCTCACTTTTCATCCAGAGGCAGCATCGATGGGCTTCAGTTAGCAGCAGTAGTGAAGGAATCGCTCGATCGGGTTCAGTTAACAGCCATCGATCGATCGCTCGGGTTCAGTAACGCGTAGCCTGCAGTGCAATTGCTCGGGTTTAGTATGAGAATGCCTCACTCGGGTTCAGTAAGAGCTCAATGCCTTGCACCCACGCATGTACCTGTACGAGAGAAACGCACATCGCTCGGCCCCCGACCTACTTCTACCATGGTTTTTTCCATCATGGACGGCCCAAACAATGTCATGCAGCTGCATCTCCGGCCCACCCAGGACGAAAAGACCATTTTCTGTCATGATTTTTGTCATAGAAGTAGGAGCCCACCACATGTATGATGATACCAGGTTTTGTCACAAGTATCTTCATAGAAGTGTCATAAGCATGATAGAAAAAAAATTGTTCGGCCCAAAATGTCATGGATGTGTCTTTTTTTTGTAGTGATGCCCCCAAGGAGGGGCCGCATTCGTCACCGTGCAAGAGGGGTCACGGACATCCCCGCAAGTATGCTGCGACCCTAGCGGTGGTCCCTTAGGGCTGCAGGAACACTCTTCCAAGAGCGGGCACTGCTCCGTTGGCCGCGGCGCCGCTTCTTCTTGTGGTGGAAGGCGCCGAGGCTGGGGCAACTCCTGCGACGAGGGAAGGCGTGCCATGGTTGCCCGACCTCCTCGGCTGCGCTCCCACTCGGCCGACACATTCCAGGAGTTTGTTGTGTGGTCGAAGAGGCCCACGGGCACCTGGCTCCAGATCCCGCGCTTATTCGCGGGTGCGCTTATGACTAGGGGGCTTGACGGCCTCTGGCTGCAGGCGGATGGCTGCTGCAGCAGGGCCTTAAGGGCCGGGGTCGAGGTCACCGCCGCCGGCAACGTGTCCTTGACCCGCGGATGGCAGGCATTCACCCGCACGCGTGGCATGAGCAGGAAGTGCACCCTCCACTTCAAGTACGACGGCCTCACGACCATCTATGTGAGGGTGTTTGGGGAAGAAGGCCTCCGCGTGGGGTGCTGCCTGATAACCCACAAGTATAGGGGATCGCAACAGTTTTCGATAAATAAGAGTGTCGAACCCAACGAGGAGCTAAAGGCAGAACAAATATTCCCTCAAGTTCTATCGACCACCGATACAACTCTACGCACGCTTGACGTTCGCTTTACCTAGAACATGTATGAAACTAGAAGTACTTTGTAGGTGTTTTTGGATAGGTTTGCAAGATAATAAAGATTACGTAAATAAAAAGTAGGGGCTGTTTAGGTAAAGACACAACTAAGTTAGTTTTACTAAAGAGCTTTTTGTTACGAGAAAGTTATTTGTCCCTAGGCAATCCATTACTAGACCAGTAATCATTATTGCAATTTTGTATGAGGGAGAGGCATAAGCTAACATACTTTCTCTACTTGGATCATAAGCACTTATGATTGGAACTCTAGCAAGCATCCGGAACTACTAAAGATCATTAAGGTAAAATCCAACCATAGCATTAAAGTATCAAGTCCTCTTTATCCCATACGCAAACAACCAACTTACTCAGGTTTGTGCTTCTGTCACTCATGCCACCCACCATAAGCAAATCATGAACATATTGCAAACCCTATGGCGGGGATCCTTCATGCTTGCGCGACACAGAGAGCACCATAGGACAGCACCAATAATAAAACATGCAACTCAAACCAATCACGATCATCAAATAACCCATAGGACAAAACGGATCTACTCAAACATCATAGGATAGCCATACATCATTGGGAAATAATATATAGCGTTGAGCACCATGTTTAAGTAGAGATTACACCGGGTAAGAGAGAGGTTACACCGCTGCATCGAGGGGGAAGAGTTGGTGATGATGGCGGTGAAGTTGTTGGTGAACATTGCGGTGATGATGATGGCCCCCGGTGGCACTCCGGTGCCACCGGAAGCGAGGGGGGGAGAGCCCCCCTCCTTGTTCTTATTTCTTGACCTCCTCCCTAGATGGGAGAATGGTTTCCCCTCTTGTCCTTGGCGTCCATGGCATGAGATTGGATCTGTCTCTCTGTCTCTCTCTGTTTCTGCGTTCTCAAATTCTTCCCTTTCACTGTTTCTTATATTCCCGGAGATCCGTAACTCCGATTGGGCTGCAATTTTAACACGATCTCTATCCGGATATTAAATTTCTTGCGGCGAAAGAAGGGCATCAACCGCCTTACGGGGTAGCCATGAGGGTCAGGGGCGCGCCCAGGGGGTGGGGCGCGCCCCCCTGCCTCGTGCCTCCCTCGGGCACCGTCTCACGTGGATTTTTCTTCCCAAAAATCATATATATTCCAAAAAAAATCTCCGTCAGTTTTTATCCCGTTTGGACTCCGTTTGATATGGATATTCTGCAAAACAAAAAACATGCAACAAACAGGAACTTGCACTGGGCACTGGATCACTATGTTAGTCCCAAAAATAGTATAAATAGTTGCCAAAAGTATATGAAAGTTGTAGAATATTGGCATGGAAAAATAAAAAATTATAGATACAACAGAGACGTATCAGCATCCCCAAGCTTAATTCTTGTTCGTCCTCGTGTAGGTAAATGATAATAAGATAATTTTTGATGTGGAATGCTACCTAGCATAATCTTGATCACATATCTAATCATGGCATGAATATTGAGATATGAGTGATTCAAAGCTATAGTCTATCATTTGACATAAAAACAACAATACTTCAAGCCTAATAATAAAGCAATCATGTCTTTTCAAAATAACATGGTCAAAGAAAGTTATCCCTACAAAATCATATAGTCTGGCTATGCTCCATCTTCACCACACAAAATATTCACATCATGCACAACCCCGATGACAAGCCAAGCAATTGTTTCATACTTTTGACGTTCTCAAACCTTTTCAACTTTCATGCAATACATGAGCGTGAGCCATGGACATAGCACTATAGGTGGAATAGAACGGTGGTTGTGGAGAAGACAAAAATGAGAAGATAGTCTCACATCAACTAGGCGTATCAACGGGCTATGGAGATGCCCATCAATAGATATCAATGTGAGTGAGTAGGGATTGCCATGCAATGGATGCACTAGTGCTATAAGAGTATCAAAGCTCAAACTGAAACTAAGTGGGTGTGCATCCAACTTGCTTGCTCATGAAGACCTCGGGAATTTGAGGAAGCCCACCATCGGAATATACAAGCCAAGTTCTATAATGAACATTCCCACTAGTGTATGAAAGTGATAACTCAAGAGTCTCTCGATATGAAGAATGTGGTTCTACTCAGAAGCACAAGTGTGGTAAAAGGAGAGTAACATTGCCCCTTCTCTCTTTTTTCTCATTTTTTTGTTTTTTTGGTGGGCTTCTTTGCCCTATCTTTTTTATTTGGGCTTCTTTGGCCTCTTTTATTTTTCTAAGTCCGGAGACTCATCCCGACTTGTGGGGGAATCATAGTCTCCATCATCCTTTCCTCACTTGGGACAATGCTCTAAAAATGATGATCACACACTTTTATTTACTTACAACTCAACAATTACAACTCAATACTTACAACAAAATATGACTCTATGTGAATGCCTCCGGCTGTGTACTGGGATGTGCAATGATTTAGCGTAGCAATGACATCAAAAACGGACAAGCCATGAAAACATCATGCTAGCTATCTTATGATCATGCAAAGCAATATGACAGCGACTGCTCAAGTCATGTATATGATGATGATCGAAGTTGCATGGCAATATATCTCAGAATGGCTATGGAAATGCCATGGTAGGTAGGTATGGTGGCTGTTTTGAGGAAGGTATATGGTGGGTTTATGGTACCGGCGAAAGTTGCGTGGTACTAGAGAGGATAGCAATGGTGGAAGGGTGAGAGTGCGTATAATCCATGGACTCAACATTAGTCATAAATAACTCACATACTTATTGCAAAAATCTATTAGTCATCGAAACAAAGTACTACGGGATGGCTCCTAGGGGGATAGATTGGTAGGAAAAGACCATCGCTCGTCCCCGACCGCCACTCATAAGGAAGATAAATAATAAATACCTCATGCTCCGACTTCTTCACATAACGGTTCACCATACGTGCATGCTACGGTAATCACAAACTTCAACACAATTATTTCTAAAATCCACGACTACCCACTAGCATGACTCTCATATCACCATCTTTATATCGCAAAACTATTGCAAGGAATCAAACATATCATATTCAGTGATCTACAAGTTTTATGTAAGATTTTATGACTAACCATGTTAATGACCAGTTCCTGTCATCTCCCTAAATAGATATATGTGAAGCAAGAGAGGTTAATTCTTCCTACAATAGATATGCCCATGCTCTAACAAATACAAGTGAAGAAAAAGAGCATTCTACAAATGGTGGTTTTCAATGTAAAGAGAAACAGGCAATCCAGACTTCAACTGATATAAGCGGAGCACATGAAGCACTCTATAAAGCCATACTCAAAAGATATAAGTGAAGTGCAAAGAGCATTCTATAAATTAACCAAGGACCATCTTATACCAGCATGGTGCATAAAAGAAAAACGAAAACTAAATGCAAAAGACGCTCCAAGATTGCACATTTTGCATGAACGAAATGAATCCGAAAACATACTGATACTTGTTGAAGAAAGAGGGGATGCCTTCCGGGGCATCCCCAAGCTTAGACGCTTGAGTATCCTTGAATATTCTTGGGGTGCCTTGGGCATCCCCAAGCTTGAGCTCTTGCCTCTCTTCCTTCTTCTCACATCGAGACCTTCTCGATCATCGAACACTTCATCCACACAAAACTTCAACAGAAAACTCGGTAAGATCCGTTAGTACAATAAAGCAAATCACTACTCTAAGTACTATTGCAAACCAATTCATATTTTGTTTTTGCATTTTTTATACTGTAATATAACTTTTCCATGGCTTAATCCACTGAAATAAATTGATAGTTTCCTCAAAACAAGCAAACTATGCATCAAAAACAGAATCTGTCAAAAACATAACGGTCTGTAGAAATCTAAATATTAACCATACTTCTGATACTTTAAAAATTCTGAAAAAATTAGGCAAAATAAAAAATTTCTATATAAAGACAGTGCAAAAAGAATCATAACCATTTGACGATCCAGTAAAAAAAGGAAAAATTGTGCACTACGGCCAAAGTTTCTGTCCTGCACCGCACAAACCAACAAGCATTGTAAACATCCTAAAGGCAAACCTTGGCACATTATTTTTATAATACAATGGGATTGTACAAGGGATAATTATTTTTATTGAAAAGTTTCTGTAATCAAGATTCACAAAGTTTCCGTGAGCATGATCAAAGTTCAAGGCTAGCTTCCACTTCAACAATGCTCGTCTTTCTCACTTTCGCTTTTCTTTCTAAAAATGTTTTGGGTTCCCCTCTTTATTTCTGTTGTTTTTAAACTGTATAAAAGCACTCAACAGAAAATAAATGACTCTCTAAAACTTCCGGGTTGTCTCCCTGGCAGCGCTTTCTTTAAAGCCATTAAGCTAGGCATATTGTGCTCAAGTAGTGAATCCACCCGGATCCCAAGGTATATCAAAGCCAATTTTAATTAACAATGATTTGTTATTTAGTAGTGAGCAACAAACAACATATATCAAGCAAATACGAAGACTAACTCTCTTCCTATGCATCGGCATGTCATGAAAGAACAATTCATGCACACATAGTAAAGGCCAATGCATAGTACAAACAGTTTCTTGCAATTTTATCGTATTGGAAACATAGAGAGGTGGAGATATAGTTCCTCTGTCATAATAATCTCAAGTAGGAGCAGCAAGCACATGCATATTATATCTATCAAAATAATCATGTGTAGTAGTAAAAGGAAACCCATCAATATAATCTTTAATAAGCACAAACTTCTTCGATAGTGTAGTTGGGAGAATTCAAAAAGATAATAGGACTATTATGCGTGGGTGCAATAGCAACAATTTCATGTTTAACATACGGAACTATAGCAAGTTCATCTCGATAAGCATAATTCATATTGGCATCTTGGCCACAAGCATAGCAAGCATCATCAAAAAGGGATATTTCAAAAGAATCAATGGGATCATAGCAATTATCATAGCATTCATCCTTCGGCAAGCACGAAGGGAAATTAAACAATGTATGAGTTGAAGAGTTACTCTCATTAGAAGGTGGGCACGGGTGATCAATCCGCTCTTCCTCCTTTTGTTCTTCGCTCTCCTCCTCATCCTTTTCATCCATTGAGCTCACAATTTCATCAATTTCTTCTTCCATAGACTCCTGCAAAATATTAGTCTCTTCTTGGACAGCGGAGACTTTCTCAATAAGTGCATCAATATAGGAATTGTATTCATAATTCTCATAGCAATATTTCAATATAGCAAAATTTTCAGGCCTATAAACATCATCATCAACAGCTTCATACTTTTCAAACAAAGATTCAATTTCATAAGCACCCTTAAAAGCAACAAATTCTACTATTTCTTCCACATCACAGCAATCATATATACCTCTAGCATAAGAAGCCAAGGTTTCATTATCATTAAATTTGCATGAAAAGGGAAGGTGTGGAGCCTTCATCCTAGAGCAACAAGTATAATCATATCTCAAGCATAGTTGCCTAGCATACCACTTCAACATATAAATTTGATCCCATAATAGTTTCCCTTTTTGAGTCAAGCGATAATCCTTAAAGTATTCATGTTGATCCAACATGTCTCCCATAACATAATTGAATGGGGGTTTCTCAGGATTATCAAAGTAGTACATAATCTATTTCACATAATGAGCATCGAGGTTTTAGGACATTCACCATCTCCATGAGTAGCAGGTAAACCTAATTTTTTCTGGTATTTCATGTTCCATATCCATAACTAAAGATAGAGAACAATTTAGAATAACAAATAAAAATTACTTAGTGATAAAGCAAACAAGCACACACGAGAATATTCACCCCATGCTATGGCTCCCCGGCAACGGCTCCAGAAAAAGGTCTTGATAACCCACAAGTATAGGGGATCGCAACAGTTCTCGATAAGTAAGAGTGTCGAACCCAACGAGGAGCTAAAGGCAGAACAAATATTCCCTCAAGTTCTATCGACCACCGATACAACTCTACGCACGCTTGACGTTCGCTTTACCTAGAACAAGTACGAAACTAGAAGTACTTTGTAGGTGTTTTTGGATAGGTTTGCAAGATAATAAAGATTACGTAAATAAAAAGTAGGGGCTTTTAGGTAAAGACACAACTAAGTTAGTTTTAGTAAAGATCTTTTTGTTACGAGAAAGTTATTTGTCCCTAGGCAATCCATAACTAGACCGGTAATCATTATTGCAATTTTATATGAGGCAGAGGCATAAGCTAACATACTTTCTCTACTTGGATCATATGCACTTATGATTGGAACTCTAGCAAGCATCCGAAACTACTAAAGATCATTAAGGTAAAACCCAACCATAGCATTAAAGTATCAAGTCCTCTTTATCCCATACGCAAACAGCCTACTTACTCGGGTCTGTGCTTCTGTCACTCACACCACCCACCATAAGCAAATCATGAACATATTGCAAACCCTACAGAGGGGATCCCTCACGCTTGCACGACACGGAGAGCACCATAGGAAAACACCAATAATAAAACATGCAACTCAAACCAATCACGGTCATCAAATAACCCATAGGACAAAACGGATCTACTCAAACATCATAGGATAGCCATACATCATTGGGAAATAATATATAGAGTTGAGAACCATGTTTAAGTAGATATTACAGAGGGTAAGAGAGAGGTTACACCGCTGCATAGAGGGGGGAAGAGTTGGTGATGATGGTGGTGAAGTTGTTGGTGAAGATTGCGGTGATGATGATGGCCCCCGGTGGCACTCCGATGCCACCGGAAGCGAGGGGGAGAGAGCCCCCCTCCTTCTTCTTCTTCCTTGACCTCCTCCCTAGATGGGAGAAGGGTTTCCCCTCTGGTCCTTGGACTCCGTGGCATGGGAGGGGCGAGAGCCCCTCCGAGATTGGACCTGTCTCTCTATCTCTCTGTATTTCTGTGTTCTCAGATTCTTCCCTTTCACCGTTTCTTATATTCCCAGAGATCCGTAACTCCGATTGAGCTGAAATTTTAACACAATCTCTATCTAGATATTAGCTTTCTTGCGGTGAAATAAGGGCATCAACCGCCATACAGGGTGGCCACGTGGGTCAGGGGCGCGCCCAGGGGGGTGGGGCGTGCCCCTGCCTCGTGCCTCCCTCGAGCACCGTCTCGCGTGGATTTTTCTTCCCAAAAATCATATATATTGCAAAAAAAATCTTTGTTAGTTTTTATTCCGTTTGAACTCCGTTTGATATGGATATTCTGCGAAACAAAAAACATGCAACAAACAGGAACTGGCACTAGGCACTAGATCAATATGTTAGTCCCAAAAATAGTATAAATAGTTGCCAAAAGTATATGAAAGTTGTAGAATATTGGCAGGAACAATCAAATATTATAGGTACGATGGAGACGTATCACTGCCCCGAAGACGGTAGCAACGACAATGAGCTTGGCCTTGATGACGGCCGCGACGACGACGAGGGTGAGCTTGCCCTTGGCGATGGCCGCGCCAGCCCCAGCGGCCGCGGCTCCTCCTCCGGGGAGAGCACTAACAGCGGAGGCTATGATCAGCCACCCCGCCGCTAGGCTTGGATCGGGGAAGCCGATGAGCCATCTCGCTGCCGCGCTCCGGTGAAGTGGGAGGAAGGCTCGGACTGAGCTTCAGGGGTTGCTGGAGCCTGGCCTCGGGAGCTGCTGCAAGCTTGCGGCTTGCTTTTGTTTAACCTTTCCTTTCTCCTGCATTTTGAAAGAAGTAGAGGGCACCGCTGGGGCATGTAATGAACCATGACACTTATGCCACTGTCCTATGTTTATTATTTTGATGTTTTTCGTGATATCTATGTTTCCAGTAGGTGCGGTTAGGGTAACTTAGATCGATATGCTTGCGACAATTTCCCACCTCGCGAGAGCGCACCCATCGGCATCTGGCGAAGCTTCATTCCTGACGACTCAGGAGCCGTCGGCTTTAAGATACATTGTAGAGCCGTGGAGTTATTAGAAAGCTTGACGGGGCACCTTGTTCTTCCTCGCGCGAGCCCCAGGCATGGGTTAGTTATGGCTTAGTGCACCGTGTCGTGCTGCCCGGGGGGCAAGGACTTCAGAGGGTGCACATGTCCACGAGCTCATTCGAGAGCGTCTCCCGAGGACTAAGAAAGCTGATGCACTGGGGCAACGAGGTTTCGGTGAGCTGTCTTTGCGTGTGGGTGAACCCAAACGCGCAAACCTGCTTAGCCCTCGCGCGCGGGACGCTTGAGGAGGAGCGACGGGCAAGTGCCGCTCTTCCTAGGGCAAGACTGAGAGGCGAGTGAAGCAAGAGGAGAAAAGTTCCAACTCCGGTGAACGAAAACGTGAAAATCCAAATTCCATTAAGAAGTTGCAAACCAGTTACAGAAAGCAAGCAAAAAACAGTTGTGTCCGGCACCTAGTATAGTCTTCTTACCAGCGTGCAGCTAAGTGCTGCCACTAGGACGTGGGAGGGAGCCCGCGTGAGGCCCACGGGCGATACTCAAGAGACTCCGGGGCGTTTACAGCCCCACTGATTATCACGTGAGGGAGTCACGAGTGGAGACCTTCATAAGCACGGGGCCTTGCTTCATGGGTAGAACTTCCGGAGGTGCTGGATGTTCTAGTTGTTCAGGATGGCGATCCTGTCCTGCGTCTCCAGGCGCGCGGCGTCAGGCTTGGAGACACGGGTGATCCAGAATGGGGCCTCCCACATGGGTGAGAGCTTATGCAGCCCCTCCCTAGAGAGCACCCGCCTCAGGACAAGATCACCCACCTCGAGCGTCCTGGAGTGGATGCTGCGGCAGTGGTACCACCGCAGCACCTATTGGTACCTCACTGCTCGGAGTGAGGCTTGGCGGCGGTGTTCCTCCCCCAGCATGAGGTCCATCCCCCGCGAGGTGTCCTGGCGTGCCTCGTGAAATGCGAAGACACACGCAGAGCCATGCCTGACCTCGAATGGAAGAACCGCTTCAGCTCCTAGACGAGGAAGAATGGAGTTTCGCCCGTTGGCTTGGTCGTGGTGGTGCGGATGGACCACAACACGGACTAGAGCTCGTCCAGCCAGCCCCTGCCCCAGGCCTCGAGCTTCTTCTTGAAGGTTCTTGCCTAGAGGCCTATCAGGACCTCCGCATTGGCGTGCTCAGCCTGGCCGTTGCTCCTGGGGTGTGCCATTGAGGCATAGCATATCTGTGTTCTGAGGTTAGCACAATATGTTTTGAAAAGGTTCTAGTGAACTACAAGCCGTTGTCAGTGATGATGTGATTAGGTACCCTGAACCGACTTACGAGGCCCTTGATGAACTTGACTGCTGAGCCAATTGGGATGGTGCAGACGGCCTCCACCTCCGCCCGTTTGGTGAACTTTTCGATGGTGACATAGAGGTAGCGGTAGCTCCCGGGAGCTTGAGGGAACGGGCCTAGGATGTCCAGCCCCAGACCATGAACGCCCTTGAGAGCAGAATGGTATGGATACCCTGAGCGAGCGGGTGGATCTGTTGGCATGGAATTGATAGGCTTCGCAGGATCTCACTAGCTCGGTAGCATCGTTGAGCGTCATGGGCAGGTAGAGTCCATTGCGGAACGCCTTGCCCATGAGGGTGTTGGACGAGGAGTGATGCCCGCAGTCCCCACCATGTATGTCAGCCAGCAGCTTGTGTCCTTGTTCCCTAGAGATGGACGGCAAAGAGAGGTCGTTTGGCTGCTTCCAATAGAGCTCACCATCCTGAATGCAGTGGGTAGTGGCCTGGCGAGCCACACGCTCCATCTATTCCTCCTTCTCTGGTAGTGTTGGGGATATTACTACTGGAGGTAAACCGGCCTTATGTAGCCGGGTAACTCCTTGAAGATTAGAAGCCCATGAAGATGGCAAGAATGATGGCGCTTCACGACGGCCCAAGGCCCAAAGACGGGTTAAAGCCTGTAAATGTAAACCAACCTAGTCATGTAACTTGTATTATAAGATAGGAAGGATAGAGACCGAACCGGATACATTTATGATCCGGCTTCGGAACTCTGTAACCCGGCGGGCGTGAACCTATGTATATAAAGGGATGACCCGGCCGCGGTTTAGGGACAGACAACAACTCGAGAGCCAAACAAAGCGGATTCTCTCCCTGGCCTTCGAAACCCTAGCAATACCAATCACAACTAGACGTAGGCTTTAACCTTTGTTGAAGGGGCCGAACTAGTAGAAAATCCCCGTGTCCCCTTGTCCGGTTTAACCCCTTTGAGCTAACCTGTAGCGATGGCTCCACGACTAAGTCCTTTCACAAGGACATCTGCCGTGACAAACCCACGACAATTGGCGCCCATCGTGGGGCTATCGCATGATGGTTTTGAGTTCTTGAAGGGAAGCTTTGATGGACTTAGGGGATACATTGTGGGCCAGATGACAAAGAGTCGTCGCGGCAAGTTCTACATCGACAATGCAGGATGGGGTCCCAAGGCCGATTCAATCGAGTAAGGGTACCGGGTCCCCTTCGGTGGGATTCATGTCTTCATCGGCAAGATCGGCCGGACATCTGCACGGACATCTTCGAAATGGCTCACCGTGCGAGTTCTTCGCTGGTTCAGCCCAAGGCAAGGCATGTTTTCATAGGTGTCATCCATGGATCGAGATACGAGGACGGGCCGGTGTCCGATGGAGAGACCGTGGTCTGTTCTGATGACGAGTCTTCTGGAGAGACCGAACCGCTTTATTAGTTACAGGACGGTCGGATTAATGGAGGATCCGAGGGCAACAGTATTCCGGATTCCCCTAATCTGCCAAACCGGGCCGCCATCTTCATGGCCGACACACAATTAGCGCCTCATTCATCGACTGCCGCAGCAATACTCCCCGGTTCAACAACGACTACACCGGCAGGGGCAGGAAGCTCTGCGCCGCCTCCAGCCCAAGTCCTGTCTGATTTGTTCGACGCTTTGGCAACATTGATGGCCGCAGAGGTGGATGTAGTAGCCAGGGATCAGCACAATGCGGAGATTGCAAAGGTGAAAGATCAGATAGCTCAGGCTAAAGTGTACCTGGAGACAGAGAACGCTAGGATGGCTACGGAGCGGGATGAATTGGAAGCACAGGCCTACCGGATTAGGCTGGATCAGAATGCTTCAGAGGAAGTCATGAGAAGAAGGTACCGATCCCGTCTCCCATCGGTTTATGAGCCGCAGAATCTCTTCAACACACCAGGACCAGGAGCTGGTAACCAACCCATGCTAAACCAGGCAGAGGCACCGGGAACAGTAGCGCCGGTTCAACCGCGCACGATGGACCCGCCTCGCCAGAATAACGTTGTGTCGCAGTATGTACCAACACCTCCCGGGCATTATTCCAACCCGTTGGACAATATTGTAGCCGCCGCTTCACGCCTGGCAGCCCTCCCAACCGACGGCGGGTCACCAGTTGCGGTGGAAGCACGTCGGGCCAGGGATCTCCTTCAAACAGTGCTAAATCAATAGCAAGCATATTCGCACAGTCATGAGAGTATTCATTCCACTCCCCGTCCAAGCCGAAGCTATAGCAGACATGTGGAGGACGAACTGGCTGTGTCCAGCGATGCACGTCGCCGAAATTCACCAGCAGGGGGAGGCGCTAATGCACAGGATGTTGTGGACCACGGCCGCGCACGTCGGGAGGCCGAGTTGGCAGCTCGACACGGAGCATGACAGCATACTCCGGTTCACCCTACAGCTTCAGTAGAGCCAGGTGTGGTGTTCAGTTCCTTAGGGGTGCCGTGTCTCACCCCCACTTTGCGTAATGTGAGACTGTCCAAGGACTTCAAGGGACCTCGTAAGGTACCAAATTACACCGCCGATTTGCAGCTAGAGGCGTGGGTGGAGAGCTATGAGATGGCAATGGAGATGTTAGATGTGGATGAGGCAGTTTGTGCTAAATATTTCACCATGATGTTGGAAGGAACAACTCGTACTTGGTTGAAGAGCTTGCCAACTAACTCTGTCGGATCATGGGCCGAATTGAAGCACCGATTTATCCAGAAATTCAAAGATACTTGTAAGCAGCCAATGTCAATCGTGGATCTGGCCGCTTGTGTCCAAGAGGAAGGGGAGTCCACGACCCATTGGGTTAAACGGGTCTCAGCGATTTTGCACTCATCAGGTCGTATCAATGCAGACACCGCAGTGTTAACATTAGAGGGCAATTGTCGTTTCAAGCCGCTCAAACAGAAATTAGCAAGGCTCAAACGTCACTGCAACGATATGTCAATGCTCATGGCCGCTTTGGTTAAATACGCAGATTCAGATAATACCAAGGACCCGGATTCAGAGGAGGACAAACCAGAGAAAGGAAAAAAGAAAGGCAATGCCAAGGGTCAGCAGCATAATCCGGCAGGCCATGGGAACAACGGTAAGCACAAGGCCGACAACAGCTTGGACTTTGTTGCTAATACCAATGCTCAGGAGAATGGCCAGCGCCATAAGGGCAAGCAGCCCCAGAGGGGTGGAGGTTCAGGCCCCAATTTGGAGCGCCTGTTAAATCAGCCCTGTCCAAAGCATGGATCAAAGGAGAAGCCAGCGTCGCATCTTTGGAAGGATTGCTATATCATGCGGGATTTCAAGAATTCCAATATGTTCCAGTATGATAATGGCCCGCCCGGCGGTTTAGGAGGTGGTTTCCACGGGCCGGGTTAAGGAGGTGGTGGTTCCAGTTTAGGGTTTCAAGGCAACCAAACAAGACACATCAATCAAGGGCACCAAGGCAACCAGGGAGGTTACAACCATCAGGGGAATCAGCAGCAACAGCAGCAGTCGGGTTACCAGAGCAATCCCAAGCAGCTAAAGAGCGGGCAATATCATGTTTTCACTACTAGTTTGTGTAAGCGTGATCAGAAGCTTCACAAAAGGGCGGTAAACTCTGTTGAACCGGCAGTACCTCAGTATTTATGCTGGTCTGAGCAACCCATTTTATGGAGTAGAGAGGATCACCCACCCCGGGTTGATAATCCGGGTCACTTGGCCCTGGTGGTAGCCCCGCAAGTTGGGAGTTATAAGTTTACTAAAGTGCTCATGGATGGGGGAAGCAGTATCAACATTCTATATTATGACACATTTTGCCATATGGGGTTGACAGATAAGAATCTTAAACCGTCAAATACGGTCTTTCTTGTGGTGGTGCCTGGTAAGTCTGCATATCCTGTTGGCAAGATAGCCTTAGAGGTAGCTTTTGGAGATGATTAGGATTCCAGGTAAGAAACATTGATGTTTGAGGTGGTAAAGATCAAAAGTCCATACCACGCCTTGTTTGGACGGCCGGCTTATGCTAAGTTCATGTCAAGGCCATGCTATGTTTATCTACAGCTTAAAATGCCAGGTCATAAGGGGACTATCACAGTACATGGAAGCAGAAAGATTGCTTTGGAATGTGAGGAAGGTGATGCGTCTTATGCTGAGTCGGTTTGTGCCATGGAGGAGCTGAAATTCTATAAGGAGCAAGCTGATCCGGCAGACATGACTTCTTTGAAAAAGCCAACTACGGAACACGATCCGCCATTGAAGTTTAAATCGGCCACAGATACTAAGATGGTTGACTTTGTTCCCGGTGATTCATCCAAACAGTTCAGCATCAGCGCGAACCTGGATCCCAAATAGGAAAGCGCGCTCATCGAGTTCATCCGTGAGAATCGGGACATCTTTGTTGGAAATATGCCCTATAGGCAATAATAAAAGTGTTATTATTATATTTCTTTGTTCATGATAATATTCTTTTATTCATGCTATAACTGTATTATCCGGAAATCGTAATACACGTGTGAATACATAGACCACAATATGTCCCTAGTGAGCCTCTAGTTGACTAGCTCGTTGTGATCAATAGATAGTCATGGTTTCCTGGCTATGGACATTGGATGTCGTTGATAACGGGATCACATCATTAGGAGAATGATGTGATGGACAAGACCCAATCCTAGGCCTAGCACAAAGATCGTGTAGTTCGTATGCTAAAGCTTTTCTAATGTCAAGTATCTTTTCCTTAGACCATGAGATTGTGCAACTCCCGGATACCATAGGAATGCTTTGGGTGTACCAAACGTCACAACGTAACTGGGTGGCTATAAAGGTGCATTACAGGTATCTCCGAAAGTGTCTGTTGGGTTGGCATGAATCGAGACTGGGATTTGTCACTCCGTGTAAACGGAGAGGTATCTCTGGGCCCACTCGGTAGGACATCATCAGAATGTGCACAATGTGACCAAGGGGTTGATCATGGGATGATGTGTTACGGAACGAGTAAAGAGACTTGCCGGTAACAAGATTGAACAAGGTATCGGTATACCGACGATCGAATCTCGGGCAAGTACAATACCATTAGACAAAGGGAATTGTATACGGGATCGATTGAGTCCTTGACATCGTGGTTCATCCGATGAGATCATCGTGGAACATGTGGGAGCCAACATGGGTATCCAGATCCTGCTGTTGGTTATTGACCGGAGAACCTCTCGGTCATGACTACATGTCTCCCGAACCCGTAGGGTCTACACACTTAAGGTTCGATGACACTAGGGTTATAAAGGAAGTTTGTATGTGGTTACCGAATGTTGTTCGGAGTCCCGAATGAGATCCCAGACGTCACGAGGAGTTCCGGAATGGTCCGGAGGTAAAGATTTATATATGGGAAGTCCTGTTTTGGTTGCCGGAAAAGTTTCGCACTTTATCGGTATTGTACCAGGAGTGCCGAAAGGGGTCCGGGGGTCCACCGGGGGGGTCCACCTGCCCCGGGGGGGCACATGGGCTGTAGGGGGTGCGCCTTGGCCTATATGGGACAAGGGCACCAGCCCCAAGAGGCCCATGCGCCAAGGAAACTTGGGGAGGGAAGAGTCCTCAAAGGGGAAGGCACCTCCGAGGTGCCTTGGGGAGGATGGACTCCTCCCCCCCTCTTGGCCGCACCCCTTCCTTGGAGGAAGGTGCAAGGCTGCGCCTCCCCCCTCTCCCTTGCCCCTATATATAATGGAGGGGAGGGAGGGCATCCATACCAGAAGCCCCGGCGCCTCCCTCCCTCCCGTGACACCTCCTCCTCTCCCGCAGGTGCTTGGCGAAGCCCTGCAGGATTGCCACGCTCCTCCACCACCACCACGCCGTTGTGCTGCTGCTGGATGGAGTCTTCCTCAACCTTTCCCTCTCTCCTTGCTGGATCAAGGCATGGGAGACGTCACCGGGCTGTACGTGTGTTGAACGCGGAGGTGCCGTCCGTTCGGCACTAGGATCTCCGGTGATTTGGATCACGACGAGTACGACTCCTTCAACCCCGTTCTCTTGAACGCTTCTGCTTAGCGATCTACAAGGGTATGTACATGCACTCTCCTTCCCCTCGTTGCTGGTTTCTCCATAGATAGATCTTGGTGACACGTAGGAAAATTTTGAATTTCTGCTACGTTCCCCAACAGTGGCATCATGAGCTAGGTCTATTGCGTAGATTCTTTGCACGAGTATAACACAAAGTAGTTGTGGGCGTTGATTTTGTACAATATGCTTACCGTTACTAGTCCAATCTTGTTTCGACGGTATTGTGGGATGAAGCAGCCCGGATCGACCTTACACGTACTCTTACGTGAGACAGGTTCCACCGACTGACATGCACTTGGTGCATAAGGTGGCTAGCGGGTGCCAGTCTCTCCCACTTTAGTCGGAACAGATTCGATGAAAAGGGTCCTTATAAAGGGTAAATATCAATTGGCATATCACGTTGTGGTTTTGCGTAGGTAAGAAACGTTCTTGCTAGAAACCCATAGCAGCCACGTAAAACATGCAAACAACAATTAGAGGACGTCTAACTTGTTTTTGCAGGGTATGCTATGTGATGTGATATGGCCAAGAAGAATGTGATGAATATATGTGATGTATGAGATTGATCATGTTCTTGTAATAGGATTCACGACTTGCATGTCGATGAGTATGACAACCAGCAGGAGCCATAGGAGTTGTCTTAAATTTATTGTATGACCTGCGTGTCATTGAACGACGCCATGTAATTACTTTACTTTATTGCTAACCGGTAGCCATAGTAGTAGAAGTAATAGTTGGCAAGACAACTTCATGAAGACACGATGATGGAGATCATGATGATGGAGATCATGGTGCCATGCCGATGACGATGATGATCATGGAGCCCCGAAGATGGAGATCAAAAGGAGCAAAATGATATTGGCCATATCATGTCACTATTTGATTGCATGTGATGTTTATTATGTTTATGCATCTTGTTTACTTAGAACGACGGTAGTAAATAAGATGATCCCTTACACCAATTTCAAGAAGTGTTCTCCCCTAACTGTGCACCGTTGCTACAGTTTGTCGTTTCGAAGCACCACGTGATGATCGGGTGTGATAGATCCTTACGTTCACATACAACGGGTGTAAGACAGATTTACACATGCAATACACTTAGGGTTAACTTGACGAGCCTAGCATGTACAGACATGGCCTCGGAACACGGAGACCGAAAGGTCGAGCATGAGTCGTATAGTAGATACGATCAACATGAAGATGTTCACCGATGATGACTAGTCCGTCTCACGTGATGATCGGACACGGCCTAGTTGACTCGGATCATGTAATCACTTAGATGACCAGAGGGATGTCTATCTGAGTGGGAGTTCATAAGATGAACTTAATTATCCTGAACATAGTCAAAAGACCTTTGCAAATTATGTCGTAAGCTCGCACTTTAGTTCCACTGTTTAGATATGTTCCTAGAGAAAATATAGTTGAAAGTTGATAGTAGCAATTATGCGGACAGTAGAAAGCTTATGTCCTTAATGCACTGCTCAGTGTGCTGAACCCCAAACGTCGTTTGTGGATGTTGCGAACATCGGACATACACGTTTTGATAACTACGTGATAGTTCAGTTAAACGGTTTAGAGTCGAGGCACTAAAGACGTTTTCGAAACATCGCGGAACATATGAGATGTTTCAAGGGCTGAAATTGGGATTTCAGGCTCGTGCCCACGTCAAGAGGTATGAGACCTCCAACGATTTTCTTAGCCTGCAAACTAAGGGAGAAAAGCTCAATCGTTGAGCTTGTGCTCAGATTGTCTGAGTGCGACAATCACTTGAATCGAGTGGGAGTTGATCTTCCAGATGAGATAGTGATGTTTCTCCAAAGTCATTGCCACCAAGCTGCTAGAGCTTCGTGATGAACTATAATATATCAGGGACATATATGATGATCCTTGAGATATTCGCGATGTTTGACACCACAAAAGTAGAGATCAAGAAGGAGCATCAATTGTTGATGGTTGGTGAAACCACTAGTTTCAAGAAGGGCAAGGGCAAAAAGGGATGCTTCATGAAACGGCAAATCAGCTGCTGCTCTAGTGAAGAAACCCAAGGCTGAACCCAAACCCAAGACTAAGTGCTTCTGTAATAAGGGGAACAGCCACTGGGGCAGAATTACCCTAGATACTTGGTAGATGAGAAGGCTGGCAAGGTCGATAGAAGTATATTGGATATACATTGTGTTGATGTGTACTTTACTAGTACTCCTAGTAGCACCAGGGTATTAGATACCGGTTCGGTTGCTAAGTGTTAGTAACTCGAAATAAAAGCTACGGAATAAACGGACACTAGCTAAAGGTGAGCTGACGATATGTGTTGGAAGTGTTTCCAATGTTGATATGATCAAGCATCACACGCTCCCTCTACCATCGAGATTGGTGTTTGCGTTGAGCATAGACATGATTGGATTATGTCTATCGCAATACGGTTATTCATTTAAAGAGAATAATGGTTACTCTGTTTATTTGAATAATACCTTCAATGGTCTTGCACCTAAAATGAATGGTTCATTGAAATCTCGATCGTAGTGATACACATGTTCATGCCAAAAGATAGTAATGATAGTACCACCTACTTGTGGCACTACCACGTAAGTCATATCGGTATAAAACGCATGAAGAAGCTCCATGTTGATGGATCTTTGGGCTCACTCATTTTTGAAAAGTTTGAGGCATGCGAACCATCTCTATTGGTGTATATGCATGAAGAAACTCCATGCAAATGGACCGTTTGGAATCACTTGATTTTGAATCACTTGAGACATGCAAACCATACCACATGGGCAAGATGACTGAAAGCCTCGTTTTCAGTAAAATGGAACTAGAAAGCAACTTGTTGGAAGTAATACATTTTGATGTGTGCAGTCCAATGAGTGCTGAGGCATGTAGTGGATATTGTTATGTTCTTACTTCACAGATGATTTGAGTAGATGTTGAGTATATTTACTTGATGAATCACGAGTCTGAATTATTGAAAGGTTCAAGTAATTTCAAGGTGAAGTTGAAAGATCGTCGTGACAAGAGGATAAAAGATCTATGATATGATCATAGAGATGAATATCTGAATTAGGAGTTTGGCACAGAACTGAGACATTGTGAAAATTATTTCACAACTAATATAGCCTGGAACACCATAGTGTGATGGTGTGTCCGAACATCATAACTGCACCTTATTGGATATAATGCATACCATGATGTCTCTTATCGAATTACCACGATAGTTTATGGGTTAGGCATTAGAGACAACCACATTCACTTTAAATAGGGCACCACGTAATTCCGATGAGATGACACCGTATGAACTATGGTTTAGAGAAACCTAAGCTGTCATTTCTTAAAAGTTTGGGGCTGCGACGCTTATGTGAAAAAGTTTCAGGCCGATAAGCTCGAACCCAAAGCAGATAAATACATCTTCATAGGACACCCAAAACAGTTGGATATACCTCCTGTCTCAGATTCGACAGCAATAAGGGATTGTTTCTAGAATCGGGTCCTTTCTCGAGGAAAAGTTTCTCTCAAAAGAATTGAGTGGGAGGATGGTGGAGACTTGATGAGGTTATTGAACCGTCACTTCAACTAGTGTATAGCAGGGCACAAAGAGTTGTTCCTGTGGCACCTACACCAATTGAAGTGGAAGCTTATGATATTGATCATGAGACTTCGGATCAAGTCACTCCCAAACCTCGTGGGATGACAAGGATGCGTACTACTTCAGAGTGGTACGTTATCCTGTCTTGGAAGTCATGTTGCTAGACAACAATGAGCCTACGAGCTATGGAGAAGCGATGGTGGGCACGGATTCCGATAAATGGCTCGAGGCCATAAAATCCGAGAGAGGATCCATGGAAACAAAGTGTAGACTTTGACAGAACAACTCGATGGTCGTGAGGCTGTTGAGTACAGATGGATTTTAAAAGGAAGACGGACAATGATGGTATGTATCACCATTAAGAAAGCTCGACTTGTCGTTAAGATGTTTTCCGACAAGTTCAAGGAGTTGACTACGATGAGACTTTCTCACTCGTAGCGATGCTAAGAGTCTGTTGGAATTATATTAGCGATTACTGCTTTATTTATGAAATCTTGCAGATAGGATGTCAAAACATTGTTTCCTCGACGATTTTCTTGAGGAAAGGTTGTATGTGATACAACCGGAAGGTTTTGTCAATCCTGAAAGATGCTAATAAGTATGCAAAGCTCCAGCAATCCTTCTAAGGACTGGAGTAAGCATCTCGGAGTTGGAATGTACGCTTTGATGAGATGATCAAAGATTTTGGGTTTATACAAAGTTTATGAGAAACTTGTATTTCCAAGGAAGTGAGTGGGAGCACTATAGAATTTCAGATGAGTATATGTTGTTGACATTCAGAAATGACATAGAATTTCTGGAAAGCATATAGGGTTATTTGAAAAGTGTTTTTCAATGGAAAGCCTGGATTAAGCTACTTGAACATTGAGCATCGAGATCTATAAGGATAGATCAAAACGCTTAATGGTACTTTCAAATGAGCACATTCCTTGACATGATCTTGAAGGTGTTCAAGATGGATCAGTCAAAGAAGGAGTTCTTGCCTGAGTTATAAGGTATGAAGTTAAGACTTAAAGCTCGACCATGGCAGAATAGAGAGAAAGGACGAAGGTCGTCCCCTATGCTTAAGACATAGACTCTACAGTATGCTATGCTGTGTACCGCACCTGAAGTGTGCCTTGCCATGAGTCAGTCAAGGGGTACAAGAGTGATCCAAGAATGGATCACAGTACAGTGGTCAAAGTTATCCTTAGAGAAATAAGGATACGTTTCTCGATTATGGAGGTGATAAAGAGTTCGGCGTAAAGGGTTACGTTGATGCAAGCTTTAACACCTATCTGAATGACTCTGAGTAGCAAACCGGATACGTATAGTGGAGCAACCATTTGGAATAGCTCCAAGTGGAGCGTGGAAGCAACATTTACAATATGACCTAGAAATTTGCGAAGTACATACGGATCTGAATGTTATAGATCCGTTGACTAAAACCTCTCTCACAAGTAGAACATGATCAAACCCCAGAACTCATTGAGTCTTAATCACATGATGATGTGAACTAGTTTAATGACACTAGTAAACTCTTTGGATGTTGGTCACATGGTGATGTGACCTGTCAGTGTTAATCACATGGTGATGTGAACTAGATTATTGACTCTAGTGCAAGTGGGAGACTGTTGGAAATATGCCCTAGAGGCAATAATAAAAGTGTTATTGTTATATTTCTTTGTTCATGATAATAGTCTTTTATTCATGCTATAACTGTATTATCCGGAAATCGTAATACACGTGTGAATACATAGACCACAATATGTCATGACCGGTTTTTCAATAAAAATATTTATTGAGAAACCAATCTTTTGAGTCCAGTATGAGAGAAATCCTCCTCACTGGTAGACAAATTCTTGATACAATAAGCCAGTAGCATAAAATATATTACAGGGTCGAACTACGGTTGCTCAACCAAATTATTACAAGCACGCCAATAATTATACATAATGGCGGACATGACACAGTGGTGTGGAGGCATACTACTGACTCGAGGATAGGGCGGTGGTGGAGAAACACAGCGGGGAGAGAAATACAAGACTCTAAGTCTATCATCTCATCGAGCGTCGAGGTGAGGCTCGATGAATTTATTTGGTAGCGGAAGCGGATATAAAACAGTGACCAAATCCAGGGTCGCACGAGACTGACTGGGTCTCCTCTAGGTGTCGGACTCGCTATCAAACTCTTCATCCATGAGATCGCCTTCGTCAGCATCTGGCCAAATCAACAAGCCAGTGAGTACTTTGAAAGTACTCGCAAGACAGTTCGGACGTAAGATATAACAAATGCATGCATGGATGCGTCATGAATAATTCACCAATGTACATTCAAAAATTAGCATAACAAGGTAAGTAAAAGGGAAACGGCGGTAGTCTGCCTGAAATCCCAACAAAACATAAATAACTATCGATCGGGTGTCTGAAGCGACGCCTCGAAAGGTGAACAAATAAATATAAGGAAATGATGCCACAGTCGGGCGTCTTAGCGACACCACATAAAGGGCTTTAAAAGAAATACCACAGTCGGATGTCGGGGCGACATCACAGAAAGGGCTTTAAAAGAAATGCCACAGTCGGACGTCGGGGCGACATCACA
>NC_041382.1:281052690-281087630 GCF_002162155.2 Triticum dicoccoides
ACAGAAAGGGCTTTAAAAGAAATGCCACAGTCGGACGTCAGGGCGACATCACAGAAAGGGCTTTAAAAAGAAATGCCACAGTCGGACGTCGGGGCGACATCACAAAAAGGGCTTTAAAAGAAATGCCACAGTTGGACGTCGGGGCGACATCACAGAAAGGGCTTTAAGAGAAAGTAAAATACAACAATGCCACAGTCGGACGTCTGAGCGACATCGCAGAAAGGGCTTTTATTCACAAGTAAATAATACTCATAATAAACATTTAATTCATGATAATAAATGGGTTAGTCCATCCACAGGAATAATCATTTAACCAGACTTAGCACTCATGCGAATCACCGGAGTCTCTGTCATCAAAACTGGCATTTGATTAGGATAAGATAATATCGATCTAGGACAGGGAATAGATGATTTGGAGGGATATATGACTCTGCAGAGTTTGTACAAAATTTTTCCCACAGCCAATGGATTTCCGTAGTCACGAAGGACTAGTTCCGTTTACGGTATTTCGGAAGAAAACACAGCTAACCAGTACACACCCATCCTACCTCTCGATGCTAGGAATCACCCTAGACATCGTCCAAGAAAAGATTTTGAGATGGGGAGATCACAATCTCGAATAGCATGGGATCAAATTTATATACGCGCGCTCTAAGGGGTGCCCCCCTCTCGGTCCCAACCGGAAACACCCATGCCCCCTGACCGGATGACTGGCTTTAATCCAGGGCCATGGAACCATCATCACGGCCTCTCCTTTTGGTGTGTACCAGAAAAGCGGTTTGCAACTTACTAAACCATATTCCTTGCGGAAAACATGTGGTAGCACAGGGAAGGAAATGAGAGGAACTGGACCGATACAGTTTGACACTGAAGTCACATAGTCTGGCATAAGACTGGCATGCTACGACACTGCCATCTTACCCATCCTCATGCCAACACATGGCCATTCATACTCACATCCATTCACTTATGGACCATCGAACTCACTTACCTCAATATTGCATAAAATAACGTTCATCGATATGCTCCTCAACATGCCATGAAACTAACTAAATGCAAAACATGCCAAGACACTCATCATATCAAAAGTTCAAACATGCTTGCCTGGTTCAGAGTAGTCGAAGCCTAGCTCGGTGAAGTTCACGGCTCTGTCACCTCCTTCGGTATCTAAGGTATAAAGAAAATATATGCGCTATTGTAAATACCAAGGAGTGCACAAAAATATTCCAAATATTTTTCAAATAAACCTGATAAAAAACTAGACAAAATTATAAAGAGAACAGAAAAAGAATCAATCAAAAATACTTTTCTGTTTAAAAGTTATAAGGGTTTTTGTCCAGGGACTCATCTGTAATGAAACAGAAGATTTCCAGGGGCTAGCTTATAAAAACAGAAAATGTTCCGGTGTTGAATACGCCAGCCCAGAGGGGAAAGCGCATTTTGCCCGAAGGCGCTTCCAGAAAACGTTTCAAAAGAGAGAGCAGAGAGGCTGACGGTGGGGTCCCACTCGTCAGGTTTGAATTTTCAAAAGGGGGGGCGAAGCTCGTCGGCGCCCGAGAGCCGCGATGGTCGCCGGCGGCGATCCACGGCGAGGCAAGGGGATCGGAGGGTACCTCCATGCTCAGGGCGCCATTCCGCGTCGGTTGGTGGTGGTGGTGGTCGCCGGCGAGTACCACGTTGATGGCGAGCTTTGCTCCGGCGGACGGCGGCTCGGGTGGTCGAGGGACTCGTCGGAGAGGGCTACAGAGATCAAATTGATGAGGGGGTTAGGCTCCTGGTAGCTAGAGGGAGTAATGGACGGGGTTTGGACGCCGGAGATGGCCTCACCGGAGCGAATCGTGGTGGAGGCCAAGGCGGATCGGGGCGGCCGGAGTTGGGGAGGAGACCTCCTTGAGGTCCTCCTAGTGGCCTGGCGGGGTGTTGGTGAGGAGTGGTGATGATGCGTGCACGAGGGTGAGCTCGGGGGCCCTTTTTATAGGCGGCCCGAGGCGGTTGCCGTGAACGGGGATCTCCGGTGACGATTACGGCGGCGCAGGGCTTGGTCGGGGTAATTAGGATGTTGGGCGTCATCGAGGAGGTCCATGGTTCCGTTTAGGTGCTAATCGAGCTGGAGTTTGGTGCGTTGGGGGTGAGTTCGACAAAACGGGGCGGCGCGGGCCCGTCGGCGGCAGGGAGCGCGTCCCGTGCTTGCCGGCCACGGTGGCGGTGCCACGGGCATGCGCTGGCACGCATGAGGCCACGCGGAGAGCAGAGGGGCGCTGGGCGGCGCGGAACGGCATTGAGCCGCCGTTCTTGTCCCCTGTCGGCCGCCACGGGAGGTCCCGACGCCGCAGAAGACGCCGGCGAGGGCAGGCCAGCGTGCCACCGACGCCAGGAAGGCTCCATGCACGCGTGTGAAGCTCCGGACAAGAGGGAGGGGCTGCGAGGAACGTGCCAAGTGCACTGTGAACGCGTGAGTGAAGCTGACGAACGCAAAGTGACACTGAAGTCTGAATTTTCTGAATTTTGAACAGCAACAGTGCACGCCAAGTGTTCGACAGAATGAATTTGGCCTCTGGGGATTTTTCCTTGAGCTAATTTTTGGTGGAGTGGCTACTCATTGCTCCAGTAGGCTGCCTGAATTTTGGTGGAATTTTTGGAGCAGTGTAGATATGAATTTCATCAAATTTGGCAAATCTGGTCCAAACTTGCAGAGACTGAATTTTGAAAAATTTGAAAAGAGGAGGAGTGGATCAAGATGGTTCTGGGTTGTGGGTACAAAGGACTATCCAGGAGAGTTGGTTTGAGGTCAAAACTCAAATGCAATAGGGTACTTGCTTTGAAAATTACTCAGACTCCAAATAATTTTTAGAATCGATTTGAGAGGAAAAATAATTAGAATAAAATCCAAAACTTTCTTGGACTAGTTGGGACAGAGAACTTAGGTTGATCCCAAGGAGGAGGGGAGGTTTTGGAGGGGTTTTACCACATGGGCAAAAATGCAAAGTCATGGGTGGTTTTCAAGATATGAAAATCCCAAGTTTTTCATAGAGTTATTTTTAAAAGATTAAACTCCCAAAATAAATTTGAGAGGGAACCAACAGAGAAGAAGTTTCAAAAGATCAAACACCAAAGTTTGAAAAAATAAAATCCTAGCCAAAGCAAAGGAAGTTTTTAAGAGGAAGGTTTTCTGAAAGAAAAATTTTAAATGGCCTCTCTTCAAAAACCACAAAGTTTTTGATAAAAACCAAATAAAAAATTTGGAGTGTCACACAATATGTCCCTAGTGAGCCTCTAGTTGACTAGCTCATTGTGATCAACAGATAGTCATGGTTTCCTGGCTATGGACATTGGATGTCGTTGATAACGGGATCACATCATTAGGAGAATGATGTGATGGACAAGACCCAATCCTAAGCCTAGCACAAAGATCGTGTAGTTCGTATGCTAAAGCTTTTCTAATGTCAAGTATCTTTTCCTTAGACCATGAGATTGTGCAACTCCCGGATACCATAGGAATGCTTTGGGTGTACCAAACGTCAGAACATAACTGGGTGGCTATAAAGGTGCATTACAGGTATCTCCGAAAGTGTCTGTTGGGTTGGCACGAATCGAGACTGGGATTTGTCACTCCGTGTAAACAGAGAGGTATCTCTGGGCCCACTCGGTAGGACATCATCAGAATGTGCACAATGTGACCAAGGGGTTGATCACGGGATGATGTGTTACGGAACGAGTAAAGAGACTTGCCGGTAACGAGATTGAACAAGGTATCGGTATACCGACGATCGAATCTCGGGCAAGTACAATACCGTTAGACAAAGGGAATTGTATACGGGATCGATTGAGTCCTTGACATCGTGGTTCATCCGATGAGATCATCGTGGAACATGTGGGAGCCAACATGGGTATCCAGATCCCGCTGTTGGTTATTGACCGGAGAACGTCTCGGTCATGACTACATGTCTCCCGAACCCGTAGGGTCTACACACTTAAGGTTCAATGACGCTAGGGTTATAAAGGAAGTTTGTATGTGGTTACTGAATGTTGTTCGGAGTCCAGGATGAGATCTCGGACGTCACGAGGAGTTCCGGAATGGTCCGGAGGTAAAAATTTATATATGGGAAGTCCTGTTTTGGTCACCGGAAAAGTTTCGCACTTTATCGGTATTGTACCGGGAGTGCCGAAAGGGGTCTGGGGGTCCACCGGGGGGTCCACCTGCCCCGGGGGGCACATGGGCTGTAGGGGGTGCGCCTTGGCCTATATGGGCCAAGGGCACCAGCCCCAAGAGGCCCATGCGCCAAGGAAACATGGGGAGGGAAGAGTCCTCAAAGGGGAAGGCACCTCCGAGGTGCCTTGGGGAGGATGGACTCCTCCCCCCCTCTTGGCCGCACCCCTTCCTTGGAGGAAGGGGCAAGGCTGCACCTCCCCCCTCTCCCTTGCCCCTATATATAGTGGAGGGGAGGGAGGGCATCCATACCAGAAGCCCTGGCGCCTCCCTCCCTCCCGTGACACCTCCTCCTCTCCCGCAGGTGGTTGGCGAAGCCCTGCAGGATTGCCACGCTCCTCCACCACCACCACGCCGTTGTGCTGCTGCTGGATGGAGTGTTCCTCAACCTCTCCCTCTCTCCTTGCTGGATCAAGGCATGGGAGACGTCACCGGGCTGTACGTGTGTTGAACGCGGAGGTGCCGTCCGTTCGGCACTAGGATCTCCGGTGATTTGGATCACGACGAGTACGACTCCTTCAACCCCGTTCTCTTGAACGCTTCCGCTTAGCGATCTACAAGGGTATGTAGATGCACTCTCCTTCCCCTCGTTGCTGGTTTCTCCATAGATAGATCTTGGTGACACGTAGGAAAATTTTGAATTTCTGCTACGTTCCCCAACAATCTTTGCATGGAAACCTTCTGACATGCCAGGTGTACCGAGGGAACTCGCTGAGCACACAATCAACATTGATCCTAAGTTTAAACCGGTCCGGCAGTTTCTCCGCCACTTCAATGAAGAAAGGCGTAAGGCTATAGGTGAAGGGATAGCCCGTCTGTTGGTCGCAGGGTTTATTGTAGAGGTCTTTCATCCAGAGTGGTTGGCTAATCCGGTGCTGGTTCTTAAGAAAAACGGCACTTGGCGTATGTATGTGGATTACACAGATTTAAACAAAGCTTGCGCTATAGACCCCTTTGCCCTCCCTCGCATTGATCAGATAATTGATGCGACTGCAGGTTGTGACCATTTGTGTTTTCTGGATGCTTATTCTGGTTATCATCAGATCAAGATGGCAGTTAAGGACCAGGAGAAGACAACTTTCATAACTCCCTTTGGAGCCTTTTGCTATGTTTCCATGCCTTTTGGACTCAAGAATGCCCAGGCAACTTACCCGCGATGTGTTCAGAATTGCCTTCATAAGCAAATTGGGCGCAATGTTCATGCATATGTGGATGATATTGTGGTAAAGTCCAGAAAGAAGGAGACATGGATAGATGATTTGAGAGAAACCTTTGACAATCTCTAGGTTTACAAGATGACGCACAATCCGGAGAAGTGTGTCTTTGGTGTCCCGGCAGGCAAACTCTTGGGTTTTCTGGTGTCAAATAGAGGCATTGAGGCTAATCCGGAAAAGATTGCAGCAAGTACATCCTTGTCTAAACCGGCGTGTACCAACGATGTTCGATGTCTGGCCGGCCGGATTACAGCCTTGAGCCGGTTTATCAGTCGCCTTGGAGAGAAGGCCATCCCTTTATATCAGATGCTCAAGAAAACAGATAACTTTTTCTGGAGCGAGGCAGCTGCTAAAGCATTCGAAGATCTGAAGAGGCAGCTAGCTGAACCGCTCGTGCTTGCAGCGCCGATCGATAAGGAGCCGTTATTACTATATGTGGCTGCTAATGCCTGGGCTGTTAGCGTAGCTATTGTGGTAGAGCGCAAGGAGCTTGGCAACGAATATCCGGTTCAACGGCCAGTTTATTATATCAGCGAGGTGCTCATTGAGTCAAAGCAGAGGTATTTGCATTGGCAGAAGCTGGTGTACGGAGTGTTTATGGCAAGCCGGAAGCTTAAACATTATTTTCAGGGCCATCCCATCATAGTGGTCAGTTAAGCTCCTCTGGGCGATATCATTCAAAACAGAGAAGCAACTGGCCGAATTGCCAAGTGGGCTATTGAGATTGGACCTCATGGGCTCAAATATATACCCCACACAGCTATCAAATCCCAGGCACTCGTGGATTTCATCAATGATTGGACGGAGTTACAGGCACCTAAAGAGAAACCGGATAATACATATTGGACTATTCATTTTGATGGATCCAGACAGTTGGAGGGCTCGGGGGCTGGAGTCATACTAACTTTCCCACGGGGTGACAAGTTTTGTTATGTCCTCCGTTTAATGTTCCCTTGTACTAACAATGCAGCTGAATATGAGGCTTTGCTCCATGGTCTTCGGATGGCTAAGGAGATGAATTTGAGTCGGGTTAAGTACTTCGGCGATTCAGATCTAGTGGTCAGCAGGTGTCTGGCACTTGGGATTCTAAGGACCCACTCATGGCTGCATATCGGCGAGAGGTGGATATAGTGGCTGGTCACTTTAATGGTTATCAGGTGGACCATATAGACCGGCGGAAGAATGAAGCGGCGGACGCTTTAAGTCGTCTTGGTTCCCAGCGTAAACCAGTCCCGCCCAATGTCTTTCTTGATGTGTTGCATAATCCGTCAGTCAAGTTGCCAACCGAAGAAAATTTGGCTATTCCTGATCCGGATGCTCAGTTGGTGGCAGCTCTGCATGCCATACCGGATTGGACAATCCCATATCTGGCTTACATGAACCGGGGCGAGTTACACAACAATGAAACGTTGGCCCGACAGATAATCCGGCGTTTCAAGTCCATGACCATACTCAACGGGGAGTTACATCGCTACAATGTTTCACGAGAAATTCAGCGTTGTGTTTCTCCTCAAGAAGGTTGTGAGATTTTGCGAGAAATCCATGAAGGGGATTGCGGTCACCATGCCGGTTCAAAGTCTTTGGTGGCTAAAGCTTTTCGCCACGGTTTTTACTGGCTGACGGCGCATGCTGATGCAGAAGATTTAGTCAAGAGATGTGATGGGTGTCAAAAATTCGCCCGCCGTGCGCACGTTCCGGCTCAAGAGTTGCGGATGATTCCAATTACGTCGCCGTTTGCAACTTGGGGGCTTGATATGGTTGGACCCTTCAAGCGATCCAAGGACAAAAAGACCCACCTGTTAGTAGTAGTTGATAAATTCACCAAATGGGTGGAGGCAGAGCCATTCAGCAAGTGTGATACAACCACATCGGTTCAATTCATCAAAAAGGTGATATTCCGGTTTGGCTTTCCACACAGCATTATAACAGATAATGGTACTAACCTGTCAAAGGGGGAGATGGAGGAATTTTGTCAACATGAGCACATCCGGCTCGACCTAGCATCGGTGCCTCACCCCCAGTCTAATGGTCAAGCAGAGAGGGAAAATCAAGAAATTCTACGGGGTATCAAACCCAAGCTTATGGTTCCCTTAAAGTGGACACCGGGTTGTTGGGTTGAGGAGCTACCTTCTGTGTTGTGGAGCATCAACACCACACCCAATAGGTATACGGGTTACACACCTTTCTTCATGGTCTATGGAGCGGAGGCAGTTCTTCCTAGTGACATCCGTCATGAATCGCCCCGTGTGATAGCTTATGTTGAAGCTGATAATGAGAAGGCACATCAAGATTCTCTGGACCTGTTGGATGACGAGCACGATCTGGCCGCAGCACGATCGGCGATTTATCAACAAGATCTCCGACGTTATCATAGCCGCCGGGTTAAAACCAGAACCTTTCAAGAAGGCGATTTGGTGCTCCGGCTCATCCAGGATCAGACTGATATGCACAAGTTATCCCCACCTTGGGAAGGACCCTTTGTGGTCAGCAAAAATCTGCACAACGGATCTTACTACCCCATTGATGTTCGAGAGCATAAAGACTCACGTCAATCGGAGGAGGAGACCAAGCGGCCATGGAACATAGCTCTCCTTCGGCCTTACTATACTTAAAGCCATAGGCTCTTCATCGTACATATTTATGACAGTGTATATATCATATAATAAACCGGAGCCTCCGTTATAAGTGGGGTATCTGTTCTTTTTACATCCTGTGTGTGCTTATACGAATTAACTAACAAAGCGGAGTTTTTGTTAATCCGGTTTTAGCAGCTGCACAGATATATAGAAAATCACTAGGGGGCTTGGTCATATTTGAACTACAGCTACACCTCTTGATCGGTTTTGAAACCACGAAGGGATATCACTAGGGGGCTTGGTTGTTATCACACCATAGCTACACCTCTTGATAGGCATTTACGCCACAAGGGGAAAACTTGTGGAGCCAAAGTGAGTGTTGTACAAAGCACAGACTCAAACATGGGCACACACTGAGCATAGCTCACAAAGTTACTTGGGGGCTCTTTTTTGCAAAGCAACAAAGAGTTTGAAAGGACCCTTGTAATTGGCTATCAAGCCACGGCTTGGAAGCCTGGTGTATTCACCTAAAAACCCGGGTTAACCTGCCTTCATCAAGTAAGCCACTCTTGTCCAGGTAATCCTGGTATGACCCATCGAACGTTTGACATGTCAATCTTTTATAGACCCTGAACTTGTCAAAGTTAAAACGATGATTGGTTAATTGGAGGCCCATCTTAAAAGGCTTTGTTAAATGGTTTAAGTCAGAGGCCTGGCAGCCCATGCAAAGCCTCGATTTGCAGCCTGGCAGCTCGTAAAAAGCCTTGCATATTCTCCTTTTTGAGTTTTATTTGTTGAAGTTCATAAGTATTTTTTGATAAACCGGTGTCCTTAACCCGACTTTCTTTTGAACTACAAGTTGTCGGCACATGATCAATTATAAACTGGTGTTTATTGACCCGGTCTGGTTTGACTAAATCACCAGTGTTATAAAGAAAACCCGGTAGTTATCCCGGTCCGGTTTAATATATAGACCGACATTACAAAGATGGGGTTATCAACATTCTGGACTGGTATTAACACCTTTGCCGTATACACCGTTGGTCAGCCAATGAGGTATGTTATGTATATTGCTTTTTGTACAAACACTTCGATTATCTCATCTATGTCTTATACACTTCCTGGACATTATGACCCGTCTAGCGGTAAACCGCTAGCTACTTGTGAGTTGTTGTACCCAGGAACACAATTCATCATGGGTTATGTATAAATATATCTCAAAAGGTGGCAAAAGTCTTCATGAGGCATTACAAAACATGCTCGATGGCATGGCAAATAACGGAGTTTTGGCTATCTTATTACAAGAAGATTTCAAAGCGGCTCCAATGACATAATTGTTTTTCACAAGGTCGGCACACAGTTGCCAGTAAATCAGCGACCGGTTTAGGACGCTTCGTCTGGACGGTTTGGTGGTTGAGGGTCAGTTGGTGTGGGCACTTCTTCATCCCTCCCCAGACGCTGGAAATCAACCGTCGACCAATCGATTCTAGTTAAAGCTTGAAATACTACTTTCTCATGGATAAGATTGGAGGGGTTGATATCAGGAGCATAAGTGTGCTTATGAATCGGAGGCACAAGTTCTTCAACTTCATGGATGTCACTCGGTTGTGTTTTCCCTTCAGCGTCTTAAACCAGATGAAAATGGGACAAGTCTATATCATCGGCCAGTTTGCTGGCTACTGGCCGCATCTGTTTGGTCAGCCGCCGGAGGTCATCATTATCAAAGTTTGAACCGTCTTCCTTCACACCTGGATATCCTTTAATGATATCATCCGCTTCAAGGTCTAGAATCCAGGCTTTGGCTCGAATAAGTGTGGTTAATGCTCCGGTCCTGGCAGCTGCCCTCTTCAATTCGGCAATACGGGCTGGTAACATGGCCAACTTCTCAAGTGTTTCTTTAATCAAAGTTGGGGCCGGTTTGTTGTAAGCTGCCATGCAAATAGCCCGCTGAGACCTAGAGTACAGCTTTTGAACCAATGTATATGCCGCTTTGAGCTTCATGCACATATCTGTACCAAGATGAGCAATCCGGGTGCCTGTCACGGTTTAACATCAGCATTCTGGTCAAAGATAAGGTTCCACAAGTTATACCAAATACATAAAGGACACACTTACCAAAGATTGCAGAAGTCATGGCGTTAATTTGCCGTTTCAAACCAGCCAGTTCCTCCACAACCGGTTTTAAGGCAGCCTTGGCGTCTTCGGCACTCTTTATTAAACCGGATTTCTCGATCTCCCATTCAGCACGGTCTTTGTTGAAAGATTCTTTGAGTTTTTCCATGGCGGCTAGGGCTTTCGTCAGCTCCTCTTTGGTTTTGGTGGCTTCTTCTTGTTGGGACTTCACATTGTTTTGCAAATCAATGTTTCAGGACTCTTTATTCCTCAGATTAGACTGCAAACATTGAAGATATATCAAATGACAGGATACGTACATATTCTAAGTACAAATCGCATAACAGGTTGTGCACTTCGTACTTGGGGGCTAATGCCTATTTGCTCTAAATTGCTACAGTTTATACAAGTCTCCAGAACAATGTAAACATTATCCTTGACACTTGGGGGCTAATGTATGTTGATTCAAAAACGGATGCATGTATTAAAACCCGGATTAACTTGCTAGAGTTAAACCAGCCTTTGGGGGATACGCGGCAGAAAGCTATCTACTTGCTAAAGGGTAAGTCTGGTTCTTATCAGTGGCTTAAACTGCTACGAAGACCCGGGTTATGATTCACATTATAACCCGGCCCTTGTGGGCTATTTGGGCTAGCATTTTCAGACTATGAATCAAGATACAAAGGAGGAAGAAAATACCTCATATCGCTCCTTCATCAAATTTACCAAACCGGCTTCATAATCCCGGTTTGCGTGCCAGCGATTCAAGAAGCCAGAGTGAAGCTCCTGTACATTGAGATGAGCATAACTTGCCAAATCACTGCTCCATTTGCCTTTTTCTCTAGTAGCCTACTCTTCTTTGGCACTATGTTGATGTCACATCCCTAGTTCTGGTATGACCTAGGCTAGCCTTCATGTTTGCATCATGTTTAAATTTCATTGAAATTTGAAATGGGGATTTGTGAAACCATCAGAATCATTCTGGAAATGACCCAAATAAAAAAATTGCTCCAAAAAGATCCAAGAAAATGCTCATGTTGCTCTCTGAAAATCTTGGACAGAGATAAAAATCAAACCAACATTTTCAGGAGCTCATAAGTATTTATTTTGGGCATTTGGAATTAATGCAGTAGTTATTTGCTTCGGATATTATATATATATATATATATATATATATATATATATAATGTTTTCATAAAGACCGTGAAGGATGGGCGGTCGGCCATCACACTGGGTTGGACAAAAGTCGTGCGTGCCTTCTACATGGAGGAGGGCACAATATGGGCATTCCTCTTCACCTTGTCTAGCAATCAGAATGTATTTCGCCTCTTTCTTTACTATCTTTATTGGTACAAGTATACAACTGTGATTCATCATTCTTTATTTAATTCTTAAATTCTTGAACATATGTACCTATGAATCCAATAATGCATTGGTTGTTTGAACCTGATGGATATGAATAAAGATATAGTATACATTCAAATTCAAATTCAAATCCGGTGCAATTTGAAATAGAAGCAATTAAATTACGGTGAAATTACTCTGTCCAGGTTGTTACGGCACACACGGTTGGTAAAACACAAATGTTTGTGATATACACCACAATCCGAGACGGTTCACAGAGAGGAAACATGTGCAAGCATGCACACATTTGCCGTTTGCAAAGTGTGTGCGATGTCAGACAATAACACAAATGGTGCGGGCAAACTAAACGTTTGTGTTAGTTGCCTTATCGTACACGATTTGCAACCATGAACTGTTTCTGATAGTATGCATCATAAATGTTGCACCACAGAATAGTGTGTGGGATAGTTGTCGTGTACGACGATGTTACTATGGTCCGACGTTTCGTAATCCTGTCCAACACTCATACGACAATTAGCTAATCTTATTAACTAGTTATGGCATAAAGTTTGGGAAAAGGTAATGTGTGTGATTGTACGCTTATCATACACATTCTATAATAGTGAACCGTTTGTGATGGGACGCACATCATAAACGTATTACCACATAAAACTGACTGTGATGGCAATGCGAGCATAAAGGAGTAGGAGTACTGTAGGGTCCCTATCCCCGATGGTTTCTGGATCGTGTGGGAAAGAACCCTCTATTGCCGCCACTCACTAGGCGATGGTTCCAAATGCCGTCGCGGAAAGGGGTTAAAAACCATTTGTATAGTGCCGACGCATACTAGTGATATGTCATGAAAAAAGAAATGAAGAGGGAGTTAATGTATCGTTCCTAAGTGTTTTGGGATTATTTTGTTTTCGAAGGATGACTTACACACCTAGATGGAGGGAGTACAAAGAGAAAAAATGAATAGAAGTTAAAAGAATGACATTTCTAACAAAATGTGAATGTGAACTACATATGTGTGCACGTGACCAGCACAGACATTGTCAATACAAAATTTAATGCAAGAAATAACTTATGAGTAACATGCACGAATTGATAATGTGGTGCTTGGATGCATAGAGTAGAAAAACAATGTGATTTATGACTTGCATGCATGACGTGCTCTTGTGCAATAGTTGCATGTCTAGGAAAAAAGCTACTAGTGGGTTGTACTAGCTATTTAGCAATAGAAGATGTATACATGGAAGTTGTAGGAAAAGAGATGACATGTACTCAATTCCTATGAGTAGGGATTGGAAAAGAGATGTCATTTGGTTCACATCATAGGAACTTTTCTATTGAATCTAGAGATGACATGTATCTCAATCCCTATGATGACGGATTAGAAAAGTGTAGGATCGAAAGTATGTTTAGAGGGGGGTGATTAGACTAATTGACCAAATAAAAATCTAGCCTTTTCGCAATTTAAAGTCTTGGCAGAATTTAGCAACTTAGCACTAGTCAAGTAAACAACCTACACATGCAAGTCTAAGAGTATGGCAGTGGAATGTAAAACATTGTACATGAAGGTAAAGGGAGGAGTTTGGAGGGAGCAAATGCAATGTAGACACGAACATTTTGGCGTTGTTCCGATAGGTGGTGCTATCGTACATCCACGTTGATGGAGACTTCAACCCACGAAGGGTAACGGTTGCACGAGTCAACGGAGGGCTCCACCCACAAAGGGTCCACGAAGAAGCAACCTTATCTATCCCACCATGGCCATTGCCCACGAAGGACTTGCCTCACTAGGGTAGATCTTCACGAAGTAGGCAATCTCCTTGCCCGTACAAACTTCTTGGTTCAACCCCACAATCTTGACAGAGGCTCCTAAGTGACACCTAACCAATCTATGAGACACCACTCTCCAAAAGGTAATAGATGGTGTGTTGATGATGAACTCCTTGCTCTTGTGTTTCAAATGATAGTCTCCCCAACACTCAACTCTCTCTCACTGATTTGGATTTGGTGGATAGATAATTTGAGTGGAAAGCAACTTGGAGATGGCTAGAGATCAAGATTTATGTGGTTGGAGTGGAATATCTTGACCTCAACACAAGTGTAGGTGGTTCTCTCTCAAAAAATTAAGAAGTGTAGGCATGTTCTCATGGCTCTCTCCATAAATTAAGAATGGGTGGAGGGGTATATATAGCCTCCACAAAAATGTAACCGTTACACACAATTTACCAAACTCGGTGAGACCGAATCGTGAAACTCGGTTGGACCGATTCAGCTTAAAATGTGAATGTTAGGATTTTCGGTGGGACCGACACGTCAACCCGGTGGGAACGATTTCATTGGGGTTAGGTTATAACATAATCTCAGTGAGGCCGATTACACAAACTCGATGGGGCCGATTTGGATAATAGGCTAACCAGAGAGTTGGTCAGGCAAACTCGGTGGGAACGATTCGCTCATGTCGGTTCGACCGAAACGTTACGAAGGGGAAACAGAGAGTTTGCATTGCGAACTCGGTGGGACCGATCGCTCATCTCGGTTAGACCGAAACGTTACGAAGGGAAACAGAGAGTTTGCAGTCCCATATCGGTGAGACCGATATACCTATCGGTGAGACCGAAGTGACTAGGGTTTGTGGCAGTGGCTATGTCAAATGAACTCCGTGTAATCGGACAGAAAGTTTCGGTGGGGCCGAGTTTGAATTTTGGTTTGGGACAAATGTGGATATGAGAAAGTGGTTGATGGTTTTGGAGCATATCACTAAGCATTTTGAGCAAGTAACCAATTAAGCAACATCTCATCCCCTTTTAATAGTATTGGCTTTTCCTATGGACTCAATGTGATCTTGGATCACTCAAAGGTAAAATGTAGAGCCTTGAGATTTAGAGCTTGAGCCAATCTTTTGACCTTAGCATTTTGAGGGGTCCACATTTCTAATCCATGTCATGCCAATCATTAAGCTTTCTTGAAATATCTATCTTGAAATAGTATTAGCTCAATGAGCTATATGTTGTTAGGAATTACCAAAACCACCCAGGGATAGTTTCACTTTCAATATCGCCCTTTTTGGTAATTGATGACAACATATAGATCAAAGCTTCATCAAATGATTATAAGATTGAAATAGGTCATCGCTTTGAGAAGTATGTGATAAGCAAGAGCTCCCCTAAATTTGTGCATTATTTAAAATTTGCTTTTGAATGCAAATGCACAATCGATTAGGATCATGGGTTACGCTTCCATGTCACATACATCTTGGTGGAGCGCTCAAAATGATATAACTTAAAAGCAGGCACTCATCACCAAGCAAAGTGAATGATCATATAAGAATATAATGGATAATATCATCCAAGAAAGCACTAAGGTAGCATATAATCAATCACATGATCAAACAAGTATCTCACACATACAAAGACATAGTGTATCAACCAAGAGCATAAAACCAAAAACAAGAGAGATAAAAAGCAACACACTCTCTCTTGAAGCCTATGATCTATACATATTTCTCCCCCTTTGGCAACAAGTTACCAAAAAGTTTGGAAATGCATACTGCTATGCGTCTCTCAGGTTCAGTCTTTGGGAGGTGGTGTAGAGAGAACTCCAAGGACGAAGGCATATGTCGATGTAGTTGGAGCTGGTGGAGTGGCTGCTGGAGGTGGTACTGAGGCTGTAGCTACTGGTGCTGACAGAGTAGTTCTAGAGACTGGTACTGGCGCTGCGGCAGACCTCTAACCTCGTGGCACACGCTGAAAAGCATCAGTAGTTGCCTTCCCTCTCCTCTCTTCTGCTTCCTCCTGGAGCTGCTCAACTGCAGTCTGTATCTCAGTTACCTTGAGGTCAAGATCATAGAATTTTGTCTCAACAATCCTCTCCAGGCTCTCCTGATTCTGAGTCAGGGTGGCCAAGCCCTTCTCAATCCTCGGTGTAGCTTGAATTAGATAGCCTAATTGATCTTGTTTTGACTTGAGGAACACTTGAGATACTTCTTCTGCACTTGACATCCTTGCAGGTTTCTCTGCCTTAGCTTTGGCTCTCTTCTCTTGTGCTTGTACTGAAGATGGTTCCTCCTCATTCATCACAACTGTGTTGTCTTCAAATTCAGGATAAAGAGGTAGATGCTCCTTGTCCAACAAGTATGTTCCTGTGCCCATCTTAGAATTGATGAGCTCCTAAATATGCTGAGCATACCCACAACTTCTCTTTTGGTCAGCAGCAGTCCTCTTGATTGTCTCTACAATTAGACTCATGACCTTGAACTTCTGAGGGACATCAAAGGTTTGCAGCATGTTGATGGAATGTCCTCTGATCATCTTGTGATCTCCTGACTTGGGTAGCAATGTGTGCCTTAGGATCTAGTTGATGTTAGGCAGACTAGACAACAAGTAATGTACAGATCCAAGCTTGTGAGTCTCCAAAGCTTTATCAGGGATCTCTTTGTACATGTTTGCCATGGAGTTGTGGTCTTTCTTCTTCTTGGCATACACATCCAAGTCATCCTCATGTTCCTCTGGGTCATTGATCAGCTTGGCCCATTCTTCAATAGTGGATTGGTACCTAGTACCTTTAGACATCCATATGATCTTCCCATTTGGGTAAAAGTGAGCAGTGGAGTAAAACTGCATGATCAACTCATCATTCCATTTTGTGAGCTTCTGTCCAACAAACTCATCTAGTCCACATTCTTTGAAGCTATCATATACATGTGGGAAATGATCTTAATTATCCTTGATGAATCCCCAATCAACCCATCTCATGTCATAAACAATGGGCTTCTTGTCAGGCAAAATAGTTTCATAGAAGTGTTGCTGTTCATTTGTGTGGAACATGTTGTCAACTGCAGTCCTTCTCCTCACAGCATAGGGATCAGACTGTCTCCACAATCTCAGCCCAACATCTTTTCTGATGTGCATGTCTTCAGCCACTAGATGAGTATCATTGTGGATTGGGATCTTGGGTTTCAATTTCCTCAAAACAAGAGACTCATCATCCTCTTCTTCAGCTTGAGGCACTGGGGTCTTGTTCCTCTCTTCTGTAGGAATACTTCTAGTGCTTCTCTTTGACTTCTGAGCTTGAGCTTTGGGAGCAGACTTGGGCTTTGATGTTGCAGCCCCTGACTTAATTACATCTCCCATAAGCTTATGAGCTTTGGGTGGTGGAGCATCTTCTTCCTCTTCCTCTTCTTCTACGGGATCCTTAAACATGGATGATCTCCCTAGAACTCTGGCAGTGGTCTTCTTGACCCTCTCCTTTCTCTTCTTTCCTTCTCCAGCCTCCTTGGATTCAAGAGTGAACTCCATAGTTTCTTCCAAGGCTGCTTTCCTAGGCTTGGATGTTTGCATTCTCTTGGCAGGTGCCTTCTTGTGCATCCCTGGCTTTGTTGTAGCAGCTGAGCCATACTCCTTCAACACTTTCCTCTTTGAGGTGGCCTCATCCTCAACAGCCACATAGTCTTCATCCCCAGAGTCTGAGGTTTTCTTCTTCCTTGTCCTGGAGGCTGCCTTCGGCAAGTTACTAGGAGTGCTCCTGTTGCCATCATCTGAGGTGCTTGATGGATATGAACCCTCACTCAATTGCACATGTTCCTCAGATTTGTTCTGACTGTCACTCTGGTCAGGCATCTTGGCAATCACTGATAGCAAACCCTATGAATAGATGTAGATGAGGTAGAGTGGATGACCATCACAAAGTGCAGAGTTTTTGCAAAATAGATGACTTAAAAACTTAGTTTTAGTTCTCCACAGAAAGCATTTCGGAGCTACCGATTTGATAAAGTTGGTGATACCGAAGAAGCTTTTGGAACCTAAACCAGTGAACTCGGTCAGACCAATTCACAGTTCGGTGGCACCGAGACTGCTAGGGTTTCACAGAGAATCAAACTCGGTCACACCGATTTGCAATTTTCGGTCAGACCAAAAATGCATGTGCTATGGCCTAAGCCAAATCGGTGAGACCGATTTCTACAATTCGGTCAGTCTAAGATGAGTCCGGCGGAGACCTAACCCTAAATTTCCAAATCCAATCTAATCTAAAGGAAGTTTTCAGTGGATGGATTATTTGCATACATGGTCATGATCATGGCAAAGTAATGTTCTATGAATCGGAGTTGGGAAATAGCACAAAGAGTCAAACTCATACCCTAGTTCGGCGTGAGTTCGCTACGGCGACAATGGCGGAGCAGAATTCCGTTGACGGCGACGGAGACCAGTGGCGGGAGGTTGCTGGCAGCGAGGAGACGATCTGGAGACCCGAGGAGGCAGAGCAGGACATGCGCGGGGTGAAGGGTTTTGGAGAAATTTCCAAAATTCAACCCATCGGTATATATATCCCAACATTGTCGGTGTGACCGAGTGCAATAATTCGGTGGCACCGAGTTGCTGAATCGCGAGCGGTTACTCCAACTCAGTGTGACCGAAAAGTTCAAATTGGTTGCACTGAGATGGAAAACCTAGATCAACTTAGTGAACTCGATGTTACCAAAGTGGATGACTTGGTTATACCAAAATGCACAAAGAGGTTTCGAAAGTTTAAGTCTATGACGAATCGGGGACTCCGAGTGCTCCTCACACAGAGTGGTTCGAATATGACTTGATCAAACTTTGTGATGTAGCATGAATAGAGTTTGAGATGAGAAAAGCATAAATAGCTAGAGAGGTTCTTAGGCATTCTCATTCATCCACTTGGCAAAAGAGAAAAATGCCAAACAATCAAAACAACAAGTGGATGTCCTCGAATGAGTAAAATATGCAACCAACATGCTCACACAATAAAATGGCAAATGAAATATGTGGCAGAGCATGCACAAACACTCTAGCATCTATCAAGCAATTGGCGATGACTAGGTCATCTATATATGAGTATATTGACTAAGGAGTCAAATGAGAACATTTGACCGTAGGTCATACTCATCGTTTAAGCATAAGTGGGGTTGCCACTTTTACATAAAGCATTGTTGTGTTCACACCATGAGACTTGCTTTAGCTCAATTGATTAGAGTAAAGCTCCCCCTAGATGTGATATCCCCCCTAAGAGGGATGAACTAACCTTGGGTTTTGTCGATGATGACTTCATGTAGCAGTTGAAAATGTAGATGCTCAATGTTGATGTAGATCATTTGGAGCAATCCATTAGAGTAGGTTGCACTTTCAATACCTACACGGGTTAGTTCCACAAGGAACAAACAAGGATATCCATGGACATAGAGTGATGTTCACATAAGATGATGTCCATGACAGAATTAGGTTACCTTGTCCCTTGTCTTATCAACAAGAGGGTTTGTGACTCCTTGAACTAGTGCAAGATATGGAAGTTTTTTACATGTGTCCTTGCCAAAAGATATGAGTGAAGTGTGTTGGAGGAGTCACCCTCGAGAACTCTCTAGTTTTTTTCTTCGAGATCCACACCATATTGATGGGAATCCTTGGAGTTGTAGTCGTACTTGATGAAGTTGAACTTGATGTAGTCTAGGGAACCCATTTGACAAGGCTTTGGGAGCTTCTTCAAATACATCAATCTCCTCTTGAAGCTTGTCCTTGCCTTTTTGCTTGTTGTCTTGTGGTGGAAGATCATCTTGAGCTTGTGTTCCTTGGAAGGAATTAGGATCATACTTCTCTTGTTGAGGAACAAACTTCGTCTTGGGGCATTGATCTTCTTCCCACTCAACTCCATTGGCATTAAACCTTCATTCAAAACCAATTCCTTGATTCTTCTGGTGTCTTCCTTGCTTGCGTACAATTTCCTCAAATTTCCTACTTCCGGCAAGGCTCTTCTAAACACCTTTCTATATAATTCCCTTCAATAAGCTATTTTCTTACTCAAGTGTAACTTGGCTAAGAGAATCATTAGTGGAATCAAGAGAACTACTAGAAGCAACAACATTGGGTTTAGCATGATTATTGTTACTACTTGAAGAAGAATCTTTCTTACTTTTGTTGCTAGATTTAACTTGTGGCATGTAAGTAGACAAGAGTAAATGCTTGGCAATGTAAGAATTACATTTCTTGTGAAGATCATCATTGATCGCTTTTAAGAACACATGCTCTTGCTCAAGGTTAAGCTTTTCAAAGCGTAGCTTCTCATGAGTCGTTAAAAGCTCTCGATGATTTTCCAATGTAGTTTCATGAGCAGCCTTGTCTATCCCATCATGGCCATCGCCCACGAAGGACTTGACTCACTAGCGGTAGATCTTCACGAAGTAGGCGATCTCTTTGCCCTTACAAACTCCTTGGTTCAACTCCACAATCTTGTCAGAGGCTCCCAAGTGACACCTAGCCAATCTAGGAGACACCACTCTCCAAGAAGTAACAAATGGTGTGTTGATGATGAACTGCTTGCTCTTGTGCTTCAAATGGTAGTCTCCCCAACACTCAACTCTCTCTCACAGGATACGGATTTGGTGGAAAGAAGATTTGAGTGGAAAGCAACTTGGGAAAGGCTAGAGATCAAGATTCATATGGTGGGAATGGAATATCTTGGCCTCAACACATGAGGAGGTGGTTCTCTCTTAGAAAATGTGTATTGGAAGTGTAGGTATGTTCTGATGGCTCTCTCCTTGAATGAAGAGTGGGTGGAGGGGTATATATAGCCTCCACACGAAAACTAACCATTACACACAATTTACCAATCTCGGTGAGACTGAATTAAGAAACTTGGTCGGACCGATTTAGCAAACCTAGTGACCGTTAGGATTTTCGGTGGGACTAAGATGCAACTTGGTAGGACCGATATGGTTAGGGTTAGGGCATAACGTAATCTCGGTGAGACCGATTACACAAACTCGGTGGGACCGATTTTGGTAATAAGCTAACCAGAGAGTTTGTCAGGTAAACTCGGTGGGACCGATTTGCTCATTTTGGTGGGACCGGAATGTTACAAAAGGGAAACAAAGAGTTTACATTGCAATCTCGGTGGGACCGATCGCTCATCTCGGTAGGACCGAAATGTTATGAAGGGAAACAGAGAGATTACAACCCCATCTCGGTGTGACTGAGATCTCTATCGGTGAGACCGATTTGCCTAGGGTTTGTGGCAGTGGCTATGACATCTGAACTCGGTGGCGCCAGATAGGAAGAATCGGTGGGGCTGTGTTTGACTTTTGGTTTAGGTCATATGTGGATGTGGGAAGGTAGTTGAGGGGTTTGGAGCATATCACTAAGCACTATGAAGCAAGAACCTCATCAAGCAACACCTCATCCCTCCTTGATAGTATTGGCTTTTCCTATAGACTCAATGTGATCTTGGATCACTAAAATATAAAATGTAGAGTCTTGAGCTTTGAGCTTGAGCCAATCTTATTGTCCTTAGTATTTTGAGGGGTCCACTTTCGACATCCATGCCATGCCATTCATTGAGCTTTTCCTGAAATATTAATCTTAGAATAGCATTAGCTCAATGAGCTATATGTTGTTAGGAATTACCAAAACCACCTAGGGATAGTTGCACTTTCAATCTCCCCCTTTTTGGTAATTGATGAAAACATATAGATCAATGCTTCGACGAATGATAATAAGAGTGAAAACATTGTCGCTTGAGAAGTATGTGAAAAGCAAGAGCTCCCACTATATTTGTGCATAGTTTATGATTTGCTTTGGACTGCAAATGCACAGAGAATTAGGCTCATGGGTTACTCTTCCATGGCACATGCATCTTGATGGAGCGCTCAAAATGATAATAATTAAATACATGCACTCATCACCAAGCAAAGTGAATGATCATATAGGGATAAAATGATAATGTCATCCAACAAGCATTAATGTAGCATGTGATCAAACACACGTTATCATCCAAGTATCACACAGACAGAAAGTATCTCAAACAAGCAAAGCAAATAAAGTTCAACCACCAAATAAAGAGAGAATAAAAAAGCAACGCTCTCTCTCGAAGCCTATGATCTATACATTTTTCTCCCCCTTTGGAAACAAGTTACCAAAAAGTTCCTAGAAAATGCATAGCACTAAATCGTCTCTCAGGCTTGGTCTTCAGGTGGTGGTGTCTAGATAACTCCAAGAACGAAGGCTTTAGTTGATGTAGATGGAGCTGATGGAGTAGGTGCTGGAGCTGGTGGCACTGAAGCTGTAGCTAGTGCAAATGAAGTTGCTCTGGTGTCTGGAACAGGCACTGCAACAGATCTTTGTCCTCTAGGCACTCTAGCAAAAGCATCAGTGGTTGTCTTGCCCTTCTTCTCCTGCATATCATCCTGAAGTTGCTCCACAACAGACTGGATCTTAGTTACCTTCACATCCATGTCATAGAACTTCTGCTCTATGATCCTTTCCAAGCTCTCCTGGTTTTGAGTCAGGGTGGCCATCCCTTTCTCAATCCTTAGAGTGGATGCAATAAAGTAGCCGAGCTGATCTTGCTTGCTCTTCAGAAGATACTGAGATGCCTCTTCCGTGGTTGGCATCTTTGCAACTTTCTCAGCCTTTGCCTTCTCCCTTTTTGCTTGAACATGCACAGAAGATGGTTCATCCTCATTCGTAACCACTTGGTTGTCCTCAAAGTTGGGATAGATAGGCATGTGCTCCTTGTCCAACAGGTATATGCTAGTGCCCATCTTGGAGTTAATCAACTCCTGGATCTGTAGGGCATATCCACAACTCCTCTTCTGATCTGCAGTTGTCCTCTTTATGGTTTCAACAATAAGGCTCATGGCTTTGAACTTCTGTGGGACATCAAAGATGTGAAGCAATTTAATTGCATGGCCTCTGATCATCTTGTGATCACCTGACTTTGGCAGAAGAGTGTGCCTGGGGATTCAATTGATAGTAGGCAGCCCTGACAGAAGGTAAAGTATAGATCCAAACTTGTGTGTCTCAAGAGCAGCATCTGGGATCTCCTTGTACATGTGTGCCATGGTGTTGTGATCCTTCTTCTTGTTGGCATAGACATCCAAGTCATCTTCACTCTCTTCTGGGGCATTGATCAACTTAGCCCATTCTGCAACTGTGGACTGGTATCTAGTGCCTTCAGACATCCAGACTATCTTGTCGTCTGGGTAGAAGTGAGCTGTGGAGTAGAACTGCATGATAAGCTCATCATTCCACTTTGTGAGCTTCTGAGCCACAAACTCATCAACTCCACAAGCCTTGAAACTGTCATATACTCCTGGATAATGTTCTTCATTCTCCTTGATGTACTCCCAGTTGACCCATATCATGTCATTTACTATTGGTTTCTTGTCAAGCAACACTGACTCATAAAAATCCTGCTGTTCTTTGGTATGGAACATGTAGTCCACACCAGTTCTCCTTCTGGTGGCATATGGATCTGACTCTCTCCATATCCTCAATCCTGAGTCCTTCCTGATCTTCTTGTTTTCTGCTACAGGATGCGCATCATTATGATCTGTATTTTTTGGCTTTAGCTTCCTCAAAACATGTGTCTCATCATCTTCTTCTTCAGCAACAGTTTCAAGCACTAGGGCCTTGTTTTTCTCAGCAGCTAGAATGTTCCTGGTACTCCTCTTTGGTACAGTTTTGGGTTTTGGAGCAGCTGGCTTGGAAGTTCCTTTGGGCTTAGATGAAGCAACCCCTGATCTTATGGCATCTCCCATAAGTTTCTGTGCCTTAGGTGCTGGTGCAGCATCCTCTTCCTCTTCCTCTTCTTCAGAGTCTCTCATGAGTGAAGAACTTCCAAGCACTCTGGCAGTGGTCTTCTTGACCCTTTCCTTCCTTTTCTTTTCTGCCACAACCTGCTCTTTGGGTGCAGATCCCAAAGTCTCTTGAGTAGATGCTCTAGCCTTAGACATTGGAGTTCTCTTGGCAGGAACCTTTTGCTTCATTCCTGGCTTGGTGGCAGCAGCTGTGCCATATTCCTTCTATAGGACTTTCCTCTTTGTGGTGGTTTCTTCTTCCTCAGCCACATAGTCCTCATCCTCTGACTCTGAGGTTCTTTTCTTACTGGCCCTGGTGGCAACCTTTGGCAGATTGCTTGGTGTGCTCCTGCTGCCATCATATGAGCTGCTTGAGGGACTAGTGACCTCACTCAAGTGAACCTGCTCCTCTGACTTGTTCTGACTGTCACCCTGATCTGTATTGATGCAAACACTGATAGCAGACCCTGTGAATAGATTATAGATGAGGTAGAGTGGATGAGCATCACAAAATACAGAGGTTTTAGTTTTCCACAAAAGCATTTCGGATCTACCGATTTGCAAACTCGGTGATACCGAAGCAGCTTTTGGAACCAAAACTAGTGAACTCGATCAGACCGAGTCACGGTTCGGTGGCATCGAGACTGCTAGGGTTTCACAAAGTGCTGAACTCGGTCACACCGATTTGCAATTCTCGGTCAGACTGAGAATCACATGTGCAATGGCCTGAGCCAAATCGGTGGAACTGATTTCATCAACTCGGTCGGTCTGAGATGGTTTCGGCGGAAACCTAACCCAAAATTTTCAATTCACGACTATACTACGGAGTGTTTTCGATGGATAGAATGGTTTCAATAGTGGCAAGATTTATGGCAAAGCAATGTGCTGGGGAATCGGAGTTAGAACAGCACAAAGTTCAAGTCCATACCCTAGTTCGGCGATGAACTTGCTACGGCGGCAATGGCGGGGATGATTCCCGTTGACGGCGGCGGAGACCAGCGACAGGAGGCGGCTGGCGACGAGGAGGATGATCCGGAGACCCAGGGAGGCAGGGCAGGCTAAGTGCGGGCGAGGAGATTCAGAAAGTTTTCCAAAATTTGACCCATGGATATATATAGCCTGACCCTGTCGGTGTGACCAAGTGGAACAACTTGGTGGCACCGAGATTCATAACTATAAGCAGTTACTGAAACTCGATCTGACCGAAAAGTTCGAATCAGTTGCACCGAGATTGAAAACCTAGATCGACTTAGTGATCTCGGGTATGACCGAAATGGATGAATCGGTCAGACCAAAACACACAAAGAAGTTTTGGAAGTTTAAGTCAATGACGAATTGGGGACTCCGAGTGCTCCTCACACAGAGTGGTTCGAATCTGACATGATCAAACTTTGTGATGCAACATGAATAGAGTTTGAGACAAGAAAAGCATAGATAGCTAGAGAAGGTTCTTAGGCATTCTTGTCCATCCACTTGGCCAAAAGAAAAGGAAACCAATCAATCAAAACAACAAGTGGATGTCCTCGAATGAGTAAATTATGCAACCAACATGCTCACACAATAAAATGACAAATGAAATATGTGGCAAAGCATGCACAAACAATTCTAGCATCTATCAAGCAATTGGTGATGACTAGGTCATCTATATATGAGTATATTGACTTAGGAGTCAAATGAGAACATTTGATCATAGGTCATACTCATCGTGTAAGCACAAGTGGGGTTACCACTTTTACATAAAGCGTTGTTGTGTTCACACCATTAGAGTTGCTTTAACTCAATTGTTAGAGTAAAGCTCCCCCTAGATGTGAGATCCCCCCTAAGAGGGATGAACTAACCTTGGGTTTTGTCGATGATGACTTCATGTAGGTGTTGAAGATGTGGATGCTCTAAGTTGATGTAGATCATTCAAAGCTATCCTTTGGAGTGAGTTGCACTTTCAATACCTACACGGGTTAGTCCCACAAGGAACAAACAAGGATATCCATAGGTATAGAGTGATGCACACACAAGATGATTTCTATGAAAGCTCTAGGTTACCTTGTCCCTTGTCTTACCAACAAGAGGGTTTGTGACTCCTTGAACTAGTGCAAGATGTGGAAGTTGATTGCACTTGTTCTTGCCAAAATGATAAGAGTGAAGTATGTTGGCGGAGTTACCCTCAAGAACTCTCTAGTTCTTCTTCTCCGGGATCCACACCATCTTGATGGGAATCCTCAGAGTTGTAGTTGTACTTGATGAAGTGGAACTTGATGTAGTCTTGGGAACCCACTTGACCAAGGCCTTAGGAGCTTCTTCAAATGCATCAATTTCCTCTTGAATCTTGTACTTGCCTTTTTGCTTGTGGTCTTGTGGTGGAAGATCATCTTGAGGTTGTGTCCCTTTGGAAGAAGTAGGATCATACTTCTATTGTTGAGGAACAAACTTCGTCTTGGGTTATTGATATTCTTCCCACACAACTCCATTGGCATTGAACTTTCATTCAAAACCAATACCTTGATTCTTCCGGTGCCTTCCTTGCTTGCGTACAATTTCCTCGAATTGCTTACTCCCAGCAAGGCTCTTGTAAACACCTTTCTCTATAATTCCCTTCAATAAGTTGTTTTCTTGCTCAAGTGTAACTTGGCTAAGAGAATCATTAGTGGAATCAAGAGAACTACTAGAAGCAACAATATTGGATTTAGCATGATTATTGTTACTACTAGAAGAAGAATCTTTCTTGTTCTTGTTACTAGACTTGACTTGAGGCATGTAAGTGGATAAGAGTAAATGCTTGGCAATGTAAGAAGAGTTTTTATTACGAAGATCATCATTGATTGCCTTTAAGAACTCATGCTCTTGCTCAAGGTTGAGCTTCTCAAAACGTAATTTCTCATGAGTCCTTAAAAGTTCTCATGATCTCCTAAGATAGTTTCATGAGCTAACTTAAGAGTGTTTAGTTCTTTAGTTAGAGACTCAATCTTCTCCTTATCATTGTCATTCATTTCATCATAGTATTCATCACTATAGTTGTCAACAAGTAAATCATCATCACCTAACAAGTCATCTTCATCACTATTGAAATCAACATACTCGGGGTGTGATACCTTTGGACCTTTGGCCATGAAGCATCTTCCAATTCCTTCATTTGGTGAATCAAATATGTCGTAGGAGTTGGTTGACACAAGTGCTAGACTGGAAACACCTTCATCTTGAGTATATTCGGAGTCGGAGTGATAGCTTCTCTCGGAGTCATTGTCGAAGTCGGAGCCGGATATCCATTCACCAACATGAGCTTGATGTCTTTGTTTTGTGTAGCTCCTTGACGACCCGTCCTTCCTTTTCGAATCCTTGCTTCTCCAAGAGGGTCTTCGTTCATATTGATCATCCCTACTCCTTCTCCCCCTTAATGGTGATTCTTCTCTTCTACTTATTCTTTTGGGAGAATCTTCTCTTCTCTTGTGGGGAGCCGTACACTCATTGGAGTAGTGTCCGGGTCTTCCACAATTGTAGCAGTTTCGCTCTCGACTAGAAGATCTTTTGTCATTATAGGACCTTGACTTGGAACTTCTCTCTTTGCTTCTATTCTTGTAGAACTTGTTGAAGTTCTTCACCATTAAGCTCAATTCTTCATTGAAGGTTTGTTTCTCACTTGATGATGTGGAGGCTTCACATGAGACTTTGTAAGCACCACTTGACTTGTTATGGAGCTCCTCCTTATCCTTGAGTCACATCTCATGAGCAACAATTCTTCCAATGACTTCTGTTGGCTTGAGATCTTTGTAATTTGACATCATTTGGATCAATGTGCATACGGTATCGTATTTTCCATCCAAGGCTCTTAGGATCTTCTTGATGATGAATTTGTTGGTCATCTCTTCACTTCCTAAGCCGACAATCTCATTTGTGATAAGAGCAAGCCTAGTGTACATTTTAGTTACACCTTCACCATCCCTCATTTTGAACTTGTCAAGTTGACTTTGAAGCACATCCAACTTGGATTCCTTGACGGAGTCGCTACCTTCGTGCATATCAATCAAAGTATCCCAATTTTCCTTTGCATTCTCAACACGGCTGATTTTGTTGAATTCTTTGGGTCACAATCCATTGAAGAGGATATCACAAGCTTGAGCATTGTATTGCAGCATTTTCAACTCTTCCGCGGTGGCTTCACGATTCGGTTCTCTCCCATCAAAGAATTCACCTTGCAAGCCAACACACACAATAGCCCGAACGGCGGGGTTATGTCTAAGGATATGCATTTTCATCTTATGCTTCCAACTAGCAAAATTAGTACCATCAAAGTAAGGACCTCTACTGTGATAATTTCCCTCGCTAGACGCCATACTCTCCTAGGTTGTGAAACCAAGGCTATGACCACCAAAATCTATGGAAATCAAAGCAAATGGAGACCAAGGCTCCGATACCACTTGTAGGATCGAAAGTTTGTCTAGAGGGGGGGGGGGCTGATTAGACTACTTGACCAATTAAAAATCTATCCTTTTCCCAATTTTAGTATTTGGCAGATTTTAGCTATGTTAGTACAAGTCAAGCAATCTTAACACAATTCAAGCAAGCATGCAAAGAGTCTATGAGCAGCGGAAAGTAAAGCATGCAACTTGCAAGAATGTAAAGGGAAGGGTTTGGAGAATTAAAATGCAATTGGAGACACAGATGTTTTTGTTGTGGTTCCGATAGGTGGTGCTATCGTACATCCACATTGTTGGAGACTTCAACCCATGAAGGGTAACGGTTGCGCGAGTCCACGGAGGGCTCCACCCACGAAGGTCCACGAAGAAGCAACCTTGTCTATCCCATCATGGCCATTGCCGACGAAGGACTTGACTCACTAGCGGTAGATCTTCATGAAGTAGGTGATCTCCTTGCCCTTACAAACTCCTTGGTTCAACTCCACAATCTTGTCGGAGGCTCCCAAGTGACACCTAGCCAATCTAGGAGACACCACTCTCCAAGAAGTAACAAAATGGTGTGTTGATGATGAACTCCCTGCTCTTGTGCTTCAAATGATAGTCTCCCCAACACTCAACTCTCTCTCTCATAGGATATGGATTTGGTGGAAAGAATATTTGAGTGGAGAGCTACATGGGAAAGGCTAGAGATCAAGATTCATCTGGTGGGAATGGAATATCTTGGCCTCAACACATGAGTAGTTGGTTCTCTCTCAGAAAATGTGTATTGGAAGTGTAGGTCTGCTCTGATGGCTCTCTCCTTGAATGAAGAGTGGGTGGAGGGGTATATATAGCCTCCACACAAAAACTAACCGTTACACACAATTTTCCAATCTCGATGAGACCGAATTAAGAAAGTCGGTCGGACCGATTTAGCAAACCTAGTGACCGTTAGGATTTTCGGTGGGACTGAGATGCAACTCGGTAGGACCAATATGGTTAGGGTTAGGGCATAATGAAATCTCGGTGAGGCCGATTACACAAACTCGGTGGGACCGATTTTGGTAATAAGCTAACCAGAGAGTTGGTCAGGTAAACTCGGTGGGACCGATTTGCTCATTTTGGTGGGACCGAAATGTTACAAAAGGGAAACAGATAGTTTACATTGCAATCACGGTGGGACCAACCGCTCAATTGGGTAGGACCGAAAGGTTACGAAGGGAAACAAAGAGATTACAACCCCATCTCGATGTGACTGAGATCCCTATCAGTGAGACCGATTTGCCTAGGGTTTGTGGTAGTGGCTATGACATCTGAACTCGGTGGCGCTGGATAGGAAGAATCGGTGGGGCCGAGTTTGACTTTTGGTTTAGGTCATATGTGGCTGTGGGAAGGTACTTTGAGGGTTTTGGAGCATATCACTAAGCACTATGAAGCAAGAACCTCATCAAGCAACACCTTATCCCTCCTTGATAGTATTGGCTTTTCCTATAGACTCAATGTGATCTTGGATCACTAAAATATAAAATGTAGAGTCTTGAGCTTTGAGCTTGAGCCAATATTTTTGTACTTAGTATTTTGAGGGGTCCACTTTCCACATCCATGACATGCCATTCATAGAGCTTTTCCTGAAATATTAATCTTGGAATAGCATTAGCTCTATGAGCTATATGTTGTTTGGAATTACCAAAACCACATAGTGATAGCTGCACTTTCAGTGTTCCACATGAACGCTGGACTAGCGTGTGAACATTTGGAATTTACATTAGGGCCTCAGTTAACTGCATGAACCACTGTAACAAAATACGTAGTTTCCTATATGTCAGACATCAGGTTATTTATTGTTAGTTGGTCGATAGCCTAGTGTTGAAGTGAGCTGAGCCAATGTGCTGTGTTTTGCACTACTACTTACAAGTGGGGTAGCACCAACAGTGTTTACAAGTACTTATGTATACGTCGGTGCACAGTTCTCAAATGAGTACTCTATTTAATCAAACACACACTGTTCATATGATAAACCGTGACAACTTATGTCTTACCATGCCATATTCATGAAAAAACTAGTGAGGATGCATATGTTTCGGCAACAATTATGTTGGTTCTCACATGATTCACGGGCACACAAAAGTAGCAGCAGTTCCCATAGACAGATTCAAACAGAGTACTAGCCCAGAGGGCTCGATAATAGGCAAGGTTCGGACAATTAGACACACTCCAAACTACTATTAAATACTAGTCGAGGCAACTATTTCACACCTCAATCTAATTTGGGCTGGACACAGGACGGACCTTGCCATGAAAATCATCAAGGACGTCCGGCAGCAACTCAATCCTGTGAACCTTCATGAAGATAACCTTGTGGCATTGCCACCCATAAACTTGATTGTGGAGGCATGCCACGTCATCTTCCTGCGTAATCTTGACAAGAATAGTATCCCACACAAATGAAGGAGTAGCTTTGAACTTCTTGTGCTTCAGTACACCCTGGACAACATGCCTGACAACAGTGAGGATGGAATACAACTCGACATCAGTATAAGCGCAAATGGCTTCTAGGATCCAACAGCCTAAGAACTTTGTTTTCCCAGTCCGTATGTTTAGGTCATCCTCCTCATAGAGAGTGACATGTACAACCACACAATCCTTGTCTGCATCAGGGCTCTAACTGAAACAGAAACAAAATCTGAATTACTTTCCAGTATAAGAAACACAAGTTATTTAAACCACTATGTATAGCATGGCATTGAAGCTAATAAAATTTTGCATTATTCATCACCACATACTTAGATGAAAAACCACAATCGAGATCGGCAAAGGAGAAAATCACCTTGGGCAGCTCAGCAAGGGGGGCACATCCTCGAAGGGGGATGACTGCTCCTGCAGTGCCACGGGGGCTGTAACCTCAAACATGGAGTTGACCATCTCAGTAGTAGCCGTGAGCGTATCTGGCGTCTGCTCGGTGGCTGCCTCCATGTTCTTGGAGCTCTTTGTCTCATGGGGATCAGCCTCCCGTGTCTGCTCCAATATCGCCAGATCTTTGCCTAGTTCTCCTTGGTCCATCATGAAACTAATGAATACTATGAGACCACTGAAAGGAAAACACAATCACAATGACAATGAAACAAAAAAAGAGTGAGGATCGGTTACTGCTTTGCAGAAGTTCTTTTTTTCTCTGAACAAAAATATACCAACATCACGGATCCGCTTACCTTCCCTTCGTTGGGAGAGAAGAACAGCGGTAGATGCGAGTGTTGGCATTCTTGAAGATGGTGAGGGAGAATGGGATTCAACAAAGAGGGAAATGATGGTTGCTTCGTCCATCAAACTTAGACTGCGGGGAGGTCGGGTTTTGTGATACGACGGCTCGTTACTATCGTGCTATGACCGGGGTGACTCTCTACCTCCATACTGCCTTCTAATTTGGTGGATGGCATTTGGGCCCGCGCGCTACATGGCCCGCATGTCGGTGAACAAAAGTAAAATGACATTCAGTAGAGGGAGACGTTTCGATGACCTAGGAGGAGCCAGAAGCGGTAGTGTATCCATTTTACTAGTAGTAATTGTTTTTTTGGGTAGTTGTATTGTGTCTCCACTATACTACTAGTAATTGTTTCTCTAGGCCCAAGACAAAATAGCCCATCCACCCTAGTAAATAATAAAATCAATTCAAAAGCCCATATATTTACTTAATGAGAGGCTCTACCCACACGCAGCACACCGCCCCCCAAAAAAACCTGGGTGCTTTTATTCCTCCTCACTACCACCCACCTCACATCAGCTCGCTCCACTCGTACCCCCAAATTCCTCACCTCACTCCTATAGGAAACTCCAGCTCCCCTTCTTCCTCACTATGATAGAAAAACCGCAGCTCCCCTTCTTATTCACACGCACTACAACTAGGCTCATCATTCATTACTCTGCTCAAATTTGTGAGTGCGACACGACGCCCTCGAGGAAAATGGAGAAGGCTGACCCATGAGCCAAGAAGATGAGGCTCCTGCTAGTGGCGATGCCTGTTCTAGATCCTGCACCCGGCAGCGGGGGGAGAAGCAGCGACCCCGCCCCAACCGGATCACAGGAACCCGTAGAATATCGGGTGGACCGCATCAGCGATCTCCCGGACACCATCCTTGGGAAGCTCATGTCGCTTCTACCCACCAAGGATTGCTGCCGCACCCAAGTCCTGTCAATTCGGTGGCGCCCTCTATGGCGCGACATGCCCCTTAATCTTGACTTTTGTTAGCTATCTCTCTTCAATGATTTTGAAATCCCCAGAGCCATCATGTCCTCCCACTAGGGCTCCGTTCGAAGCCTCTGCATCATGTCATGCTACCTGAGAAAGCATACCATGCCCTGCACGGTGGACGCCTGGCTGAAATCCCTTGAATTCATAGAACTATAGCTGCTTGAGTTCTACAATTCCCTTGGAAATCACCTACCAGATACTTTACGGCTTGTACTTGTGCCCTCAACACCGATGTCCATCTCGTGGTTTTCCTCCTCTCTCCACACGCCCACCTTTGCGCTGTGCTACCTACCAGACAATCTGGTACTAAACCTTCGACTCCCATTTCTCAAGAAACTTTCACTTGTGCGGGTTCGTATATGGAGGCCTCATTGCACAACATCATCAACTCCAGTTGCCCTGCCCTGGAGTGCTTGGTGCTTGTTTTTTAGAATCGGTTGTCTCCAAATAAACTCACCTAATCTTGTAAGAACTGGTGTTTCTTTTAACGGAAGGCAACTCATCATCGAAGATGCCACTTCACTTCAAAGGTTGATCCTTGATTCTAGTTATTCACCGTCGCAAATAACCGTCCTCTCTGCGCCAAAACTGGAGACCTTGGGTGTAATACATGATATCTGTGCTCATTTCAAGATGGTGTTTGGCTCAACAGTTCTTCAGGTACTTTATATTATCATCTACACTTGTAACCATAAGCTGCATCTTAAATTTCTGTGCATAAGTTATATATCATCTTGGAGTACACATATTGTACTAATATTATGTTCCATGCTCAATGAAGAGTTTCTCCATGGATAGCCTATTAATGGTGCTGGTGTCGGTGTTCTGGGAACGCGGGTCCCCAGACTTCGCGAGGTTCCTCCAGCGAGCCGGTACGGCCCATCTTCACCAGCAAACACCCAAGACCCACGCGAGGGGCCAAGCCTTGAGAGGCAGATGACGCAAGACCTCCTCAGGGGCGGCCTCACCAGGCTGGCTTGCGAGGGGCGGAGAGATCAAGTTAAGGCGAACCTCGCGAGGTTCCAATAATGCAAGCCATGACGATCAAGACCAGGCAAGTGCCAGGCGGGCGCCAACGCACAGTGTCCTCGTTTCCTCTTTGGTGCTAAGGAGGCAAGCGCAGGCGAGGAGTTCCAAGGCATCAGGCAAAGGTTTCCATATCGGTGCAACAAGACCAGGACCAGCAGGACGGAGGTCACCGTGGAGCCCAAGACGGCGTCAGCACCAGAGCCTTTGGCAGGCGCAGACTACTTTTGTCAGGATAACTTGTACTAGTTGTCTCCCTTCAAATTGGCCATTGTGGGATCCCTTCCCGCTCAATATTTTGGAAGAGGACGAGGGCCTCTATAAATAGGACTAGCTACAACCAGAGAGGGGAGAGGATCCAGATCATCCTCGAACACACAAGCTTACCAAACACAAGAAGACCTCTCCTCAGGAGGTGGCTCTTCCCTTGTAACTGTTCATCCATAGCCCAATAAGCAATCCACCACACCACACTGGAGTAGGCTATTACACCACAACGGTGGCCGGAACCAGTATAAATCTTGTGTCTTGTGTTCTTTGGGTTCGTCGAGCTAGGCCATGAAATCATTGAGTGTGCGAGATAGTGAGGGGGGAGATCTTCGTGCGCACCCCAGTGTTCAAACCCAAGGGTTTTGCCGGAACCCGAAATCCGACATTTGGCGCGCTAGGTAGGGGTGCGTCAGAGACTTCCTTCTACCAGTCGATCCACCGACACTCCGCAGCTCCAATGTCCGGCAACCCGAGGACCAACGCCGACTGGTGGGGAGCTTGGCCGGCCCAGGAGGCCTCACCTTCCCAAGAAGACCTCAACCCCATGCCCCAGGAAGCACGCACACCGCCAGGAACCGCAGGTCGTGGGCAGCGCGGTCACGCGCCGTCCACCCTTACTCCACGCCAAGTACGGGCAGCTGCAAGGTATTCAAGCCATGTCGTGGCCACGACGCCACACACCCAACGACAACAAGCAAACATGAGGGCCGCGCTCACAGTGGCTCGTGAGGTGCTGCGATGCCGGCTGATGGAGAGTGGCCGGGATGTGCTGCTGGAGCGCGTCGCCGAGCTACTGGACTCTGCGGCCTCGGGAGTGCCTCCCTTCTGCTCCCTGCTTACACCTTAGGCCGTGTACGGATCACATGGCGGGCCTCGCCGCGCCCGCGCGCCCCCGGGCACGCCTCTGGGCTCCATCGACACTAGTGTGGCCAACGGCACCGGACGCCCAATCGCACCCCTACCACGTCCAACGAGTGCAGGTACGAGCGTCACCACCTATGGCCCCGGCGGGATGCCGCCCTACAAACCCCTGGGTGGTGCGCTGGGCCGAGCGACATTGATCGTTGGGCACTACGGCGAGGTCTTTGAGGCGACGGACTCGGAGGGCTATGTGCCCCGCATGATGGACAAGGAGTACGCGCTCGAAGACCACCCTAGCTCGTTACTAAGCCGAGCTGGGACGAGGAGGCACTAGAAGCTGGGGCCTTCCAAGAGCCGCTCGGAAGCCTCACCAACCATGCCAGCAACAACAGCTACACGGTACCACTAATCTCTCAGGAGCAAGCTTATGCTAACCACTGGTCACAGGAGGATCAGGTCAAAGTGGCGGACGGCAGCCCCAGCTCGGCGCCCCCCCTTCCGCCAGGGGGAGCGCACTGGGGGCTGCCTGGGAGGAGCCGGGAGCAAGGCCCCTCCCCGCATCACACGGAGCAAGACACCCCCGGAGGTAGGCCCTCTGCCGGGGAGGTGTCGGCGAGCCTACCCCCGGCAGAGGACCCATGGTCGACGAGGGCGCCGCTGGCATCCCCTCTGCCCCTGGTGTCATCCTAGTTGTTGGTTGCTCCTAGTGGTGATCGAGGGCGGCGCAAGGCGGGGCCCTCATCTGGCGATATGAAGTAAGGCTCATGCCTGTGAAGATCTCCGCCCCTGACACTCTCACGTAATAATGAGTGGGGCTGTACACGGCACGGAGTCTTAGGAGTGCCGCCCTCGGGCCTCGGGGGCTCCCTCCCACGACTGGTGGCAGCACTTAGCTACACGCTGGTGAGAAGACAAGAAGACTAAACTAGGTGCCGGACGCGGCCATTTGCTTTCAATTTCTCTTGTGGTAGCCCTATTTTCTGGCTTTGGATTTGAGCTGAAGGTGAATTTTTGTTGATAAGCGTGGGGGTGTCTTCTCGTTCGTGCGATTTCTTGCGATTTGGTTCCGGTCCTGGTTAGGGGTTCACCCGTGCTACCTC
>NC_041382.1:281087774-281121783 GCF_002162155.2 Triticum dicoccoides
CTCGCGAGCGGGGGCTGGGAATGGCGCGCATGTGCTGAGCACGCGTCCCTGCTTGGCTAACACTTGCTTCTTGCGAGGCCCTCTCAGGCGGATCGACAGGCTCCTCCGGAACTCAAGACCTCGTGGCCCGGTCCGGTACTAGCCCGGACAAAGGTAAGCTACAACAGTAGGCTCATGGCAGGACTCGTGGATTTATGAAAACACATCTTCAGCCTAGCCTAAAGAACAAAAGCAATAATCTGTTTACATGAGGGACTTCCCCTCCCAAAATGCTCTTCCTACCTTTAGGGCCGTGCCCGAGCTTTCATATGCAGGGTCAACGACAAGGAAGTGCGGGTTCAATCGGACAGATCGCTCAGCGCATCCTCCGGGTCGCCCTTAGATGCATCGCTGGCATTGCTGGCGCAATCGACAATGTCTCCGTCATCGTCACCTGCATTGTCGCCGCCATTGCCGGCACAGCCCTCGCCATCGTGCACCACGTCGGCTTCGTCCGCAGCGACCACCACCCCGTCATCCTCGGAGGTGAAGGCCCTGACCAGGGCGTCCACATTGTCCCCAACCTAGCGCGCCAGGTCATCATGGATGGCCTGGGGCACAGTGGCTATGGCGGCGTCGAAGTAAAAGTTGGGATAGTTGTTCTAGAGATGGCTAAAGACATGGGAGAACACACGCTTGAGCAGGCCACGGCTCCTCTCCCCGACAAGCACGCGAGCCCTCTCGGATCGATTCTCCAAGCACATCACCATGTCGGTGAAGAAAAAGAGGTGACAGGCGTAGTCATCTGAGTGGGGATGAGGTGCATTCTTGTCACAGACGGCGCCCAGCACCGCGTTGGCTCTGGTCCTGAGGTTTTGGAGCATGGGGCGTGCTCGCTCCAGCGTCCGCTGCCGGAGCGCTTCCTCCCTGCCCTGCTGCGCGGAGGATTCGGCGCCGGCGACCCGCTGCTGAAGAGAAGACAGCTCGGCACGTGTGGAGGCCAGCTCGGCTTTCACTGAAGACAGGGCGGCTACAGTAGCTTTGTCGCGACGTTCAGCCTCGTCCAGCCATGACCTGAGGGCCTTGGTCCTGCCCACAGCCTCGGCTTCCACACGCTTCAATTTCAGGTCGTACCTGCCCACAAGGTCCGCACGAGCCTCGGCCGCTCGACGATCGACTTCCTCCTGGGCCTTGGTCTCTCGCGCTGACAGTGTCCTCAGCTTGGGCAACCTAGCGCTCCCTCGTGTCCAACCGCTCAAGCTCAAGGCTGCGCTCCGTGGCCTCCAACGCCAACGCCTCCTCGCGCCTTAGGATCTCTTCCTCCTCGACAGGCGTCCCCCTCATCAACGGTAAGGCGGCCTTGCGTGCCTCCACTCGCTACTCCAGGGAAGCACTCTAGGCTTGGAGGTCCCACGCGCGCTTATCTGCGATCTCATGACAATGATCAGCTTCCCGAGCTTCTTCAAAGCGCAGGCGCAAGCTTCACGCGAGGTTGCAAGAGATGCCTCGGTCTTCGCATTATCAAGCTCGCATTGGTGGCTCCCAAGGTTGATGGCCACCTTCAGCTCATGCCACTCCTCCACCAGCCGAAGACCCTCGGCCTCGAGGCACGTGTCTACATCCGCGAGCTCCCCGCCAAGCCGGTTTATCGTGCCCATCGCCTCCCGGAAGAGCTCATGGCGGACGATGCTCCTTTCGTGCGCAACTTTGAGCACGCAGCCAGCTCCGTCCTCCACAGCAGGGGCCATCGACGGGACCTGAACCAACTCGCCCCTTTCCTATAGGGAGCTAGGGGCTAGCGCCCCTCCGGACGCCGACTGGGTTTTAGCAGGAGCCCGGTTGGGATGAGGCTCACCGCTCGAAGAAGGGACCAAGACCGAAGCCATCCAGTCGCCGTTCATAACTAGGGGAGGAGACCTTGGCACGCTCGTCACAGCCCCTAAGAGGCCACGAAGAAGAGACGACAGGAGCGCGGGCTCAAGGTGCCAAGCCGGTGCACCTGCCTCTCCGGCTGACCCAGTGACCGGGGCAGCATGCGGCTTGGGATGCTGAAGGCCAGTGGAGGACTCGAGGCAGGAGGAGGTTGCGTCACCAGGGGCTTCATGGCCTTAGCAGATGGGATCTTGGAGAACCACCATCAGGAAGGGAAGCGGCACTCGAGGAATTACAGAGATAAGGTACTTACTCATCTACGGCGATGTACTTCCTATGTTTCAACGGCCGGACGGTGCCACCGTTGCAGCTTGGAGACCCTTTCCTCTTACGGAGCGCCGCGAAGTCCACGCCGAACCGACCTAAGCATTGCACATGGCGAAGCACCCCAAGGACACGACCTCAGGAATGCCATGCTGAGGAGAGCTATCGGACTCCGCCTCACGACGACCTGCCGAGGCCTCAGGAGATTCGGCCTCAAGAATGGCGGACTGCGTCACCCCTTCAGCCGCTGCCCCAGGGCGAGAATCATGGGTTCCCGAGGACGATGCCTCAGGAGCCCCAGGCAGCATCGACACCCCTGCACCAGCGCCTCCGGCTTCCAATAGTGCTTCCCTCCCTGCGTCCACTCCTGGGGCAAGCTCGGCGCCAGTGACAAGGAGAGGAACCACGACGACGGGGTTCTCGCGGGGCCCCACAAGGCCAACTGGGCGCAGCACCCATTCATCGAAGTGGGGCATCTGCCCCGTGAACTCCACCCTGTTCGAGTAGCTGTACAAGCAACAACCCTCTTGCGGCAAATCACCCAGCGAGGGGTCACCGGCCAAGACCTCGAGCACCGTCCTTCGTGCCTCGGCCGGAAGCCCCGACGCCTGAAGCCTGATGTGATCCTGGTCGCCGGTCAGGGCCCACATCGGCTGGGAATGGCGCTGGAGTGGGGCGATGCGGCGTCATAGGAAATCCTTCATCACCTTGGGTGCGGTCACATCGAGATCCTTCAGCCTCCTCAGCCAGAGCCAGATGAAGGCGAGACAGGAGCCCGCGAGCTCCTCATGACCCCGGTTGGAGCTAGGGACGGCGGGCGACGATGTTAGCGAGAGCACGGGGCTGAGTACTCTGACATCGACATACACTCACAGCCTACAAAACTCGCTTGTGGAGGGCGGGAGACCAAAGTCAATCCCCGAGCCGGCCGCCGCCGCCACAGCCTGGAAGCTCATGCACCCAGAGCACTGCCGGTTGTTGGTCAGGTGCAGCGAGAAGAAATGGCTCAAGAGGGCCATAGAAGGAACAATGCCCACCATGGCTTTGCCAACAAAGGCGAAGACGGCGAGAAGGGTGAAAAATTGGGGATCAAGGTGCAGCATATGGATCTGTTAATGAGAAAGCACTTCATCAAAGAAGGCAGAGAAGGGAGGAACCAGGCCAGACCATAGAGCATCGACGAAGAACGGGACCTCGGTGGCCGTCCTATCGATGGACGCTCGAGACACAGGGCAGGCCACCGTTCCCCCCCATTCGTTGAAGCTGGTAGTGAGCGCAAGGCAGACCTTATCCATGGCCTCCCGATTGAGCACCCGTGATCGGACGATAGCGGGCTCGACGACCGGAGCTGAGTTGGCTGAGGACAGGGGCTTCTTCCCTTTCTCCGTCCGGTTCAGCGTCATGGCAATAAGGGCAGAGCTCGAGTTGGATTGGAAGAGGAGGCAGAGGTATGAGGGAGCGAAGAAGTCGGAGGGCGCGTTGCTAGCAACGGGGAGGTAACTATGTAGGATGTCGTGGCCACCTAGCCAGGCGGATTTCGAGGCTGCGTGGGGAAGCAGAGACGCCCACGTCCAATTAGTCGCCACACGTCGATCAAGGCCTCGGGATGTTGGGGCCCGCGGTGCTCCGCACTTGCCCTTTAGCCCGGGGGCTATTGTCGGCATTCTAGGAACGGGGGTCCCTAGACTTGCCTGCTTGCGGCCCGCAGCGTGGCTCCTCCAGTGGCCCCGTAAGGCCCATCTTCACCAGCAAACACCCAAGACCCTTGCGAGGGGCCATGCCTCGTGAGGCGGACGATGCAAGACCTCCTCAAGGGCGGCCTCACCAAGCTGGCTCGCGAGGGACGGAGAGATCAAGGCAAGGCGAACCTCGCGATGTTCCAATGATGGAAGCCATGACGATCAAGACCAGGCGGGCGCCAGCGTGCATAGTGTCCTCATTTCCTCTTTGCTGCTAAGGAGGCAAGCGTAGGCGAGGAGTTCCAAGGCATCAGGCCAAGGTTTCCATATCACTGCAACAAGACCAGGACCAGCAGCACGGCAGGACGGAGGTCACCATGGAGCCCAAGACGGCGTCACCACTAGAGCCTTTAGCAGGCGAAGACTACTTTTGTCAGGATAACTTGTACTAGTTGTCTCCATTCAAATTGGCCATTGTGGGATCCCTTCCCGCTCAGTATTTGGGAAGAGGACCAGGTCCTCTATAAATAGGACTAGCCACCACCAGAGAGGGGAGAGGATCCAGATCATCCTCAAATGCACAAGCTCACCAAACACAAGAACACCTCTCCTCAGGAGGTGGTTCTTCCCTTGTAACTATTCATCCATAGCCCAAGAGGCAATCCAAAACACCACACTGGAGTAGGGTATTACACCACAATGTTGGCCCGAACCAGATAAATTTTGTGTCTCGTGTTCTTTGGGTTCGTCGAGCTAGGCCGTGAAATCATTGAGTGTGCGAGATAGAGAGGGGGAGATCTTCATGTGCACCCAAGTGTTCGAACCTCAAGGGTTTTGCCGGAACCCATAATCCAACAGCTGGATTCTGTCAAGATCTTACATATCAAAATGGATAGTTTTGATCTGAACAAGATTATTGGCTTGCTGCAATGCTTTCCATGTCTGGAGAAGTTGTATATAAAGGTGATAATTTCACGCACATTGGAAGCCCGCATATAGTGTACTAGAATTAACCGTTCAACTATTGCTATTTCGACGCTATTTTTTTAGACCATAACTGTTTTCAATCTTCATGTCTATTTAGGTATCAGGACGGGGTAAGAATGTTATAACCAATCGGTGGATTCTTAGGCACCAGGATTTTCTCAATTCTCATGACATTCGATTGAAGACAATAACGCTAGAACGATATGTAGACAACCATGCAAACACTAGATTTGTCACATTCTTCCTTCTGAATGCGATGTTACTATTGTCCATCGGGCTTAAGTTTATCAGCAGCATGGTTTTGACGGATGGGTATGTCGAAGAGCAAAAAAGGAGTTTCATGTGGGCAAAAGAACTTTTGAATGTGCCAGACTTCTATTTACAACATATTCTGGTCATAGTCCAGTAAATTTTACGACCCAGGATGTTCATTCTATGGACCTGACCGATCCATTTGATTGTGACTGCCAAAAACATTGCTAGAGTTAGATGTTGTTGCCCTTTTCAACCTTGATTTTGTCTAAACCTGATGAACAATTAACCCTTGTGTTTTTGTACAGTTTTTAAGCTGGAGTTAGATGTTCTTGCCCTTTTCAACTCAGATGTGACTGTCATATTTTCTTTGAAACAAGGCAAATGGCTTGCCATATGTTTTATTTAGAGTGAAATATTGTCACAAATCCCAACCAAGGGAAATAACATCACTCTCGCCGACTGCTTGAGCCCACTGTGCATTACAGAAGCCAAGTGATTAGCACCCACAAACTTATTTCGAACTAGCACACCAAATGGGCTGTAAATTTTCATAAGAAAGGCTGCATGACCGTGACAGATTGAATTCTGACATTTGGGACCCATGAGGAAATAGCCTATCCAAGGTGGTGTCGACTTACTAGCTAGTCAACAAACGATCGTGCCTACCAGCCGTTGGAATGACATCTAACATCTGGATGTATCTTCTATCTCTTGTCTTCCTCCTCCAGCCGCCCAAACCAAACCACCCATCTGCTCCGCCTGCTCCCGCCTCCAATGGCCGGCTGCACCTACGCCGCCCTACCATAACCTCCAACGTTGGCCAGTCCCTCCCTCTATTCCCCCACACATCCTATTATTCTCTGGCGATGTCAGAGCCAACACGCACCCGCACCCGAACCAGTCAACCCTCGTACTCCCCTCCGCCTGTGACTGGACCGGCTCATCTTCCACGGCTCCTGTTCATTCCGTCTGAGGCCTCGCCGTTATCCTCTGCCTTGGTTTGCTCGCCCATGCGCGGTGCGCCACCCTCTTGCATTGTCAATGTCGTCAACAACCGAGAGGAACAAGGAGATGATTGTACGTGGAGAGGATGACAGTAGGGACCCACACTACTAGGAAAAGGCCTACTAATGGCGCACCAGTTTTGCGTACTAATGGCGCACTACTGGTGCGCCATTAGTATCATGCCACTAGTATTTTTTTACTAATGGTGCACCACTGGTCAAACTATGGCTTAATCTCGGGTCACTATGGCTTAATCTCAAATCAATATGCTTAATCTTAGGTCAAATCACACTCTGTGGTCAAACTTCCCGAAAGGTCACCCATCCTCACACTACTCCAGCCCAAACACGCTTAACTTCATAGTTCTACCCAACACCGGCACCACCTCACTTCATAGGCACTTGTTGATATATCTATCATATCAATCCTATTAAACCTTGCTGATATCTAGGACTTTGTTCATGTTCATGAGTATGATGAAATTTTGAAAAAAATATTCAAACTTCCCGGTCATATTACGTATCATATTTTGAAAAATAATTCAATTTTTTTTTCGAAGCCAATTTTTTTTCTGTTACTAGTGGCGCACCGTATGCTAGGTGCGCCACTAGTAAGTTTGAAATTTTTTGAATTTTTTTCCCTCGGGATCTTAAAAGCCCCGTAACTTTTTTCTGTTAGGTTTTTGAGGATTTTGAAAATGTTTAATGGGGTTCCCCCGTTAAATTTGGATGTAACTTTTCGAGTAGATGATTTTTCATATAAAAAACTTTTTAATCCGAGTTCTTATGCAAAAGTTAAGCCCATTTTACAAATTTCAGAGAGATTTTGCAAATAAAGTCGAAATTCATATTTGTAAATTTTCCCAACAACTATACCACATATCACATAGGAAACTTTTTTTTTATTTTTTGGACATTTCCATCATTTTCTTTTATTTTTTTTAACACTGAAAAGGCGGTCCACAGAGGGGGTGTGCATTCGGTACGTTTTGGGCCAAGTTAGTAATGGCGCACCGTGGGGGTGGTGCACCATTACTAGTTAAACTAGTAATGGGGCACCACCCCCACGGTGTGCCATTACTAGTTAAACTAGTAATGGCACACCACACCCACGGTACGCCATTACTAGTTTTGAAAAAACAATAAAACAAATCTGATTTTTTTTTTAAAAAACTTAGTAATGGCGCACCAGTTGACAGTGCGCCATTACTAGTTTTAACTAGTAATGGCACACTGTCCACTGGTGCGCCATTACTAGTTTCGAAAAAATAAATTAAAAAATTTGGAAAAAAAATTTGAAAATAATTTACTAGTGGCGCACCGTGGATGTGGTGCTCCATTACTAGTTTAACTAGTAATGGCGCACCACTCCCACGGTGCGCCATTACTAGTTTTGAAAAAAATGAAATTTTTTTGTTACTAATGGCGCACCGTGGATGTGGTGCGCCATTAGTATTGGGACACTAATGTCGCACCAACACATGGTGCGCCATTAGTATATACTAATGGCGCACCACATGTCTGGTGCGCCATTAGTGTCATTTCCATCCATAGCCCTTTTCCTAGTAGTGCCACCAGTGTCATGGCAGCACGCAAGCAAGTGCCTCATTATTACAATCCCAAAAAATGGTTCCTCCTAATGGTTGCACATCTGGGGCTGATGCTATTGTCAGCGTACTCAATAAATGAGAGAATTACAGAACGAGCAGTTCACACCAGGGACCCAGTAGGTCGCGCAGTTGTTATTTACTTTTTTGAGGAACAAGCAGTTGTTATTCATACTAGTTTTAGTGACGGATCAGGGTAACAACGGGGCTGTGGCCCATCTATCCAGGGTTTTATTTATGTTTACCACATCATGAGACAAGTTGTGTTTTTTTCTTGCTAACAATGGCTTGCCCACAGTTCTATTTTTTGAAGAAATACCCAAACGAGGCCTACTTGCTTTATCAGCCCTGCTGGGCTGCAAATCTTTCAAGACGAGGAGAGTTTCATTCGGTTTGCCTAGAAATGGGCTGTACATTTTTAAGACACATCAAACCGGAAATTAGTTTCAATTTTTTTTCATTACAAGATTTTAAATTCCATTGATTTTTATACATGTACAATTATTTGGATTTTAAATTTATATAAATTATTTTTCAGAATTGTTTGAATGTGACTCGATTTTTCGGAATTAGAAATGGTTGATCGCACTGAAATATGAAAAATTTCGTATAATTTTTAACCGTTGCCACAACATGGGGTGTAATGCTAACAAAAAGAAGATGGGCTCCAAAAAATTCTTAAGAATTGGCAAATGGGCTCTAAATTATTAGAAATAAGGGACATTTGCATTTGTGCCCCTAACTCGAACCCACTACTCAGACTTGCCCCTAATTTCGAAGCATGCTCAAATTTGCCCCTTCACTGTTAGTTGCACTTATAGAAATACCCTTCCTTGTCGTTTCTGTCCAGTCAAAGCCGTTTGACTATTATCTAGCTATTTCTTTGACATTTTTGCCCCTGTCTCAATGTGTCACTTATTTGTGGGGCCCACTCTCAAAAAATAAAACAAAAACCCTTTCTCTCACCCCCTTCTCCCTCACACACTTACAGGTGGCGCCAATCTAAAAAAATGTTTCTCTCTCTCTCTCTCTTACCTCTCCCTCGCTGCTCAACGACGGGACGACGACCACTATCTCTCTCAACTTCGGTGAGAGTGCGGAATGGACGCCACCCCACCGCTGGTCTCCCCTGTCGCCGCAGCCCTCTCGCCCTCCTTCTCTCTCCGCTGCTCTCCCTCGTTCCCTCTCCCCTCCTCTAGCCCTCACCCGCAAGCTCGTCGGAGGTCGCCCCATTGTCGTCGTCTGTATAACACATGGCCAACAACAGCCCCAAGCTTCACCACCTCGCTAGGACGATCTTACAACATGACATCGTCATCCCGGCCTACCAATTTGAAGAGACAAGTGGAGGACCGAGCGCCCGGACGCATCTTCCTCGCCTCCGGCCTCGGACCGCCGCCTTCGAATGGATGTCGTTGAAGCACGTCGGCCGATCCCAGTCGCTCCTCGGGCGTCCTGATGCACAGCAGAAGCCATGGGCATCCTCCATAGGAAGCACCATGATCTTGGGTCGTCTTCCCCGCGAGCTTCGAGATCTGCCATGGCCGCCATGGTCAAAGTCCTCGCTCTGGTCTTCCGCGATCCCCAGTGGCATCTCCGTCGTGCTCCTAGTGGGCTCGTTATTGTCACACGGCCTTCCCCTCTCTCCCCTTGCATCGTATGTCCCCCACATGCACCGCCCAAAGCCACCACGGGAATGGTCACCGCTGTTCGCTCTGGCGACCATATGGTCCGAAGAATTCATACCTGGATGCGGTAGATCCAGGGCTATCACCTGCTTCCCTTGCCCGGCCTCCTCGTGGCCTCACGGCATGCCTCCGCCATGGGAATTGGTCGCAGTCAGCAACTGTCAGCCTAATCAACAGTTAACTAAAACAAAATATTCAAAAATATTGTTAAGCCAATGACAGCGGGCCCAATACCTAGTTTGACTAGTCTTTTTCTTTTTCTTCTTTCTAGATTGGCCCCACCTGTAAGTGTGTGAGGGAGAAGGGGTGAGAGAAAGGGTTTTTGTTTTATTTTTTGAGAGTGGGCCCCACTAGAAAGTGACACATTGAGATAGGGGCAAAAATGTCAAAGAAACGACGAGATAACAGTCAAACGGCTTTGACTGGACGGAAACGGGACGGAAGGGTATTTCTATAAGTGAAACTAATGGCGGAGGGGAAAATTTGAGCATGCTTCGAAATTAGGGACAAATCTGAGTAGTGGGTTCGAGTTAGGGGCACAAATGCAAATTTCCCTAGAAATAATGGCAGATGGGATGTATGTTGTTTTCCACATATTTTAGGCTGACTTGTGCGCCTACTACAAGTTGGCGCATAAGCTTTCCTAAAAAAAGAAGGTTGACGCACACGAAACGCGGTGTCAACTTAGTCAACACACGAGAGCAGTTACTGTCGGATGTCCATCCAACAGCCATTGTGGTTCTTCAATCTCATCTCTTCCTGCTCCAGCCGCTCAAACAACCGCCGGTGGGACTGCCTGCTCCCTCCTCCCGTGACCGGCTATGCTACCGCGTAGGCCTCACCGCCCCACCGTACTCCTATCACTGGCCTAGCCTTCCCTCTACTCACCCACACCTGTTATTATTCTCCACTCGTGGGAAACAACTGACGAGTCTTCCTTGGCTCCGTGTCGTTCCCTTCCCAGGCCTCGCCGTCGTCCACTGCCTTGGTGCTCTCGGCGAGGCGTGGTCAACGTGGTCAACGAACGACATCCATCGGAAGTGGACTGTACGTGGAGAGGATGACAGCTGGGTCCACGGTCGCATGCAAGGAAATGCCTCCATATTACGCGCAAAATAATGATTACTCCACCTGAGAGTTGGGACCCACCGGAAGGGCCTCAGTATTTCGTGAAAAAAACATTGCCCCCGCTGACACGTCAGACCCACCAGCTATATGTTCGCACGCAAGGAAGTGCCGCCTTATTACGCACACAAAAATGAATACCCCCTGCTAGCTGGGACCCACCATTATGGGAGGCTGACTTGTGGCCCTACTAAGTTGACGGGGACAGAGGGCTTTGTCAACTTAGTCAATATGAATGATTCTTGCTCTAGTGACCGTACGATGTCCATCCAACGGCCGTAGTGCTTCTTCAACCTCTGGTCTTCTTGCTCTAGCTGCCCAAGCTAACGTCGGTCGTGTCGCATGCTCCTGTATCCTATGGCCGGCTGTGATGCCGCGGAGGCCTCACCGCCCCCTACTACTCCCACCGCTGGCCAGGCCATCCACTCACCCACACGCCCTGTTATTCAGCGGCGAAGGCAGCCTCACACCGCAGCCGAACTAGTGGACCCTCGTACTCCTCTCCGCGTGGGCTTCCAATGCCGCGTCTTCGCTGGCTCCGTGTCGTCCCCTTCCGACGCCTCGCCGTTGTCCACCGCCCTAGTGCTCTCGCCGTGGCATGGTCAACATGGTCAAGGAACGACTTCCATCGGAAGAGTACTGTACATGGAGAGGCTGACAGCTGGTTCCACGGCCGCAGCAAGGAAGTGCCTCCTTATTATGTGGAAAATAATGATTCCTCCACCTGACTGTAGGGACCCACCGGACGGGCCACTGTATTTCATGAAAAAAGCGTTTCCCCTGACTACTGGGACCCACCAGCTACATTTTCACACACAAGGAAGTGCCTGGCAGTCGGGACCCACCTGGTCGAAGCGTACATATCATTGTCATTCTGGTCACGAGCGTGAACGTACATACTGGTCGATCGGTCTCTTTGCAAGTTTGAACCATGGCCAAGTAAGTAGCGGCACGTGTGATTGTAGAGCACCCGACATAGCAGTTCAGGCAGTCCCGTCTAAGTCATGTACATGTACGTATAGCCACAAGGCGAAAAATATGGCCACGTACGTACATACAGGCGGGGTCTCAAGCACGTACCCGCGCATATATATATATATATATATATATATATATATATAAGGGCGGCCAGGGCTTGTGTACATGGAGAGGCAACGGACGGCAGCAACGACGTCCTGTTCATCAGGCAGTGAACCGGCTGGGTCGAAACAGAGAAAGAACGTCATGTTCATTGGGAGGCAACCGACTGGGTCGGAATATGTTGTGTTCATCAGGAGCCAACCAGATTGGATGTAACAACCGATCTAAATGAGGCCTGGCGTACCGCAGAACAGAGGAAATGGCCTTGTGTTTGACTGGCAACGGTCAAAATGGGATCCTTTACATCGGGAGGGATCTGGATTACCGCAAAACAGAGGAAACCGACTTATCTTGGACCTCCTACAATCGACACGGGGTCCTGTTGATCGGGAGGGGTGTGGCGTACCGCAAAATGGATGAAACAGACTTGTGTTGGAGCGCTACGTTCGAAACGGGGGTCCTGTTCATCAGGAGGGGTGTGGCGTACCGCAAAACGGGACTCCATGAGATACTGTTCATCTCCACCATCGACTGCCTCCACGGGCTATTGTTCATCCACCGTCGATCTCCTCCAGCCTCCACCTGTGACTGTTCATCCACGGGCTCATGTTCATCCAGCCTCCACCGCTCCACCACTGGCTACTATTCAACCAGCCCTCTCCACGGGGTCCTGTTGAACCATCCCTCCACGGGCTACTGTTCATCTAGCCCTCCACTGGCTACTATTCAACAAGCCCTGCACGGGGTCCTGTTCATCCACGCCCAACCGGCTCGATCGAAGTCATGTTCATCTAGTGGCAACAGCCTCTACTACCACGGGATCCTGTTCATCCAACCACCCACCGGGAATTGTTCCTCCACCTCCCCCAACAATGCTCAATGTTCATCCAGAGGCAGCATCGATGGGATTCAGTTAGCAGCAGTAGCGAAGGAATCGCTCGATCGGGTTCAGTTAACAGCCATCGATCGATCGCTCGGGTTCAGTAACGCATAGCCTGTAGTGCAATTGCTCGGGTTCAGTATGAGAATGCCTCATTCGGGTTCAGTAAGAGCCCAACGCCTTGCACCCACGCGTGTACCTGTACGAGAGAAACACACATCGCTCGGCCCCCGACCACCCACCCTAATCGGAAACTCCCTAATATTTTCCTCACCCTCGCTTCTACCATGGTTTTTTCCATCATGGACGGCCCAAACAATGTCATGCAGCTGCATCTCCAGCCCACCCAGGACGAAAAGACCATTTTCTGTCATGATTTTTGTCATAGAAGTAGGAGCCCACCACATGTATGATGATACCGGGTTTTGTCACAAGTATCGTCATAGAAGTGTCATAAGCATGATAGAAAAAAATTGTTCGACCCAAAATGTCATGGATGTGTCTTTTTTTTGTAGTGATGCCCCCAAGGAGGGGCCGCATTCGTCACCGCCCAAGAGGGGTCACGGACATCCCCGCAAGTACGCTGCGACCCCAGCGGTGGTCCCTTAGGGCTGCAGGCACACTCTTCCAAGAGCGGGCACTGCTCCATTTGCCGCGGCGGCGCTTCTTCTTGCGGAGGAAGTAACCGAGGCTGGGGCAACTCCTGCGATGAGGGAATGCGCGCCATGGTTGCCCGACCTCCTCGGCTATGCTCCCACTCGGCCGACACATTCCCGTAGTTTGTCATGTGGTCGGATAGGCCCACGGGCACCTGGCTCCAGCTCCCATGCTTATTCGCGGGGCGCTTATGACTAGGGGGCTTGACGGCCTCTGGCTGCAGGTAGATGGCTGCTGCAGCAGGGCCTCAAGGGACGGGGTCAAGGTCACCACCACCGGCAACGTGTCCTTGACCCGCGGCTGGCAGGCATTCACCCGCACGTGCGGCATGAGCAGGAAGTGCACCCTCCACTTCAAGTACGACGGCCTCGCGACCATCTATGTGAGGGTGTTTGGGGAAGAAGGCCTCCGCGCGGGGTGCTGCCTGATAACCCACAAGTATAGGGGATCGCAACAGTTTTCGATAAGTAAGAGTGTCGAACCCAACGAGGAGCTAAATGCAGAACAAATATTCCCTCAAGTTCTATCGACCCCCGATACAACTCTACGCATGCTTGACGTTCGCTTTACCTAGAACAAGTATGAAACTAGAAGTACTTTGTAGGTGTTCTGGGATAGGTTTGCAAGATAATAAAGATTACGTAAATAAAAAGGAGGGGCTATTTAGGTAAGGAAACAACTAAGTTAGTTTTAGTAAAGACCTTTTTGTTACGAGAAGCATAAGCAAACATACCTTCTCTACTTGGATCATATGCACTTATGATTGGAACTCTAGCAAGCATCCACAACTACTAAAGATCATTAAGGTAAAACCCAACCATAGCATTAAAGTATCAAGTCCTCTTTATCCCATACGCAAACAACCAACTTACTCAGGTCTATGATTCTGTCACTCACGCCACCCACTATACTCAAATCATGAACATATTGCAAACCCTATGGCGGGGATCCCTCATGCTTGCACGACACGGAGAGCACCATAGGACAGCACCAATAATAAAACATGCAACTCAAACCAATCGCGATCATCAAATAACCCATAGGACAAAACGGATCTACTCAAACATCATAGGATAGCCATACATCATTGGGAAATAATATATAGCGTTGAGCACCATGTTTAAGTAGAGATTACAGCGGGTAAGAGAGAGGTTATACCGCTGCATACAGGGGGGAAGAGTTGGTGATGATGGTGGTGAAGTTGTTGGTGAAGATTGCGGTGATGATGATGGCCCCCAGTGGCACTCCGGTGCCACCGGAAGCGAGGGGGAGAGAGCCCCCCTCCTTGTTCTTATTTCTTGACCTCCTCCCTAGATGGGAGAAGGGTTTCCCCTCTGGTCCTTGGCGTCCATGGCATGGGAGGGGCGAGAGCCCCTCCGAGATTGGATCTGTCTCTCTGTCTCTCTCTGTTTCTGTGTTCTCAGATTCTTCACTTTCACCATTTCTTATATTCCCGAAGATCCGTAACTCTGATTGGGCTGCAATTTTAACACGATCTCTATCCGGATATTAGATTTCTTGTGGCGAAAGAAGGGCATCAACTGCCTTACAGGGTGGCCACGAGGGTCAGGGGCACGCCCAGGGGGTGGGGCGCGCCCCCTACCTCATGCCTCCCTCGGGCACCGTCTCACGTGGATTTTTCTTCCCAAAAATCATATATATTCCAAAAAAATCTCCGTCAGTTTTTATCCCGTTTGTACTCCGTTTGATATGGATATTCTGCGAAACAAAAAACATGCAACAAATAGGAACTGGCACTGGGCACTGGATCAATATGTTAGTCCCAAAAATAGTATAAATAGTTGCCAAAAGTATATGAAAGTTGTAGAATATTGGCATGGAACAATCAAAAATTATAGATACGACGGAGACGTATCATCATCCCCAAGCTTAGTTATTGTTCGTCCTCGAGTAGGTAAATGATAAAAAAGATAATTTTTGATGTGGAATGCTACCTAGCATAATCTTGATCACATATCTAATCATGGCATGAATATTGAGATATGAGTGATTCAAAGCTATAGTCTATCATTTGACATAAAAACAATAATACTTCAAGCCTACTAATATAGCAATCATGTCTTTTCAAAATAACATGGCCAAAGAAAGTTATCCCTACAAAATCATATAGTCTGGCTATGCTCCATCTTCACCACACAAAATATTCACATCATGCACAACCCCGATGACAAGCCAAGCAATTGTTTCATACTTTTGACGTTCTCAAACCTTTTCAACTTTCACGCAATACATGAGCGTGAGCCATGGACATATCACTATAGGTGGAATAGAACGGTGGTTGTGGAGAAGACAAAAATGAGAAGATAGTCTCTCATCAACTAGGCGTATCAACGGGCTATGGAGATGCCCATCAATAGATATCAATGTGAGTGAGTAGGGATTGCCATGCAATGGATGCACTAGTGCTATAAGAGTATCAAAGCTCAAACTGAAACTAAGTGAGTGTGCATCCAACTTGCTTGCTCATGAAGACCTCGGGAATTTGAGGAAGCCCACCATCGGAATATACAAGCCAAGTTCTATAATGAACATTCCCACTAGTATATGAAAGTGATAACTCAAGAGACTCTCTATATGAAGAACGTGGTGCTACTTAGAAGCACAAGTGTGGTAAAAGGATAGTAACATTGCCCCTTCTCTCTTTTTTCTCATTTTTTTTGTTTTTTTGGTGGGCTTCTTTGGCCTATCTTTTTTATTTGGGCTTCTTTGGCCTCTTTTATTTTTTTAAGTCCGGAGACTCATCTCGACTTGTGGGGGAATCATAGTCTCCATCATCCTTTCCTCACTTGGGACAATGCTCTAAAAATGATGATCACACACTTTTATTTACTTACAACTCTACAATTACAACTCAATACTTACAACAAAATATGACTCTATGTGCATGCCTCCGGCGGTGTACCGGGATGTGCAATGATCTAGCGTAGCAATGACATCAAAAAACGGACAAGCCATGAAAACATCATGCTAGCTATCTTATGATCATGCAAAGCAATATGACAGTGAATGCTCAAGTCATGTATATGATGATGATCGAAGTTACATGGCAATATATCTCGGAATGGATATGGAAATGCCATGATAGGTCAGTATGGTGGCTGTTTTGAGGAAGGTATATGGTGGGTTTATGGTACCGGCGAAAGTTGCGCGGTACTAGAGAGGATAGAAATGGTGGAAGGGTGAGAGTGCGTATAATCCATGGACTCAACATTAGTCATAAATAACTCACATAATTATTGCAAAAATCTATTAGTCATTGAAACAAAGTACTACACGCATGCTCCTAGGGGGATAGATTGGTAGGAAAACACCATCGCTCGTCCCCGACCGCCACTCATAAGGAAGACAATCAATAAATACCTCATGCTCTGACTTCTTCACATAACGATTCACCATACATGCATGCTACGGGAATCACGAACTTCAACACAATTATTTCTAAAATCCACGACTACCCACTAGCATAACTCTCATATCACCATCTTTATATCGCAAAACTATTGCAAGGAATCAAACATATCATATTCAGTGATCTACAAGTTTTATGTGGGATTTTATGACTAACCATGTGAATGACCAGTTCTGTCATCTCCCTAAATAGATATAAGTGAAGCAAGAGAGTTTAATTCTTCCTACAATAGATATGCCCATGATCTAACAAATACAAGTGAAGCAAAAGAGCATTCTACAAATGGTGGTTTTCAATGTAAAGAGAAACAGGCAATCCAAACTTCAAATGATATAAGTGAAGCACATGAAGCATTCTATAAAACCATACTCAAAATATATAAGTGAAGTGCATAGAGCATTCTATAAATAAACCAAGGACTATCTCATACCAGCATGTTGCATAAAATAAAAAGGAAAACTAAAAGCAAAAGACGCTCCAAGATTGCACATATCGCACGAACGAAATGAATCCGAAAACATACAGATATTTGTTGAAGAAAGAGGGGATGCCTTCCGGGGCATCCCCAAGCTTAAACTCTTGAGTATCCTTGAATATTTTTGGGGTTCCTCGGGAATCCCCAAGATTGATCTCTTGCCTCACTTCCTTCTTCTCACATCGAGACCTTCTCGATCATCGAACACTTCATCCACACAAAACTTCAACAGAAAACTCGGTAAGATCCGTTAGTATAATAAAGCAAATCACTACTATAAGTATTGTTGCAAACCAATTCATATTTTGTTTTTGCATTTTTTATACTGTAATATAAAATTTCCATGGCTTAATCCACTGATATAAATTGATAGTTTCATCAAAACAAGCAAACTATGCATCAAAAACAGAATTTGTCAAAAACAGAACAGTCTGTAGAAATCTGAATATTAACCATACTTATGGTACTTGAAAAATTCTGCAAAAATTAGGAAAAATAAAAAATTTCTATATAAAGACAGTGCAAAAAGAATCAGAACCATTTGACTTCCCAGTAAAAAAGGAAAAATCGCGCACTACAGCCAAAGTTTCTGTCCTGCACCGCACAAACCAACAAGCATTGTAAACATCCTAAAGGCAAAACTTGGCACATTATTTTTATAATACAATGGGATTGTACAATGGATAATTATTTTTATTGAAAAGTTTCTGTAATCAAGATTCACAAAGTTTCCGTGAGCATGAACAAAGTTCAAGGCTAGCTGCCACTTCAACAATGCTCGTCTTTCTCACTTTCGCTTTTCTTTTTGAAAAAGTTTTGGGTTCCCCTCTTTATTTCTGTTGTTTTTAAACTATATAAAAGCACTCAACAGAAAAAAATGACTCTCTAAAACTTCCGGGTTGTCTCCCTGGCAGCGCTTTATTTGAAGCTATTAAGCTAGGCATATAGTGCTCAAGTAATGAATCCACCCAGATCCCAAGGTATATCAAAGCCAATTTTAATTAACAATGATTTGTTATTTAGTAGTGAGAAAAAAGCAACATATATCAAGCAAAGACGAAGTCTAACTCTCTTCCTATGCATCGGCATGTCATAAAAGAAAATTTCATGCACACATAGTAAAGGCCAATGCATAGTACAAACAGTTTCTTGCAATTTTATCGTATTGGAAACATAGAGAGGTGGAGATATAGTTCCTCTCTCATAAAAATTGCAAGTAGGAGCAGCAAGCACATGCATATTATATCTATCAAAATAATCATGTGTAGTAGTAAAAGGCAACCCATCAATATAATCCTTAATAAGCACAAACTTCTCCGATATAGTGTAGTTGGGAGAATGCAAAAAGATAATAGGACTATCATGCGTGGGTGAAATAGCAACAATTTCATGTTTAACATAAGGAACTATAGCAAATTCATATCCATAAGCATAATTCATATTGGCATCTTGGCCACAAGCATAGCAAGCATCATCAAAAAGGGATATTTCAAAAGAATCAACAGAATCATAGCAATTATCAAAGAATTCATCCTTCGGTAAGCACGATGGGAAATTAAACAATGTATGAGTTGAAGAGTTACTCTCATTAGAAGGTGGGCACGGGTGATCAATCCGCTCTTCCTCCTTTTGTTCTTCGCTCTCCTCCTCATCTTTTTCATCCAATGAGCTCACAGTTTCATCAATTTCTTCTTCCATAGACTCCTGCAAAATATTAGTCTCTTCTTGGACAGCGGAGACTTTCTCAATAAGTGCATCAGTATAGGAATTGTATTCATAATTCTCATAGCAATATTTCAATATGGCAAAATTTCCAGGCCTATAAACATCATCATCAAAAGCTTCATACTTTTAAAACAAAGATTCAATTTCATAAGCACCCTTAAAAGCAACAAATTCTTCTATTTATTCCACACTATGGTAATCATATATACCTCTAGCATAAGAAGCCAAGGTTTCATTATCATTAAATTTGCATGAAAAGGGAAGGTGTGGAGCCTTCATCCTAGAGCAACAAGTATAATCATATCTCAAGCATAGTTGCCTAGCATACTACTTCAACATATAAATTTGATCCCATAATAGTTTCCCTTTTTGAGTCAAGCGATAATCCTTAAAGTATTCACGTTGATCCAACGTGTCTCCCATAACATAATTGAATGGGGTTTTCTCAGGATTATCAAAGTAGTACATAATCTCTTTCACATAATGAGCATTGAGGGTTTTAGGACGTTCCCCATCTCCATGAGTAGTAGGTAAACCTAATTTTTTTGGTATTTCATGTTCCATATCCATAACAAAAGATAGAGAACAACTTAGAACAACAAATAAAAATTACTTAGTGATAAAGCAAACAAGCACACACGAGAATATTCACCCCATGCTATGGCTCCCCGGCAACGGCGCCAGAAAAAGGTCTTGATAACCCACAAGTATAGGGGATCACAACAGTTTTCGATAAGTAAGAGTGTCGAACCCAACGAGGAGCTAAAGGCAGAACAAATATTCCCTCAAGTTCTATCGACCACCAATACAACTCTACGCACGCTTGACGTTCGCTTTACCTAGAACAAGTATGAAACTACAAGTACTTTGTAGGTGTTTTTGGATAGGTTTGCAAGATAATAAAGATTACGTACATAAAAAGTAGGGGCTTTTTAGGTAAAGACACAACTAAGTTAGTTTTAGTAAAGAGCTTTTTGTTACGAGAAAGTTATTTGTCCCTAGGCAATCCATAACTAGACCGGTAATCATTATTGCAATTGTATATGAGGGAGAGGCATAAGCTAACATACTTTCTCTACTTGGATCATATGCACTTATGATTGGAACTCTAGCAAGCATCCGGAACTACTAAAGATCATTAAGGTAAAACCCAACCATAGCATTAAAGTATCAAGTCCTCTTTATCCCATACGCAAACAACCTACTTACTCGGGTTTGTGCTTCTGTCACTCAGGCCACCCACCATAAGAAAATCATGAACATATTGCAAACCCTACGGAGGGGATCCCTCACGCTTGCGCGACACGGAGAGCACCATTGGACAACACCAATAATAAAACATGCAACTCAAACCAATCACGATCATCAAATAACCCATAGGACAAAATGGATCTACTCAAACATCATAGGATAGCCATACATCATTGGGAAATAATATATAGCGTTGAGCACCATGTTTAAGTAGAGATTAGAGCAGGTAAGAGAGAGGTTACACCACTGCATAGAGGGGGGAAGAGTTGGTGATGATGGTGGTGAAGTTGTTGGTGAAGATTGAGGTGACGATGATGGCCCCCGGTGGCACTGCGGTGCCACCGGAAGATAGGGGGAGAGAGCCCCCCACCTTATTGTTCTTCCTTGACCTCCTCCCTAGATGGGAGAAGGGTTTCCTCTCTAGTCGTTGGACTCCATGGCATGGGAGGGGCGAGAGCCCCTCCATGATTGGATCTGTCTCTCTGTCTCTCTCTATTTCTGTGTTCTCAGATTCTTCCCTTTCACCGTTTCTTATATTCCCGGAGACCCGTAACTCCGATTGAGCTGAAATTTTAACACGATCTCTATCTGGATATTAACTTTCTTGCGGCGAAAGAAGGGCATCAACAGCCTTACAGGGTGGCCACAAGGGTCAGGGGCGCGCCCAGGGGGGTGGGGCGTGCCCCCTGCCTCGTGCCTCCCTCGAGCACCGTCTCGCGTGGATTTTTCTTCCCAAAAATCATATATATTCCAAAAACAATCTTTGTTACTTTTTATCCCGTTTGAACTCCGTTTGATATGAATATTCTGCGAAACAAAAAACATGCAACAAACAGGAACTGGCACTGGGCATTGGATCAATATGTTAGTCCCAAAAATAGTATAAATAGTTGCCAAAAGTATTTGAAAGTTGTAGAATATTGACATGGAACAATCAAAAATTATAGATACGATGGAGATGTATCACTGCCCCGAAGACGGCAGCTATGACAATGAGCTTGGCCTTGATGACGGTCGCGACGGGGACGAGGGTGAGCTTGCCCTTGGCGACGGCAACGCCAGCCCCAGCAGCCGCGACTCCTCCTCCAGGGAGAGCACTAGTAGCAGCGGCTATGATCAGCCACCTCGCCGCCAAGCTTTGATCGGGGAAGCCGATGGGCCATCTCGCTGTCGCGCTACTGTGAAGTGGGAGGAAGGCTCGGACTGAGCTTCGGGGTTGCTGGAGCCTGGCCTCGGGAGGTGCTGCAAGTGTGCGGCTCACTTTTGTTTAACCTTTCCTTTCTCCTGCATTTTGAAAGAAGTAGAGGGCACTGCTGGGGCGTGTAATGAACCATGGCACTTATGCCACTGTCCTATGTTTATTATTTTGATGTTTTGTCATGATATCTATGTTTCGAGTAGGTGCGGTTAGGGTAACTTAGATCGATATGCTTGCGACAATTTACCACCTCGCGAGGGCGCACCCATCGGCATCTGGCGAAGCTTCATTCCTGATGACTCAGGAGCCGTCGGCTTTAGGATACATTGTAGAGCCGTGGAGTTATTAGAAAGCTTGACGGAGCATTTGTTCTTCCTCGCGCGAGCCCCAGGCGTGGGTTAGTTGTGGCTTAGTGCATCGTGTCATGCTGCCCGAGGGGCAAGGACTTCAGAGGGTGCACATGTCCACGAGCTCATTCAAGAGCGTCTCCCGAGGACTAAGAAATCTGAAGCACTGGGGCAACGAGGTTTCGGCGAGCTGTGTTTGCGTGCGGGCGAACCCAAACATGCACACCTGCTTACCCCCCGCACGCGGGACGCGCGAGGAGGAGCGACGGGCAAGTGCCGCTCTTGCTAGGCCAAGACTGAGAGGCGAGTGAAGCAAGAGGAGAAAAGTTCCAACTCCGGTGAGCAAAAACGTGCAAATCCAAATTCCATTAAGAAGTTGCAAACCAGTTACAGAAAGCAAGCAAAAAAAACAGTTGTGTCTCGCACCTAGTCTAGTCTTCTTACCAGCGCGCAGCTAAGTGCTGCCACTAGGACGTGGGAGGGAGCCCCCGTGAGGCCCACGGGCGACACTCAGGAGACTCCGGGGTGTGTATAGCTCCACTGATTATTACGTGAGGGAGTCCCGAGTGGAGACCTTCATAGGCACGGGGCCTTGCTTCATGGGTAGAACATCCGAAGGTGCTGGATGTTCCAGGTGTTCAGGATGGCGATCCTGTCCTGCGTCTCCAGGCGCGCGGCGTCAGGCTTGGAGACACGGGTGATCCAGAACGGGCCCTCCCACATGGGTGAGAGCTTATGCAGCCCCTCCCTGGAGAGCACCCGCCTCAGGACAAGATCACCCACCTCGAGCGTCCTGGAGCGGACGCTGCGGCAGTGGTACCACTGCAGCACCTACTGGTACCTCACTGCTCGGAGCGAGGCTTGGCGGCAGTGTTCCTCCCCCAGCATGAGGTCCATCCCCCACTAGGCATCCTGGCGTGCCTCGTGAAATGCCAAGACACACGCAGAGTGATGCCTGACCTCGAAAGGAAGAACTGCTTCGGCTCTGTAGACGAGGAAGAATGGAGTTTCGCCCGTTGGCTTGGTCGCGGTGATGCGGATGGACCACAACACGGACTAGAGCTCGTCCAGCCAGCCCCTGCCGCAGGCCTCGAGCTTCTTCTTGAAGGTTCTTGCCTAGAGGCCTATCAGGACCTCCGCATTGGCGTGCTCAGCCTGGCCGTTGCTCCTGGGGTGTGCAACTGAGGCATAGCATATCTGTGTTCCGAGGTTAGCACAATATGTTTTGAAAAGGTTCTAGTGAACTACAAGCCGTTGTCAGTGATGATGCGATTGGGGACCCCGAACCGACTTACGAGGCCCTTGATGAAATTGATTGCTGAGCCGATTGGGATGGTGCGGACGGCCTCCACCTCCGCCCGTTTGGTGAATTTTTCGATGGTGACGTAGAGGTAGCGGTAGCTCCTGGGCGCTTGAGGGAACAGGCCTAGGATGTCCAGCCCCCAGACCATGAACGCCATTGAGAGCAGAATAGTCTGGATACCCTGAGCGGGCGGGTGGATCTGTTGGCATGGAATTGATAGGCTTCGCAGGATCTCACTAGCTCGGTAGCATCGTTGAGCGTCGTGGGCAGGTAGAGTCCATTGCGGAACGCCTTGCCCATGAGGGTGCTGGACGAAGAGTGATGCCCGCAGTCCCCACCATGTATGTCAGCCAACAGCTTGTGTTCTTGTTCCCTAGAGATGCACTGCAAAGAGAGGTCGTTTGGCTGCTTCCAATAGAGCTCACCGTCCTGAATGCAGTGGGTAGTGGCCTGGCGAGTCACACGCTCCATGTATTCCTCCTTCTCCGGCAGTTTTGGGGATATTACTACTGGAGGTAAACCGGCCTTATGTAGCTGAGTTAACTCCTTGAAGATTAGAAGCCCACGAAGATGGCAAGGATGATGGCGCTTCACGAAGGCCCAACGCCCAAAGACAGGTTAAAGCCTGTAAATGTAAACCAATCTAGTCATGTAACTTGTATTATAATATAGGAAGGATAGAGACCAAACCGGATACGTTTATGATCCGGCTTCGGAACTCTGTAGCCCGGCGGGCGTCAACCTATGTATATAAAGGGATGACCCGGCCGCGGTTTAGGGACAGAAAACAACTCGAGAGCCAGACAAAGCGGATTCGCTTCCTGGCCTTCGAAACCCTAGCAATACCAATCACAACTAGACGTAGGCTTTTACCTTCGTTGAAGGGGCCGAACTAGTATAAAATCCCCGTGTCCCCTTGTCCGGTTTAACCCCTTTGAGCTAACCCGTAGCGATGGCTCAACGACTAAGTCCTTTCACAAGGACATCTGCCGTGACAAATCCACGACAGTTGGCGCCTACCGTGGGGCTATCGCACGATGGTTTTGAGTTCTTGAAGGGTAGCTTTGATGGACTTAGGGGATACGCTGTAGACCGGATGACGAAGAGTCGTCGTGGCAAGCTCTACATCGACAATGCAGGATGGGGTCCCGAGGCCGATTCAATCGAGTACGGGTACCGGGTCCCTTTCAGTGGGATTCACGTCTTCATCGGCAAGATCGGCGAACCGGCCCCTGAGCCGGACATCTGCACGGACATCATCGAAATGGCTCGGCGTGCAAGTTCTTCGCCGGTTCAGCTTGAGGCAAGGCATGTTTTCGTAGGTGTCATCCATGGATCAAGATACGAGGACGAGCCGGTGTCCGATGGAGAGACCGTAGTCTGTTCTGATGATGAGTCTTCTAGAGAGACGGAATCGCTTTATTAGTTGCAGGACGGCTGGATTGATGGAGGATCCAAGGGCAACAGTATTCCGGATTCCCCTGATCTGCCAAACCGGGCAGCCATCTTCATGGTTGACACACAATCAGCGCCTCATTCATCGACCGCCGCAACAATACTCTCCGGTTCAACAACAGCTACACCGGCAGGTGCAGGAAGCTCTGCGCCGCCTCCAGCCCAAGTCATGTCTGATTTGTTCGATGCTTTGGCAACGTTGATGGCCGCAGAGGTGGATGTAGCAGCCAGGGATCAGCACAATGCGGAGATTGCAAAGGTGAAAGATGAGATAGCTCAGGCTGAAGCGGACCTGGTGACGGAGAACGCTAGGATGGCTATAGAGCGGGATGAATTGGAAGCACAGGCCTACCAGATTAGGCTGGATCAGAATGCTTCAGAGGAAGTCATGAGAAGAAGGTACCGATCCTATCTCCCATCAGTTTATGAGCCGCAGAATCTCTTCAACACACCAGGAGCAGGAGCTGGTAACCAACCCATGCTAAACCGGGCGGAGGCACCGGGAACAGGAGCGTCGGTTCAACCGTGCATGATGGACCCGCCTCGCAAGAACAACGTTGTGCCGCAGTATGTACCAACACCTCCCGGGCATTATTCCAACCCATTGGACAATATTGTGGCCGCCGCTTCACGCCTGGCAGCCCTCCCAACCGACAGCGAGTCACCAGTTGCGGTGGAAGCACGTCGGGCCAGGGATCTCCTTCAAACATCTCTAAATCAACAGCTGGCATATTCACACAGTCGTGAGAGGATTCATTCCACTCCCCGTCCAAGCCGAAGCTATAGCAGACACATGGAGGACGAACCGGCTATGTCCAGTAGTGCATGTTGCCAAAATTCACAGGCAGGGGGAGGCACTATTGCGCAGGATGTTCTGGACCACGACCACTCACGTCGGGAGGCTGAGTTGGCAGCTCGACACGGAGCACGACAACATACTCCGGTTCACCCTAGAGCTTCAGTAGAGCCAGGTGTGATGTTCAGTTCCTTAGGGGTGTCGTGTCTCACCCCCGCTTTGCGTAATGTGAGACTGTCCAAGGACATCAAGGGACCTTGTAAGGTACCAAATTACACCGCCGATTTGCAGCCAGAGGCGTGGGTGGAGAGCTATGAGATGGCAATGGAGATGTTAGATGTGGATGAGGCAGTATGTGCTAAATATTTCACCATGATGTTGGAAGGAACAACTCGTACTTGGTTGAAGAGCTTGCCAACTAACTCTGTCGGATCATGGGCCGAATTGAAGCACCGGTTTATCCAGAATTTCAAAGATACTTGTAAGCAGCCAATGTTAATCGTGGATCTGGCCGCTTGTGTTCAATAGGAAGGGGAGTCCACGACCCATTGGGTTAAACGGGTCTCAGCGATTTTGCACTCATCAGATCGTATCAATGCAGACACCGCAGTGTTAACATTAGAGGGCAATTGCCGTTTCAAGCCGCTCAAACCGAAATTAGGAAGGCTCAAACGTCACTGCAACGATATGTCAACGCTCATGGCAGCTTTGGTTAAATACGCCGATTCAGATAATACCAAGGACCCGGATTCAGAGGAGGACAAACCGGAGAAAGGGAAAAAGAACGGCAACGCCAAGGGTCAGCAGCATAATCCGGCAGGCCATGGGAACAGCGGTAAGTGCAAGGCCGACAGCAGCTTGGACTTTGTTGCTAATACCAATGCTCAAGTGAATGGCCAGCACCGTAAGGGCAAGAAGCCCCAGAGGGGTGGAGATTCAGGCCCCAATTTGGAGCGCCTGTTAAATCAGCCCTGTCCAAAGCATGGATCAAAGGAGAAGCAAGCATCGCATCTTTGGAAGGATTGCTATATCATGCGGGATTTCAAGAATTCCAATATGTTCTAGTATGATAATGGCCCACCCGGCGGTTCAGGAGGTGGTTTCCACGGGCCTGGTTACGGAGGTGGTGGTTCCGGTTCAGGGTTTCAAGGCAACCAAACCGGACACATCAATCAAGGGCACCGAGGCAACTAGGGAGGTTACAACCATCAGGGGAATCGGCAGCAACAGTAGCAGTCAGGTTACCAGAGCAATCCCAAGCAGCTAAATAGCAGGCAATATCATGTTTTCACTACTAGTTTGTGTAAGCATGATCAAAAGCTTCACAAAAGGGCGGTAAACTCTGTTGAACCGGCAGTACCTCAGTATTTACGCTGGTCTGAGCAAGCCATTTTATGGAGTAGAGAGGATCACCCACCCTGGGTTGATAATCTGGGTCACTTGGCCCTGGTGGTAGCCCCGCAAGTTGGGGGTTACAAGTTTACTAAAGTGCTCATGGATGGGGGAAGCAGTATCAATATTCTATATTATGACACATTCCGCCGTATGGGGTTGACAGATAAGAATCTTAAACCGTCAAATACGGTCTTTCATGGGGTGGTGCCTGGTAAGTCTGCATATCCTGTTGGCAAGATAGCCTTAGAGGTAGCTTTTGGAGATGATTAGGATTCCAGGTAAGAAACATTGATGTTTGAGGTGGTAAAGATCTAAAGTCCGTACCACGCCTTGTTTGGAGGGTCGGCTTATGCTAAGTTCATGGCAAGGCCATGCTATGTTTATCTACAGCTTAAAATGCCAGGTCATAAGGGGACTATCACAGTACATGGAAGCAGAAAGATCGCTTTGGAATGTGAGGAAGGTGATGCGGCTTATGCTGAGTCGGTTTGTGCCACGGAGGAGCTGAAATTCTATAAGGAGCAAGTTGATCTGGCAGACATGACTTCTTTGAAAAAGCCAACTACGGAACACAATCTGGCATTGAAGTTTAAATCGTCCACAGATACTAAGATGGTTGACTTTGTTCCCGGCAATTCATCCAAACAGTTCAGCATCAGCGCAAACCTGGATCCCAAATAGGAAAGCGCGCTCATCGAGTTCATCCATGAGAATTGGGACATCTTTGCATGGAAACTTTCTGACATGCCAGGTGTATCGACGGAACTCGCTGAGCACACACTCACCATTGATCCTATGTTTAAACCGGTCTCGCAGTTTCTCCGCCACTTCAATGAAGAAAGGCGTAAGGCTACAGGTGAAGCGGTAGCCCATCTGTTGGCCGCAGGGTTTATTCTAGAGGTCTTTCATCTAGAGTGGTTGGCTAATCCGGTGCTGGTTCTTAAGAAAAACGGCACTTGGCGTATGTGTGTGGATTACACAGATTTAAACAAAGCTTGCCCTACAGACCCCTTTGCCCTCCCTCGCATTGATCAGATAATTGATGCGACTGTAGGTTGTGACCATTTGTGTTTTCTGGATGCTTATTCTGGTTATCATCAGATCAAGATGGAAGTTAAGGACCAGGAGAAGACAACTTTCATAACTCCCTTTGGAGCCTTCTACTATGTTTCCATGCCTTTTGGACTCAAGAGTGCCCAGGCAACTTACCTGTGATGTGTTAAGAATTGCCTTCATAAGCAAATTGGGCGCAATGTTCATGCATATGTGGATGATATTGTGGTAAAGTCCAGAAAGGAGGAGACATTGATAGATGATTTGAGAGAAACCTTTGACAATCTCCAGGTTTACAAGATGATGCTCAATCCGGAGAAGTGTGTCTTTGGTGTCCCGGCAGGCAAGCTCTTGGGTTTTCTGGTGTCAAACAGAGGCATTGAGGCTAATCCGGAAAAGATTGCAGCAATTACATCCTTGGCTAAACCGGCGTGTATCAACAATGTTCGACGTCTGGCTGGCTGGATTACAGCCTTGAGCCGGTTTATCAGTCGCCTTGGAGAGAAGGCCATCCCATTATATCAGATGCTCAAGAAAACAGATAACTTTTTCTGGAGCGAGGCAGCTGATAAAGCATTCGAAGATCTGAAGAGGCAGCTAGCTGAACCGTCCGTGCTTGTAGCACCGATCGATAAGGAGCCGTTATTACTATATGTGGCTGCTAATGCCCGGGCTGTTAGCGTAGCTATTGTGATAGAGCGCAAGGAGCTTGGCAAGGAATATCCGGTTCAACGGCCGGTTTATTATATCAGCGAGGTGCTCATTGAGTCAAAGCAGAGGTATCCGCATTGGCAGAAGCTGGTGTACGGAGTGTTTATGGCAAGCCAGAAGCTTAAACATTATTTCCAGGGCCATCCCATCACAGTGGTCAGTTCAGCTCCTCTAGGCGATATCATTCAAAACAGAGAAGCAACTGGCCGGATTGCCAAGTGGGCTATTGAGCTTGGACCTCATGGGCTCAAATATATACCCCACACAACTATCAAATCCCAGGCACTCATGGATTTCATCAATGATTGGACGGAGTTACAGGCACCTGAAGAGAAACCAGATAATACATATTGGACTATTCATTTTAATGGATCCAGACAGTTGGAGGGCTCGGGGGCTGGAGTCATACTAACTTCCCCATGAGGTGACAAGTTTTGTTATGTCCTCCGTTTAATGTTCCCTTGTACTAACAATGCAGCTGAACATGAGGCTTTACTCCATGGTCTTCGGCTGGCTAAGGAGATGAATTTGAGTCGGGTTAAGTGCTTCGGCGATTCAGATCTAGTGGCTCAGCAGGTGTCTGGCACTTGGGATTCTAAGGACCCACTCATGGCTACATATCGGCGAGAGGTGGATATAGTGGTTGGTCACTTTAATGGTTATCAGGTGGACCATATAGACTGGCGGAATAATGAAGCGGCGGACGCTTTAAGTCGTCTTGGTTCCCAGCGTAAACCGGTCCCGCCCAATGTCTTTCTTGATGTGTTGTATAATCCGTCAGTCAAGGTGCCAACCGAAGAAGATTTGGCTATTCGTGATCCGGAGGCTCAGTTGGTGGCAGCTCTGCATGCCATACCGGATTGGACAATCCCATATCTGGCTTACATGAACCGGGGCGAGTTACCAGACGATGAAATGTTGGCCCGACAGATAATCCGGCGTTTCAAGTCCATGACCATACTCAACGGGGAGTTACATTGCTACAGTGTTTCAGGAGCAATTCAGCGTTGTGTTTCTCCTAAAGAAGGTTGTGAAATTTTGCGAGAAATCCATGAAGGGGACTGCGGTCACCACGCCGGTTCAATGTATTTGGTGGCTAAAGCTTTTCGGCACGGTTTTTACTGGCTGACGGTGCATGCTGATGCGGAAGATTTAGTCAAGAGATGTGACGGGTGTCAAAAATTCGCCCGCCGTGCGCATGTTCCGGCTCAAGAGTTGCGGATGATTCCAATTACGTGGCCGTTTGCAACTTGGGGGCTTGATATGGTTGGACCCTTCAAGCGATCCAAGGACAAAAAGACCCACCTATTAGTAGCAGTTTATAAATTCACCAAATGGGTGGAGGCAGAGCTAGTCAGCAAGTGTGATGCAGCCACTGCGGTTCAATTCATCAAAAGGTGATATTCCAGTTTGGCTTTCCAGACAGCATTATAAGAGATAATGGTACTAACCTATCAATGTGGGAGATGGAAGAATTTTGTCAACGTGAGCACATCCGGCTCGACCTAGCATCGGTGGCTCACCCCCAGTCTAATAGTCAAGCAAAGAGGGCAAACCAAGAAATTCTACGGGGTATCAAACCCAGGCTTATGGTTCCTTTGAAGTGGACACCGGGTTGTTAGGTTGAGGAGCTACCTTCTATGTTGTGGGGCATCAACACCACACCCAATAGGTCATGGTCTATGGAGCGGAGGCAGTTCTTCCTAGTGACATCCGTCATGACTCGCCCCGTGTGACAGCTTATGTTGAAGCTGATAATGAGAAGGCACGTCAAGATTCTCTGGACCTGTTGGATGAAGAGCGTGATCTGGCCACAACACGATCGGTGATTTATCAACAAGATCTCCGACGTTATCATAGCCGCCGGGTTAAATCCAGAAACTTTCAAGAAGGCGATTTGGTGCTCCGGCTCATCCAGGATTAGACTAATATGCACAAGTTATCCCTACCTTGGGAAGGACCCTTTGTGGTCAGCAAAAATCTGCACAACGGATCTTACTACCTCATTGATGTTCGAGAGCATAAATACTCACGTCAATCGGAGGAGGAGACCAAGCGGCCATGGAACATAGCTCTCCTTCGGCCTTACTATACTTAAAGCCATAGGCTCTTCATCATACATATTTATGACAGTGTATATATCATATAATAAACCGGAGCCTCCATTATAAGCGGGGTATCTGTTATTTTTACATCTTGTGTGTGCTTATACGAATTAACTGACAACGCGGAGTTTTTGTTAATCCGGTTTTAGCAGCTGCACGGATATAAAGAAAATCATTACGGGGCTTGGTCATGTTTGAACTACAGCTACACCTATTGATCGGTATTGAAACCACGAAGGGATATCACTAGGGGGCTTGGTTGTTATCACACCATAGCTACACCTCTTGATAGGCATTTAGGCCACAAGGGGAAAACTTGTGGAGCCAAAGTGAGTGTTGTACAAAGCACAGACTCAAACATGGGCACACACTGAGCATAGCTCACAAAGTTACTTGGGGGCTATTTTTTGCAAAGCAACAAAGAGTTTGAAAGGACCCTTGTAATTGGCTATCAAGCCACGGCTTGGAAGCCTGGTGTATTCACCTAAAAACCCGGGTTAACCTGCCTTCATCAAGTAAGCCACTCCTGTCCAGGTAATCCTGGTATGACCCATCGAACATTTGACATGTCAATCTTTTATAGACCCTGAACTTGTCAAAGTTAAAACGATGATTGGTTAATTGGAGGCCCATCTTAAAAGGGTTTGTTAAATCGTTTAACTCAGAGGCCTGGCAGCCCATGAAAAGCCTCGATTTGGAGCCTGGCAGCCCGTAAAAAGCCTTGCATATTCTTCTCTTTGAGTTTTATTTGTTGAAGTTCATAAGTATTTTTTGATAAACCGGCGTCCTTAACACGGCTTTATTTTCAACTACAAGTTGTCGGCACATGATCAATTATAAACTGGTGTTTATTGACCCGGTCTGGTTTGACTAAATCACCAGTGTTATAAAGAAAACCCGGTAGTTATCCCGGTCCGGTTTAATATATAGACCGGCATTACAAAGATGGGGTTATCAACGTTCCAGACTGGTATTAACACCTTTGCTGTATACACCATTGGTAACCCAATGAGGTATGTTATGTATATTGTTTTTTGTACAAACACTTCGATTATCTCATCTATGTCTTATACACTTTCTGGACATTATGACCCGCCTAGCGGTAAACCGCTAGCTACTTTTGAGTTGTTGTACCCAGGAACACAATTCATCATGGTTTATGTATAAATATATCTCAAAAGGTGGCAAAAGTTGTCATGAGGCATTACATAACATGCTCGATGGCATGGTAAATAATGGAGTTTTGGCTATCTTATTACAAGAAGATTTCAAAGCGGCTCCAATGGCATAATTGTTTTTCACAAGGTCGGCACACAGTAGCCAGTAAACCGGTGACCGGTTTAGGACGCTTCGTTTGGACGGTTTGATGGTTGAGGGTCAGTTGGTGTGGGCACTTCTTCATCCCTCCCCAGACACTGGAAATTAACCGTCGATCAATCGATTCCAGTTAAAGCTTGAAATACTGCTTCCTCATGGATAAGATTGGAGGGGTTGATATTAGGAGCATAAGTGTGCTTACAAATTGGAGGCACAAGTTCTTCAACTTCATGGATGTCGGTCGGTTGTCTTTTCCCTTCAGCGTCATAAACCGGTTGAAAATGGGACAAGTCTGTATCATCGGCCAGTTTGCTGGCTACTGGCCGCATCTGTTTGGTCAGCCGCCGGAGGTCATCGTTATCAAAGTTTGAACCGTCTTCCTTCACACCTGGATATCCTTTAATGATATCATCCGCTTCAAGTTCTGGAATCCAGGCTTTGGCTCGAATAAGTGCGGTTAATGCTCTGGACCTGGCAGCTGCCCTCTTCAATTCGGCAATACGGGATGGTACCATGGCCAACTTCTCAAGTGTTTCTTTAAGCAAAGCTGGGGCCGGTTTGTTGTAAGTTGCCATGCAAATAGCCCGCTGAGACCCAGAGTACAGCTGTTCAACCAATGTATATGCCGCTTTGAGCTTCATGCGCATATCTGTACCAAGATGAGCAATCCGGGTGCCTGTCATGGTTTAACATCAGCATTCTGGTGAAAGATAAGGTTCGACAAGTTATACCAAATACATAAGGGACACACTTACCAAAGATTGCAGAAGTCATGGCGTTAATTTGCCGTTCCAAACCAGCCAGTTCCTCCACAACCGGTTTTAAGGCAGCCTTGGCGTCTTCGGCACTCTTAATTAAATCGGATTTCTCGATCTCCCATTCAGCATGGTCTTTGTTGAAAGATTCTTTGAGTTTTTCCATGGAGGCTAGGGCTTTCATTGGCTCCTCTTTGGTTTTGGTGGCTTCTTCTTGTTGGGACTTCACATTGTTTTGCAAATCAATGTTTTGGGCCTCTTTATTCCTCAGATCAGACTGCAAACATTGAAGATATATCAAATGATAGGATACGTACATATTCTAAGTACAAATCGCATAACAGGTTATGCACTTCGTACTTGGGGGCTAATGCCTATTTGCTCTAAATTGCTACAGTTTATACAAGTCTCCAGAACAATGTAAACATTATCCTTGACAATTGGGGGCTAATGTATGTTGATTGAAAAACGGATGCATGGATTAAAACCCGGATTAACTTGCTAGAGTTAAACCAGCCTTTGGGGGATACGCGGCAGAAAGCTATCTACTTGCCAAAGGGTAAATCTGGTTCTTATCAGTGGCTTAAAGTGCTACGAAGACCCGGGTTATGATTCACATTATAACCCGACCCTCGGGGGCTACTTGGGCTAGCATTTTCAGACTATGAATCAAGATACAAAGGAGGAAGAAAATACCTCATATCACTCCTTCATCAAATTTACCAGACCGGCTTCATAATCCCGGTTTGCGTGCAAGCGATTCAAGAAGCCATACTGAAGCTCCTCTACGTTGAGATGAGCATAACTTGCCAAATCGCTGCTCCATTTGCCTTTTTCTCTAGCAGCCTGCTCTTCTTTGGCACTATGTTGATGTCACATCCCTAGTTCTGGTATGACCTAGGGTAGCCTTCATGTTTGCATCATGTTTAAATTTCATTGAAATTTGAAATGGGGAATTGTGAAACCCTCGGAACCATTCTGGAAATGACCCAAATAAAAAAATTGCTCCAAAAAGGTCCAATAAAATGCTCACGTTGCTCTCTGAAAATCTTGGACACAGATAAAAATCAAACCAACATTTTCAGGAGCTCATAAGTATTTATTTTGGGAATTTGGAATTAATGCAGTAATTATTTGCTTTGGATATATATTATTATATATATATAATATTGTCCAAAAATTATGTCATTAGTTGAGGAGCTCTGGAATAATACAACTAGCCCCTGAAAAAAATTGGCATAAGAAAATAGAATGGTTTAGTATTTTTATTAAACAAAACAAATGTCAGAAAAATAGAAAAGAAAACAAAAAGGAAAACGCTTACCTGTACCTTACCTGCGCCCTGGCACTGTGCGGCCCAGCAGGCCGCGCTAGCCGACTGGCCGCGCTAGTCATCTCCTAGCTCGCGCCAGGAGGATGAGCGCATGGCTAGCGCGGGCGAGCACGCGCCCCGGCCACCTCCTCCCTACCTGCTTCATCCCAGATGCGTCCAGGCGACGCCACACACTCCCCTCGACCCTCTCCCACTCTCCCCCATGCTCATCCCCTCCCCTGGA
>NC_041382.1:281122231-281308346 GCF_002162155.2 Triticum dicoccoides
TGCTCACCGCCTCCCCCTCGCCCTCTCTTCGTGTCTGCAAGCTCCGCCACATTGCCGGCCATCTCTCCATCGACGTCATCTTCATCCCCGGCCACCGGAGATCGTCTTCGCCACCCCGCCATCTCCAGTGCGTCCCCGAGCTCGCCGTCAAGCCTGTCGAGTTTGCAGTGAGCTTCTGCTCCGTTCCCCTCTTTCCGTTCCGCCGTTCTCGCATCGTAGCTCCTTTTCCCCACCACAGTCGTAGCTCCTCGCCATCGATCATGGAGCCACCATGGCCAGAGCCCGAGCCAGCCGCCACCGAGCACCCAGTCGTGCTCCTGGTGCCACCAGGGTGCCGCAGAGCCCCTCGGGTGGCCTCCCCGTGCCCCGCAGCCTGCTCCCGCCCATAGCCGTGCTTCGGGCACCGCGGATGACCTCGCAGCGGTTGTCTCCGGCCACCCCACGGCCTCCCGCATGTCCCACTGGATGCACGCGAGCCTGGGCATCGCGTACGTGGTCTCCGTCGCGCGTTTGGTCGCCGGAAGGCGATTTCTGACGCCCTCTGCCGTGTTTGGCCTCGCCGGCGTCGAGTCACCGACGGGTTTGACGCCGCTGATCGGGGTTTGACCTTCCCCTTGTGTCACTGATGCGTGGGCCACCCCCTGACATTTTAGTTAGTATCAGTTTAACAATAATTAACCTAGGTTAGTTAGCTAGTTAGTCGCTGACCAGTGGGCCCGACGCCCACTAATCCTAACTAGACTAAATAAACCCCCATGTTAACTAACTGAGTCACTGACGTGTGGACCCCGCACGTCAGGTTTGACTTGGTCAGCGCCATTGACCTGCTGACGCAATATATCATTTTTTGGTTTAAAAAATAATCAGGAAATTCTAGAAAATGATATAACCTTCCAAAATTCATATAAATTCAACCATAGCTAAGATTTAAATAATTTATATATGAAAAATTATCAAAAAAATTCAATCTATCCATTTGTACCATTTTCATGCATGAAAAACCAACTTATACATGATGTATATGAGGAAACACATGAATGGCATTTATAAAGGCTTATTTTGGAGTTGCATTTGAAACATTGATTCAAATGGACTTCAAGCAAATGAATACTAGATGCATTAACTCAAACAACATCACATACTCATGCCATGATCATGCATCATATTGTTGCATATGCTTGTGTTTGATTGTCGACATCGTTCCTTCTCGATAGGTCCTGCTCCGGAGACCGATCCAGAGTACCTGTCAGAGGAGCTGTGCCCCCTTGTTGATCTACCAGGCAAGCAAACCCCCTTGTTCATTTCGATACAATCCTACTCTCTCGCTCCTGCTCTCATTTATTGCATTAGGACAACAACGATTCAACTGCTACTTTATGCTGCGGTAGTTGAACCCATTCCTCTGCATGACCTGTCATTGCCATAGTAAATAGTTAAAACCCACTAGCATGTGTAGGAGTTGATTGAGCCTTGTTGTGTTCTTGCCATGCCATGCCTGCTATTGCTTACAGTTGTGTCAGGTCTGATTCATCGGGAATGAATTGGAGTGCTACGATATGTTCTGGTGCTGAGATTTAAGCGTGTGAACATGATTTGGTAAAGGTAGCAGTGAGAGGCCATGTAGGAGTACATGGTGGGTTGTCTCACTGGAACCGGCCCTAAGAACTGAGTTCTGTGTATGTTGTCCAATGACTAGCTACTACCACACATTGGGTTCCGGTAACTCGACCCCTCTCGACTTATTAACCGGCTTGATCTCTGTCCAGGAGTTGCAAATAGTTTCTGGTGATTGTAGGTAGTGTTAGTAGTCTACCAAGTGGCACCCGGCCATGTGAGCTTGGGACAGACTAGGCACAGTGGCACGGTGTACCAAGTGGCACCCGGATGGTGGGCTTGGGAACCCTGCTCACATCATTTGGGGCCGTGAGCGACACCCCGCCCGGATCTCCTTGTGGATGGAACCCGAATAGGCGATAAAACTGGACTAGAGTCTTGTGTGGTTAGTCAGGTCATGGCCGACACCCTCGCCAGGCTTCCGCTTGAAGGTTGCCGAGGTACATGACGTGTACATGGTGATAAGTGGTGAGAGCGTGTGTGAAGAAGTACACCCATGCAGGGTTATCATGATCTATTCGAATAGCCGTGTCCTCGGTTATGGACTTCTTGGATGCTTACGTGGTATATAGACAACTTTAAATGGATACTCTAAAATGCTCAACACAAGTGTGAGTGCTATGGATGGCCTTCTCGTAAGGAGACGGGGATGAATCCATAGTAGTGTATTGATGTGGTGGTTAGTGGACTCGTGTGCGCTGCCTCACCTCAAAGAAGTTTCTCGTTGTCATAGAACAGGATAGCCACTGAGTCAAAGCTGGCTTGCTGCAACTAAACCCCACATTGCCTTCTTGATACTAATGCATGTATGATAGGATCTGATGTAAGTCTTGCTGAGTACCTTTGTACTCACGTTTGCTTTATTTATGTTTGCAGGTGAGACATCTGTCTCACTAGTAGTACCGCTTGGACTTCGATGAGTAGCTTGTTACCTCAGCTACGATCTTGTAACCTTGGGAGGGACTTGTAGATAGTCAGGCTTCTCATCCCTTTTCTTTTGTAGTTGTCTGTAATAAGACATGTAATGCTTCCATTGCTTGTATGCTCTGAATGATGGGTCATGTGACCTCTGTTTGTATTTAATGCTATGTGGCTCTTTTGGGCCTTTATCTATATGAGTTTGCGTTATGTTGTGATGCCATGTTGTACAACACACACTTGCATGTTATGTGTACGTGTGACGTGTATTTCTATGTGTGGGATCCGACAACCTAGTTGTTTATCCTTGTTGGCCTCTCTTATGGGGAAATGTAGTCTAGTGCTTCCACTAAGCCATGGTAGTCCGCAACAGCCTGGTTTACCCGGAGTCCTGCTAGCCCAGCATTACTGCTACGGAACACTTAGACTGGCTGGCATGTGATTCACTTCGTTCCTGTGTCTGTCCCTTCGGGGAAATTTCACGCGGTGACATCCGGAGTTCTGCCTAGCCTGCTACAGCCCGGGTTCCCGGTGTCCTGTTAGCCCAGTTGCTACAGCTCGATGTTGTTTCATGAATGCCTGTCCCTGTAAGTTAGTGCCACTTTGGGTTCACGACTAGTCATGTAGGCTCGGGTTCTCTGTCATATGGATGCTAGCGATACTATCATATACATGAGCCAAAAGGCGCAAACGGTCCCGGGCCATGGTAAGGCAACACCCGTGGGAATACCATGTGTGAGGCCGCAAAGTGATATGAGGTGTTACATGCTAGATCAGTGTGACCTAGAATCAAGGTCCCGACAGCTTTGGTATCAGAGCCTGACTGCCTGTAGGATTTCCATGCCAACCTGGTCGAAGTTGAGTCTAGAAACTCTTTAGTTATATTAGGGAATTGATTGTGGAAGGGAACGTAAGGCTCTTTTTACTCCTTATACCTCATGCCTTCTGATCTGAGTCATCCTATCTTTCCTACGGGGTTAAGGAACTAGGCTTCCTCTTCTGTCTATCAGGATCACGTGTTACTACTCTGTAGTCTCTTAGGATTGGTTGATCTGAGTCATATCCCAGTTTGAGTACCTCCGGTGTAGTCTGTTTAGTAATATCTCAGAACCTTGAGTGATGATGTTGAGTATGGCGCTACCCCTTCTTTTGCAGAATGTCTCATTTTGAGCATTTTACTACCGTTATGCTGCCGGAATTGTCCTAGGGGTTCGAGAGATACTAATTTCTTGTGCTACCTTCTGCATCCTATAGTTGATGTTGTCTCCATCCTTGGTTTCATTTCTCAGGATGTCGTCAGCTAACCGAAGTTCTGTTGCTCGTAGTCGGCACCACGGAGATGGTAGGGATGTGGATCCTCCCAACCAGTCTTCGTTGGCAGAGTTCATATTAGAGATGGAGAGGAACAAGCGTGAGTCTAACCGCTTGTTAGCACGTATTGAGGAGAACACCGCACCCAGTGCAAAGAGTCAACGACCATCTATGATTTCATTGGTCTGAAACCACCTACCTTCCATTATTCCATTGAACAACTCGATGCAGATGACTGGCTCCGTAGTATCACTAATAAGCTGTGTTTTACGAACATAGCTGAAGGTGACAAGGTCACCTATGCTGCATATCACTTGGAAGGTCCTGCTAGTCTTTGGTGGCAGAACTATGAGTCTATGCTTCCAGCTGGCCAGGTAACCAGCTCGAGAGTTTTCACTGAGGCTTTTCGCGAGCATCACATTCCTCAGGCTCTCATTGACCGCAAGAGAGAAGAGTTCTGTAGTTTCACCTAGAGTAAGATGGTTGTTGATGCTTACAGTAGAGAGTTTGAGAACCTCGCCTGCTATGCTACAGAAGAGGTGTCCACAGACGCCAAGAAGCAGGCTAGGTTCGGGAAGGGTCTCAACCCCAAGTTGCGTCGTGATCTCCACTTGCATCATTGCAATACATTCCAGGATCTTTTGAACAAGGCCATTAATGTAGAGACAACTCAACTCACTTACGAGGAGTCTCGTAAGGACACCCGTGATTTGGGTTCTTCCTCCGGTTCTACTTCGCAGAAGCGCCGGATTTGGGTTCCGAACTCCGCTCTTCCACCCGGTTATTCACCGAGGCCCTTTTATGTGGCACCTCACCCAGTTCAGTTACATCCTCCACCCAGGCCTACTGGTAGACCGCTTGTCAATGCGAGTCCACGTCCTACTTCAGGGACTTGCTTAACATGCGGAGAGCCAGGACACTATGCATGTGACTGCTCTCAAACCATCTGTGCTCCACCCCAGCCTGAGAAGTCTGTTGGCCGTGGTAAGCCATCACGCAAGATGATCAGTGTCAAGTCAGCTCCCACTGAACGTGGATGTGTGTATCATGTCTCAGCTAAAGACGCTCATGATGATCCGGATGTCGTTCTTGGTACACTCCTTGTCAATTGTCATCCAGCATTGGTTCTGTTCGACACTGGAGCATCTCACTCCTTCATTTCTGAAAGCTATGCTAACTTGCACAACATTTCATTTTGTGATATGCCCTCTCCACTAGTCATTCAAACTCCTGGATCCAAATGGCAAACTTCTAGTGTAAGCCATGGTAATGAAATCCTTGTTGACAGACTTGTATTCCTTGCATCACTTATAGCCCTCAAGTCTACAGATATTAATATCATCTTGGGTATGGACCGGATGAAAGCTCATTATGCCATGATTGATTGTTACACAAGGTTTGTTCAGCTTACACACCCATCTGGCAAGATAGTCACTGTCTCCACTAGAGTTGCAAAGCGCCAACTCTATTCTCTTAATGCCAGCCCTCTTCCAGACCTTGAAGATATCCCGGTAGTCCGTGACTTTCCGGATGTCTTTCCAGAGGAACTGCCAGGTATTCCACCTGATAGAGATGTAGAGTTTGTCATAGATCTTATCCCAGGAACTGCCCCAATCTCTAGGAGACCTTACAAGATGGCCCCCTTAGAACTAGTTGAGCTTAAGAAACAACTCGATGAATCCTTGCAAAAGGGTTACATCCGTCCTAGTTCTTCTCCCTGTGCTTGCCCCGTCCTCTTCGTCAAGAAGGATGGTACGGACTGAATGGTTGTAGACTATCGTCCCGTTAATTTGGTCACGATAAAGAACAAGTATCCGCTCCCCAGGATCAACGACCTGTATGATCAGCTCGTTGGATCCTCGATCTTTTCAAAGATGGATTTGAGGTTAGGCTATCACCAAATCAAGATCAGAAATAGGGACATTCCTAAGACGGCTTTTGTCACTCCTTATGGCCAGTACGAGTACACCGTCATGTCCTTCGGTCTAACCAATGCTCCACCTACATTCTCCCGCTTGATGAACTCGATCTTCATGGAGTACTTAGATAAGTTCGTCATGGTTTACCTCGATGATATCCTTATTTACTCGAAGAATGAGGAAGAGCATGCCGAACATCTTAGACTTGTGTTAGAAAAACTCAGAGAACACCGCCTTTATGCCAAGTTCTCCAAGTGCGAATTTTGGTTGCTAGAAATGACCTATCTTGGCCACGTAATCTCTGGTAAGGGCATTGCTGTCAATCCCGAGAGAGTTCAGGCCGTTCTTGATTGGACTCCGCCTGAAACGGTTAAGCAAGTTAGGAGTTTCCTTGGCCTAGCCATTTATTGTCGCCGCTTCGTTGAGAACTTCTCCAAAGTGGCCAAACCTCTCACGGAACTTCTCAAGAAAGATAAAAGGTTTGAGTGGTCCCCACAGTGTGAGCATTGCTTTCAGGAACTGAAAAGACGCCTGACTTCCGCTCCCATACTTGTGCCACCGGATTTCACTAAAGACTTTGTTATCTACTGCGACGCCTCACGACAGGCACTAGGTTGAATTCTTATGCAGGATCGTCATGTGATTGCCTATGCATCTCGACAGTTGCATCCACATGAGGATATTTATCCTACACATGATCTAGAGCTTGCAGCCATAGTCTATGCACTTAAGACCTGGCGACATTACCTCCTTAGTAAGTGTTGTGAGATTTACACAGATCACCAGAGTCTCAATTATATCTTCACCCAACCAGATTTGAACCTTAGGAAAAGGAGTTGGTTGGAGTTGATCTCAGATTACGACTTAGGGATTACCTACACCCCAGGCAAGGGAAATGCCATGGCTGATGCACTAAGTCGTAAGTCCTATTACAACAATCTCATGTTGCAGCAGGGCCAACCACTTCTCCATGAGGAATTATGTAAACTTAACCTTCACATTGCTCCTCATGGATTCCTTTCTACCTTGGTGGAGAAACCTACTCTTGTGGATCATATCAGAGAAGCCCAGAAGCATGATACGGGGATTACCCGGATCAAGAGAAACATTCCCAAGGGCATTGCTGGTAGTTTCTCTATAGATGATCGAGGTGTTGTGTTCTTCAGGAATCGTCTGGTGGTTCCCAAGAAGCATCATCTTCGGCAATTAATCCTTAAGGAGGCGCATGAATCTCCTCTCACGATTCATCCCGGTAGTACTAAGATGTATCAGGACCTACGCCAGAGGTTTTGGTGGACTAGGATGAAGAGGGAAATCGCTGAGTTCATTGCTAACTGTGACGTTTGTCGTCGCGCTAAGGCAGAGCATCAAAGGCCTGCTGGCACCCTTCACACTTTAGCTTGGAACAATTCAATATAGATCTGATAATATTGCACAGTGAAAAGAGTGAAACAACAACTAATTATAGGAGCCTCGCAGTGTCCAGTATAGCTACGAGATCCTATCGACTGATGGAATTTCACTTTCGTACGATTGGCCTTGTTCTTTGAATAGTTCACCTACAAGAATATAGATTTGGGAGGCACATGCGTAAATAGGAGTTCAACATGTGATCTGATCACATACATATAACGTACTTGATACTTTGTATGAGACCAGTGTTTAACGAGGCCTCTCCAGTCTTCATTCGATATATTTTCCACTTGAGATGTTTGGGCAAGTTCACTGTTAGCCTTGCCTTCAAAGTGAGTTTTCCACTGGAGATATTTTTTACTTGATACTATGTATCGCAACTGATACTATCACAGAGCAGACATGAAAACATGGGTGCAAACTTGTCTGGTTGCATCATCTTGGCTATCCAACTTGAACCTCGTATATTGAAAATTATGGGAGTCTCACTATCAGTAACCTAGAAATTATGGGACAAAGCATGATGATATTACTAGTTTCCATACATAACCATACTTATAGATAAATGGTTGAGGAGTTGAACTGGGTTTCGTCTTTGTCATTCCTGTACTGAATCCATGTTGGAAGGATACGTGCATGACACCTAACGGAAACCGCAACCTCTTATACTAACTTGGATAACTTTGTAGCATCACATGGCCTTTTTAAACCTGCCTCAAAGCAGATCTCCATTCTTCCTCCTCTAGATTTAGTTAACCTATCAAGCATTATCCCTGATGTTTGTTTCCTCTTGCACCTAGGTGCTAGTCCAACAACGAACATAGGAAGTGTTAGTGTACATCAAATTGTGAGACTACATATAAAGAAGCATGCAACTCTAACTTGACTCCAGCAACTACCTTCTTGTTGTTTAAGCTCACAAGGTTCATCTGACCTTACCAACTCATCTTGTGTGAAGAGTGCTTCGGAAGTAGTGTCAAGTGGGAAGGGAGATTGGGAACGTGCTGCTAGCTGAGTTGACAAACGAGTAACTCGTGCAGCTGGTGGTACTATGGAAGGTGTCGCAACAACTAGGGCTATCTCTGCTTGTTTGGTGGTAGCTATTAGTTTCTATTTGGCTTGTTTTGCAGCTCGTGTAGCACGGGAAACCGTATTGTACAATTTTCTGCTGGACTTTGACCTTCTATTGCACCATCAGTACCAGCAGAATCTGCACAATTCTTCCGCTTCTGTTTCCGTGTGTCCTTAGTACTAACACCACCCCCTGTCCTTTTGTGTTCCTTCATCTTTCTCTGTGCCATGTTAAGTAAAGCCGACAAGAAAAAGGAATAAAAATTTAGTCATTCAGAACAAATTGATGTGTGATACAGATGAGCTGAAGTTTGATGTTAGACAACCACATGATAGGAGGATATAATATGTACGAAAAACAGGACGGCATGAGATAATTAGAACTATGATGTGTAAACTTAGCAATAAGGCATTTCAATAAATTAGAAGCAATGCAATGGAAGATAGACACCATATGAAAGATTCTACAAATATCGCTCTGCCAAGTTATCATTGTCTCGGCATAACTAGTGTTTAAACAAATGTGAAGCAGCACAAGAAGTAAATCATATGCAAGATGCAAACAACATCACACTACCATGTTAAAGGGCTCGTGTCATTAGTGCCATTGCATATTCATGGCTTATGATGTGTAAACTAAGCAGAAGGCATTTCAAAAAATTCGAAGCAACGAAATCTAGGCACCATATGTAAGACGCAACGAATATCACTCTAACATGTTAAAACTGTTTCGTCATTAGTGCCATTTCAACAAATTAGTAGTACAAGCTAGAAAATAATGTGAGATGTAAACTATATCAGACTCCCAAGTTAAATGTGTCTTGTGAAAAGTGATTGTTGCAGGTTACACAAGAGTAGTACTTTCTTGTAAGAACATGGTGTGATAGACAGATATTGTATGTTCTAAAAACAAGAACACGTGTCTTATTCACAAGTATAATGTGTAAAGTAAGGAGATGGAATTAAGCAAAATTAGAAGCAATACAAGCTAGACATCATACATAACATGCAACCACATATAACAGTGCCATGTTAGAGGGAGCACCTGTGATGGTGGACAAGGGGGGACATGCTCATCATCAACACATCTACTTTGAGTGTCTACGCATGTGTTGTCTTCCAAATCTTGTTGGGGGGATGGCTGAGTAGAATGTGGAGAGGCCCTCCGTTTGGAAGAAGCACCTTTAGCCACTGCCATGCTAATTTCCTTCCGCTTTATTGATTTTGCATTGTCAAGTAAAACCGACAAGAAAAAAAAATAAAATTCACTCTTCAGAACTCATTTATGCATGATACTGACAATCACTACCTTGATCTAAGGCAAACACATGATATGAGGATGGAATATGTATGAAGAACAGGACAACATGACATATTCACAACTATTTGTGTAAACTAAGCAGAAGTAATTTAATCAAATTGCAAGCAATAAAAGTGAGACACCGTATGCAACATGCAAGACAATATCACACTGCCAAGCTAGAGAAAGCACCAAGGATGCCGGTTTCTCCGGAAGACCGCCGTCAGTCCCTGCCTTATTTTTTCCTTCCAATTTCTTAATTCTCTTGCCTTGTGAAGTCAAAACCACAAGAAAAATGAATCAAAATTCACTTTTCAGAACTCATTGATGCAGGATGCTGACGAGCACTATGTCGGTGGGAACAACACCTATGGGATCACTTGGATCCCTTCTATGGTTGGCGGGCGCGGGGTTGTGCAAAGAGCGGGTCTAGTTGCTAGCGCAAAGGTCGTTTACCCAGGTTCGGGTCGCAAGGATGCGTAATACCCTTGTCCTGCTTTGCTGTATATTTGAGTGTTCTTGAGCTTCCGAACAAGCTGTGGTGTGTGCGTAGTCCAGAAGATCCGAATGCTTCTCCAGTATGCCTAGGCATCCTTTTATAGTCAAAAAGGGGTAGCCACAGTGGCACACAAGAGGTGGAAAGGTAAACAGTGTGCAAGCTTATCGCCTGTCATTACGGGACAAGGCGCATTAAATGCGCCTCTTAGGTGTCATGTTGCTTTATTGGGACGGTAACGAGGCATGTCCCATCCGTTGCCGTCTCGCCTCGATCGGACGCGCGTCTGAGCTGATGAGGCATGCAACACCACATAAGCTGGCAGGCTGGTGAGATGGCGTGGTGGTAGGGTATTCACGAAGATTTGCATTCCACCATGTAGGTGCGTGCTGAGTTGGCCTGGAGGCCGTGCGTCGCCACGCAGGTGCCTGCCCAGCTGGTTGGGCTGGCAGCTGTATGGGAACGGCGGTGAGGTCTTGGCTGACATGGGCCTGGCTGTGGCCCCGCGGGTGTCCTCGGCAAGGATCTTGCCAGGGCCCTGTCAAAGGTCTTGCCGTGGCATCGCGGTCGTCCCCATCAAGGATCTTGCCAGGGGTCTCATGGATTTCCTCGGCAAGGATCTTGCCAAGGATCGTCATCTTCTGGTCCTCATCGGATCTTGTGTGCCTATGATCTTCTTGAAGATCTGCATGCCAGCATGGAGGTGCCTCCTGAGCCTTGGTTCCAATGTGGTTGGTGGTGTTGGAACCCTTGGGCTCAAAGGTGGCGCGCTCTATTGGCATTGGGAAAGTTGCCCCGGCAAGGCTCTCGCCGAGGCTGTGGAGACCGCCCCGGCAAGGGTCTTGCCGGGGGAGTCCACCTCGCCCTCTTGCTCTTTGTGTCTCTGGTCTTGGCATTGTTCTGGTTTTCTTGTGCTTATGCTTCCTCTGCCCCACTAGGTATGGCCATAGGCGCGGCTCTAACTATTCGCGCACAAGTAAAGGGGGACAAAAGAGAGCCCCTACTTTTGTGCACCGACAGGAGCCCCCAGGCCTGGGCCATACATATGCGCGGCGCGCTGTTGGGCTAGGCCCAAAACGGTGCGCGGGCATGCGAGGCTGAGTTTTACTGCTGTAACTTCCTCGTCCATCGCACTTCTTCACGACCTCTGTCGAATGCGTGACGTGGGGGTCGTGGACAGAATGACCGCAACATGCTTGTGTCATCCGTGGTGAACAGTAAAGAGGCGGCTTGTGTGTTCTCTTGAAGGGGCGGAGCCACCGCTCATTTACTCTCTTCGCCTTGGAACCTTCGTTCCATGTTTCCCACTATGCCTGCTTCTTAAGCCACGTGCACGGCGCGGGGTAGGTGAGAGATGCATGGAATATGGGAAGGCGTGCGGGGGTCGATAGTCACGTGTCTTTGATTGGGCAGGGAGGGAAGTCGATGGCCTCTCTTGCTGCCACTTTAATGAGCTGGATTCGAGCGGGCTGGTCAGGGGCGTAGAGCTAGTATTTCGGCCTCCCCTTCCCTACTATAAAAAGGGAACTCAGGGGTAGGAGGAAGAGCATCTCCCTGCGTCTCCCCTTCGTCTCCATCTCCACTCATGGTCATGGCCAGGGGGCGTGGCCGCAGTCGTTCTTCTGCGGAGGTGACCAGGTCCTCCTCCCGCCAGAGGGCTGCAGCGGTCAAGGAAGGGCCAGATGCCCAGGGTGACGGCCATGCTCGAGGCGGGGCCGCCTGACGGGGTCGCGGTCGGCGAGGCGGCCGAGGCAGAGGCGGCCATGGAAGGGGCTCCTACGTCGTCTCCGCCTCCGTCGCCATCCCCTCCTCCAACTCCTCCTGCTTCGCCAAGCGGCCATGTTGGGGAATCGGTGCTTGAGTTTATCCTGTAGCTGCATGGGCCGTTGCGCTGCCGCCTTTGTCTTCCCCGGGCGTTCGCGAGGGTGCTGGAGATAGACCAGCCACCGCAATTGAGGCTTCACATGAAGGGGTGTTGCCATGGCGACATGTGGGTGAACACAGGGTTCCCCGCCCCTCAAGTGATGCTCCATCTCCTGGGCTGGAAAACCTTTGCATGTGCCGATTGCTTAATGGATTGGCATGTCCTCTGCTTCAAGCTAGCGGAGAGAGATTTGCTCTCCGTCAAAGTCTTCGGGCGCTCGGGACACAGGCTAGGGTGTTGTGCGGAGAGATCGACTGATGGTGACATCTCCTCCTCGGGTAGAGTGACAAGGAGGACAGCGAGAGCGACGAAGAGGGTAGTGGGCGGGAGGACGACGGGTCCGACTAGGCGTCGGGCACACCGTTCCTGGGCGACGCCGGCAGCACCATCATCTGCAACGCCAGCTCCTTGCACTTCTCGGGGTTGTCGCCTTGGGCGGCTGGCGTAGGAGAGACGGGGAAGACAAAGAAGGCGGGTGGCGGGCCGTCAAGTCAGAGTACGATGGACTCGACACCTTCGTCTCATATTGCCGGACCGCTCCCTCATCTTTCGGCTCTTCCTCCAGCACCGTCATCACCGGCATCCTTCTAGATGAGTGCCGATATGTTCTCTTGGCATCTTCTGCTGGTCGTACCTCGCCTAGGCACTCCTTTTGCCCTTCCGCGATCTTGTTTTGTTTCCTGAGGAGAGGGACAAGAAAGGGATTACGGGCATCTTATCTCTTTTTTGTTTTTAAGCCTACGGGCCTTTGTAAGATTTAAATCTCGTAACCCCCTTGCTCATGTATGCATTCCATACGAATTGTACTTGTAAGCAATGTATTAATGAGGAGAAGGGTGTTTTCCGGGTTTTGTTTGCGCATGGGCAAGGTCCACACCAAGGAACGAGTCCTTGTTATCTTAAGATAAACACTATACCCCGGCAACAAGCCTTCCCGTCTTTCTGCTCTATAGCTCGGCTACACTCACGCCCTTGGCAGAGGTAGGGGCTGAGTAGGATTAGGCCCTTCACTCGTCCCCTTCCCATCGCACTACAACCAAGTTCTGGGCCAAAGTAAGGTTTTCGGACATGGGACAGAGCAAGCAAGATGGTATGAGAGCGAGGGAAGTCTCGTTCGTTCAAGTTTCATACGGAGGCACAGAGTGGGGGAAAAAGACTTATCTGATGTCGTAGCCCCCGGCAACCTTGGCTTGCTGTGATTGGATTCTTAGACCTGCAGCCCCCGGCAACCTTGGCTCGTCGGGGTCGGGGCGTCGGCCTATTCTCTTTCTTCCAAACAGCTCAGGAGAAGTGTCCATGCACCCTGCGAACCAAAAAGGATGGGAAGGAATAGAAAGACGCATACTCGACCTCTGTGATAAGGGTTAGTCGCCGCAAGCACTATCAACCCTACACAGAGAGAGACTCAACCTAGCATGCATTCTAAAACTTAGGGCGCCAGCGCTTCATTTATTTATGCTCAGGGTCTGCGCCTAGCTTTGTACAAAGGGTTACATGCCTTGCCGACAAGGCTTGTAGAAAAGGTGGTTTGCTGGGGACGCTGGCAACCACGCCTTATGGGTAAAACTTGCAAAGATGTTTGATGTTCTAGGAGTTGCTCACTGGAATACCATCTTCGGTCTCCAGGTGGACTGCATCGGCCCTGGTAACTCGTATTACCCGATAAGGGCCTTCCCACTTTGGCGTCAACTTGTTGGAATTCTTGGCCAACTGAACATACGGAAGAACAAGGTCGTCGTCCTCAAAGCTTCGGGCACGAACCCTGCGGCTATGATAGCGGTGCAAGGCTTGCTGGTAGCATGCAACTCGCACAGCCGCCCAAAGACGATCTTCCTCAAGGAGCGTTGTGTCATCTTGCCGGAACTGCACTTGCTCAAGCTTATCATAAGAGAGCACTCGAGGTGACCCGTGCATGAGTTCCGTCGGGAGAACTGCTTCTGCCCCGTAAACGAAGGGAAAAGGGGTCTGGCCGGTGGCTCGATTTGGTGTCGTTCTGATTGACCAAAGAACTGGTGGCAATTCATCAATCTAGCACCATCGGCACTTGTCTAGCCTGTCAGAAGTTCTTGTCCGAAGGCCTCGCAATACTTCAGCATTCGCCCTCTAGCCTGGCCGTTACTTCGTGGGTGTGCAACAGAAGCAAAACAGACCTTGCTACCGAGGTCTTTGATGTACTGCATGAAGGTGTGGCTCGTGAGCTGCGTGCCGTTATCGGTGATGACTCTATTTGGCACACCAAAACGGTAGACTAGTCCTTGGAAGAACTTGACGGCTGACTGTGCTATCACCTTTTTCACTGCCTCCACCTCCGGCTACTTTGTGAACTTCTCGATTGCGACGTACAAGTACTCAAAGCCCCCAACAGCATGGGGAAAGGGGCCCAGTATGTCGAGCCCCCAGACCGAGAATGGCCAGGAAAGATGGATTGTCTGGAGAGCTTGAGTTGGTTGATGACGCTTCTTCGAATGGAACTGGCATGCTTCACACATGGTTACTAAGGCTGTTGCATCCTGGAGGGCGGTGGGCCAGAAGAAACCTTGCCGGAATGCCTTGCCGGCAAGGGCCCTTGACCCTATGTGGGAGCCACATATGCCCCCATGGATCTCTGCCAATGCCTCCAGTCCTTCCTCCCAGGGAATGCACTTCAATTTCACACTGTTCGGCTTTTTTCTATACAAAATGTCGTCGACGAACTGATACATGGCAGATCGATGGGCTACTTTCTCCGCATCTTCCTGCTCCTCAGGAAGTTCCCGTGTTTGGAGGAATCAGACTGTAAGTTGTGCCCATGCCGGAGCCTGAGGCTCGACGACAAGGGCTAATTGTGTTTCCTCTGCCATGGGAGCGGCTGTCTCTACGGCCAGGGCTTGATGCCCTGCCAGAGTCTGTTGCCCCATGGCAGGCCAAGTGTCCACGACAACGTCTTTGCCGGTGGCTCCTGGGAGCTCTGCAGAAAGGTACTTGCCGGGGCCTGATTTCATTCGCTTCTTCTGCCATGTCGATGGTTCAAAGGATGGTTGAGTTAATCGAAGCACAAAAGTACCTGGTTCCACAGGCAATTTGAAGGCAGCGCGTTTCGACAAGTAGTCGGCGGTGCCGTTCTCCACTCGAGGAACATGCTCCGCTTGTATACCATCAACATGCTCTTCCAGCTTCCTCACATCATCTACGTAGGCCTCCATCAACGGGCTTTGACCATCTTTGTTAACTTGCTTGATGACAAACTATGAATCACCCCTGATGATGATCTTCCTGATTCCGGGGTCTGCCACGATCCTGAGACCGGCAGGCAACCCCTCGTATTCAGCAGGGTTATTTGTTGACATCTCTCTGGGAAAGTGCATCTGGACTACATACTTGAGGTGCTCTCCGGCGGGTGCGATGAGAAGCACACCAGCACCGGCGCCTTGCAGCGACAAAGGCCCGTCAAAGTACATAATCCAGTCGCGACTTGTTTCCTTGCCAGGGAGAGCGGTCTCCCGAATCTCTTCATCGGGCATTGAGGTCCATTCCGCAATGAACTCCTCCAAGACTCTACTCTGAATTTTCAAAGTGCTTTCAAACTTTAAACCAAAGCTTGACAGTTCCAAAGCCCATTCCACAATTCTCCCGGTTGCATCTGGGTTATGCAATATCCTTTGCAATGGGAAGCAGGTGATGACGGTGATTTCGTGTGCTTGGAAGTAATCACGCAGCTTTCTCGAGGCCATAAGGAGGCTGAAGAGCAATTTCTGCACACCGGAGTACCTTTTTTTTAGAGAAGGACAGTAGGAAAGGCTCCTACTGTGTTTTCATATATATGTGGACAGGGTGTTACAAATGCTTTACATTTTACATGTGGGTGTCAACCCTGCCCAAACAGATTGGGTCAGTGAGACAGGGGGTGTTACCACTACTGCAACTCACAAATAAAAGAGGAAATGAAAGTAGGGTGACCACCCCTAGTCCTATGTTGGAGGAGGTCAAAATCGTCCTTGAATCTTTTCAGCCACCCACTGATGGTTGGTGCAATCCTCCTAAAGTGTTTATTGTTTCTTTCCTTCCAAAGACTCCAAGCAGCCACCAAAAAGATTTCAAAAAAGAGTGGGCGTCCCCAAGACTTTTTAGCCTGTTAAAGCAGTTGGAGGCGGCTGGTGAAGGGTGGCCAGCTAATCCCAAGTTTTTGCTAGCAAGATTGACTGAATGGGCAAGTGAAGATCATATGGTCCATAGTTTCCTCATTGTGGTCGTCGCAAAGCAAGCAACTGTGGTCATCACCTATATCTTAATGTCGAAATTTGAGCATATCACGTGTATTTAGTCGGTCGTTCATTAGAAGCCAGCCAAAAACTTCGATCCTCATGATGCAACGAGAGCGCCAGAGAAGAGAGAAGGCTGGATGGGCGTTGGCATCTCGAAAAAAGAATCTGTAGTGGTCGGCCGGTTGATAGACAGATTTCCCCTAGGTATAATGCCAGACATCGTTGACAGATGTGGACGGGTGCATGTGCGTGGAGATCCGTTGAATGTCTTGAACCTCGGCCAGGGCTTGGGGAGAGAGCAGTAGGTGAAAGGCTTCCGACAACGCCGTGCTCTCCAAGAAATCTTTGACAGTCTCCTCCTCTTGCATGGCAAAGGAGAACGCGTGAGGGTGCAAATTTTCCAAAACGTCCACTTCCCAAAGATCTTTCCAAACTAGAGCAGTTGCGCCCCAAATGACCTGGACTTGTGAGATCCCTCGGAAGACAGGTGTGAGCTTGACGATATCACGCCACCAAAACAAGCCAACTGGATTTGTGGCATGGGGGACCTTGTCGGCATAGTATGTGTTCCAAATGAGATGCACCCAAGGAACGTCGAGCTTGTTGTAAAATTTGTGTAAAAATTTCATGAGCAGAGCATCATTTTGCACCTTAATGTTGATAACCCCTAGGCCACCATGTTTTTTGGGTTTGCAGACCATGTCCCATGCGGCAAGGGAGTTGCACTTGTCTAAGGATGGCAATTTTACCCATGGACATGGATATCCATGGATATCCGACCCGAATGGATAGGGTTTGGATATGCTTTTGTGTCCATGGGTGGCGCCCAAACCCGACCCGATTGTTTGCGGGTAGGGCATGGATATAATCTTGTACCTGTGGGTATACCCAAACCCGACCCGATGGTATGTGTAACACCCCGGATGTCACTTTCCCAATTTGTACTCCAACTCTTGCCGTTTCCCGCGTTAAGTTATTTTATTTTCTCGGGTTCGGGTCTTTGTCTCCGTGTGTTGTTGTCGTTGTCATGCATCTCATATCATGTCATCATGTGCATTGCATTTGCATACGTGTTCGTCTCATGCATTCGAGCATTTTCCCCGTTGTCTGTTTTGCATTCCGGCGCTTTGTTCTCCTCCGGTGGTCATTTCTACCTTTCTTTCGTGTGTGGGGATTAAACATTTCCGGATTGGACCGAGACTTGCCAAGCGGCCTTGGTTTACTACCGGTAGACCGCCTGTCATGTTTCGTACCATTTGGACTTCATTTGATGCTCCAACGGTTAACCGAGGGACCAAAAAGGCCTCGTGTGTGTTGCAGCCCAACACCCCTCCATTTTGGCCCAAAACCCACCTAAAACCTGCTCCATCATCTAGATCGTTCGATCACGATCGCGTGGCCGAAAACCGCACCTCATTTGGACTCTCCTAGCTCCTCCTATGCCTATATATAGTCCCTTCCCGAAAAATTCGCGGATCCCCTCTCCAAACCCTAGTCCCCTTCGTCTCCACGCGCCGGCGGACAAATTTCCATCCGGCCGGACGTGTCCGCTGCTCCCCGCCGCCGCCACGTGGCGCCTCCCTATATGCCCGGCCGCCTCTCTCCGCTGCCAGCCCGCCGAGCCCAGGCAGGGCCCCCGCGGGCCCATCCGCGCGCGCCGCCCGCACCATCGCCCCGCCGCCTTTTCCTACCTCGCGCCGCCGCCTCCCCTTTTGCCGGCGCCCGCGCCACCGGACGCCGACGAGCCGCCGCCGCCGCCGCCGCCTCTCCGCCTCGGCCACTGTCCGCCACAGGCCACCGTCCGTCCCGTGCCGGCGTCCGCCTCCTTGCCGCGATGTCCTCGTCGCCGGCAGGAGCTCCGGCGACCGGATCCGACTCCTCCGACCTCCCCGGCGCTGCCCCACGCCCTCCTCTGGTGAAACTCTGGCCGTCCGTCCTCGGCATCCGTGCCGGCGAACTCCAGATCTGGATCCGGTTGACCTCTTTCTCCTGAAACCCTAGCTCATGTGCCCATCTTCATAATGCTGTAACTTTGCATCCATAGCTCCGTTTTGGGCATATAGCATATCAAAATGTTCATCTCAAAGAGTACATCATTTAATTCCACTGCATCATTTTCATTTGAGTTCATCTTGATGCCCAAAATGCTGTTACAAGAGGGCTACTTGAGATAATTGCCAGATTTGCTACTCCATTTAGACTTTTGTCATTTTTGCCATGATTATTGTGTGCATGATATGCCCATGAGTTCTACATATGTTTTGTTAAGGGTTTTGTCATCTTTTCAGAGGTGCAACCCATGTATTTTTGTGATGTGTGTGGCGACTAGCACAAGCTTGCAAAGTGAGGCACTTGTTAGTGCTGATTTCAGGGACTTAGCATTTCCACTAAGTCCTTGAGCTGTTTATCTCATATGGCCATATGTTCATGTTGTTTCCTAGTGTTCTGTGCCTCTTTTGAGGATGAACAGTAAGGATGTTTTGTTAATCTTGTAATTCTATATCCATCCATGTCTTTTTTTGCAATTATGGAGCAACCTAGCTTGAGTCAATCGAGCTCTCCTTTTGCTACTTTGTGAATCTGGGCAGATTGTCAACTTGTTTGCAATTTTGCCGATGATGTTGTAGTTGACCCGTGCATGCTATGCTATTGTTCTTACCATGTCTAGCTTGCATTTTGTGTATTCTTTATGGGTGTATGCTTTGCTTATCATGACTTGCTCCGTAGTGAGTGCATCGAACTCGTAAACATGCCTACTTGAGATATGTTTCAGCATGTGCCAGTTTTTCACTAAGTCTGAAAACTGATTATGTTTTTGCTATGTTCACATGCTTGCAATTGTATTTTCTGATCCCTTTTGGCTCAAGGTCACTAAGGGACTTTTGTTAAGCCCTTTGAGTAGCTCCATGCCATGCTTTACTTTGCCATGTTCAGGTCCTGTAGCATGTAGTTTTGTTGCTCCGAAGAGTGTGACCTGATCTGAAATTCCAGACAAGTGTTAATTTCACTAAGTCTAAAATCTGTTCGCCATATGCATTTTTGCCATGCTTGTTGGAACCTGTTAATGGATGAATTGGCCGTAGCTCAGTGCTAGACTTTTGTTAAGCAGCATGAATGCATCCCTGCCATGTATTTTGTTGTCATGTTTGAGTGCCGTAGCATGTTCATCTCATTGCATTTAGATGGCTACTTGCTGTAAATCGCAAAACGTGGTCATTTTTGAATCGCTTGCCATTTCCAAACCGTAACTCCGATTCCGGCGTTCTTTATATCGTTTTCAAGAGATTTCATCTCATATTTCCAGGGGCAGACTTCGATTCCCATGTTGAGGCCAGGTTCATGCATCCCTTGTCAAATCTTGCATATGCATCCTGCATCGCATCCCGCATAGCATACCATCTTTGCATCATGTTGTTCGAGTTGCACGTGGTTGATTGTGTCCTTGTTGCTTGTTTGTCTTGTTTGGGTAGAGCCGGGAGACGAGTTCGCTAACGAGGAGCCCGTTGAGTTTGCTTTCGAGGATCCAGTCAACTCTGACAACTATGCAGGCAAGATGATCATACCCTCGAAATCACTACTATCTTTGCTATGCTAGATTGCTCGCTCTTTTGCTATGCCAATGCTACGATGCCTACCACTTGCTTTCAAGCCTCCTAAATTGCCATGTCAAACCTCTAACCCACCATGTCCTAGCAAACCATTGATTGGCTATGTTACCGCTTTGCTCAGCCCCTCTTATAGCGTTGCTAGTTGCAGGTGAAGATTGGAGGCCGTTCCCTGTTGGAGCATTTATTTACTTGTTGGGATATCATTATTTTGTCATGTTATCTTAATGCATCTATATACTTGGTAAAGGGTGGAAGGCTCGGCCTCTCGCCTAGTGTTTTGTTCCACTCTTGCCGCCCTAGTTTCCGTCTTATCGGTGTTATGTTCCCGGATTTTGCGTTCCTTACGCAGTTGGGTTATAATGGGAACCCCTTGATAGTTCGCCTTGATTAAAGCTTTTCCAGCAATGCCCAACCTTGGTTTTACCATTTGCCACCTAGCCTCTTTTTCCCTTGGGTTTCCGGAGCCCGAGGGTCATCTTATGTTAAACCCCCCCGGGCCAGTGCTCCTCTGAGTGTTGGTCCATCTGTCAGGGGTAACTCTGGGCTGGCCTACCCGTACCTAAGACAATGTGAGTGTGCCCTGAGAAAGAGATATGTGCAGCTCCTATCGGGATTTGTCGGCACATTCGGGTGTTGTTGTTGGTCTTGTTTTAACCTGTTGAAGTGTCTTGAAGAACCGAGATACCGAGTCTGATCGGAACATCTTGGGAGGAGGTCTATTCCTTCGTTGAACATGAGAGCTTGTCACGGGCTAAGTTGGGACTCCCCTGCAGGGATTTGAACTTTCGAAAGCCATGCCCGCGGTTATGGGCAGATGGGAATTTGTTAATGTCCGGTTGTAGATAACTTGAACCTTAACTTAACTAAAATGAATCAACTGAGTGTGTTACCGTGATGACCTCTTCTCGGCAGAGTCCGGGAAGTGGACACGGTGTTGGAGTAATGCTTGCGCAGGTTGTTCTCTAGATTCTCGCTCGTGCTTTGCCTCCTCTTCTCGCTCTCCTTTGCGAATAAGTTAGCCACCATATTTTTGCTAGTCGCTTGCTGCAGCTCCACATATTTACCTTACCTTACCTATAAGCTTAAATAGTCTTGATCGCGAGGGTGCGAGATTGCTGAGTCCCTGTGGCTCACAGATTACTATAACACCAGATGCAGGGCCTGATGATTTCGCTCTAGGAGACGCGCTTGAGCTCAAGTGGGAGTTAGACGAGGACTCTCAACAATACTATGTTTCCTTTCCTGATGATCAGTAGTGGTGTCCAGTTGGGGGTGATCGGGACCGTGTCGCTTGTTGGGTTATCTTTTATTTTGGCGCCGTAGTCGGGCCATGAGTGTTTGAATGATGTAATGTTATTTATGTACTTGATTGACGTGGCGAGTGTAAGCCAACTATGTTATCTCCCCTTTATTTATCTATATTACTTGGGATGTTGTGAAGATTGCCTAACTTGCGACATATGCCTTCAATGCAATTATGCCTCTAAGTCGTGCCTCGACACGTGAGAGATATAGTCGCATCGAGGGTGTTACAGTATGACTTAATGAGCAAAAATCTACTATCCCTACCCCACAATCACATGTCCCACTATAATTTTACACATTGTTATCTAAAAGATACAAAAGAAATTACACAATCCCCGTCGTAAGTTTTATTAGTTGACATTCAATCCCCTCCGTAGAATACTCCAACACCCCTTCCCTTATTTTTATCTCATTGTTAAATGATTAAATGACTCGTCATTCTAATCTATTAGAAAAAAAATACTAAATGAAGTTAGAATGTTAGTGAATGTTGATTTATCATAAGTTAATGTATACCATAAGTGAAGCCTAGCCTACCACAAGGTGAATAATGGAAGAGCTTATGTTAACATTGTGTTATGTCTTATTTATATGTCTCGAGAGGACCCAATGGAAATCCAGTGGGTATGGATATCCATCGGGTTTGGACATGGACACAATTTTTCACCCGTGGATTTTTTCATGGGTGGGCAAAAACTGTCTTCATGGATATGGATATGGATTTAATATTGTTCAACCCGATCCAAACCCGACCCATTGCCATCCTTACACTTGTCCCCTTGTTCCGTCTTTTTGGTCCAGAGGCACCTCCTTCTGATTTTATCAAGCATATCAATCATCTTGGGTGAGAACTTGAGTGTGCACATGGCGTAAATGAGGAGGGATGTGACGGTAGCATTAAGCCAAGAAACTTTGCCACCGTAGGACATCATTGCGATCGTGGAGGTAAGGCGACGCTCGGCACTGAAAACTAGGGGCATTAGGTCAAGGATGGTTGCTTTAGTCATGCCGAGACGGAGTCCAAGGTAAGTAAATGGCATGGACCCAACTGAACATCCAAAAAGGTTCGCAAATGCCAGGGCAGTTTCCCGTGACAGATTGATAGGGATCAGTGTAGACTTGTGAAAGTTAATCCGGAGGCCGATGGAGGATGCATAGTGCACAAGGATTTCTTTGATGACTGCGGCTTGTCGGGGGCATGCAGGCATGGCCAGTATCGTGTCGTTGGCATATTGGATTACCGGATAGTCCGTTTAACCAACGCAAGGGAAGGGCAACTGAATTTTTATTTGTCTGAAAGCGTCATTGATAGCTGCTTGGAGGAGATCAGCTACAATGACGAAGATCAAGGGAGAAAGCGGGTCCCCTTGCCGTACAACGGTGCGACAGTGAAATTGGTGGTCGGGCACACCATTCAAAAGAACCGATGAACGTCCTGTCGAAAAGATGCATTTGATCCAAGAGAGCCACTTATCATTGAATCCCAGGTGTTTCATAATGTTCAACATGGGAGCATGTTCAATTGTATTGAGGGCTTTGGCGAAATCCAGTTTCAGTAAGATAATGTCCTTCCTCGATGCATGGCATTGATGTATATATTGGAAGGCCCAGGCAAGGCAATCCTGTATCATTCTCCCCTTTATAAAACCATACCGATTCTTGTGGATAATCTTTAGAATTACTTGTTGCAGGCGATTGGCAAGCATCTTAGTGATCATCTTAAGGCAACAGTTGAGGAGTGTAATCGGGCGGTAATCATTGACAGATTCTGGCGAGATGGACTTTGGAATCAATGTTATCAGGCCATCATTTATACTAGTGAGATCCAAGTCCCCGTGGTGGAAGGCTTCACAAAGGTTGTAAAATTCATGTTTGATAATGGGCCAGCATGCTTTAAGAAATGCTCCACTAAAACCATCCGGGCCGGGTGCTCGATCGACCGACATTTCTTTAATAACCGCATCAATTTCATCGTGGGTAAATGGCTCAGTTAGCTGGTCAAGATCATCATGGTGTTGCATAACGTTAGGTAAATTAAATTTCATTTTTGCAGGTCGCGAAGTACCAAGTCGATCAGTATATGTTTGGAACATGAGCGCTTCTTTTCCCTCGTGATTGTTAGTGAGGGAGCCATCCTCTTTTCTGAAGCTTGCGATGTTGTTGCGACGATATCTTTCAGTGGCGACAGCTTGAATTTTTTTTGTATTCTCATCCCCAAATTTGATCCACCTAATTGTGCAACGCTTCTTCCAGTAATGGTTTTGATATTTAAGGAGTCGTAGCAAGTGTTTCTTGATGATATTCCGGATGTTTGTTTCCGGAATAGATAGGGCTATGTTATTTTCAAGTTCGTCCAGATGCGCTAGGGTTTTGTTTCAATTAGCAATGGCTATGGATAGACGAGAGAGGTTTTTGCTCCAGATTTTTAGGGCGTGGCCCAGAGTTTTGAATTTTCGACAGAGAATAGTCGCAGCATTGTGGGCTCTAACAGGTCTGTTCCAAACATCTTGCACAAGATTCATGAAGCCAGGGTGCAAAATCCAAAAGGGCTCAAAGCAAAACACCTTGCTACGAGGAATGCATGTTTGGTGGAGATAATTCAAGGGACATGATCAGAGACAGGCTTACCAAGAGGCTTAACCAGGGTATTGGGGTACACATTGGTCCAATGCAATGAGGTAAAGAACCAGTCTAGCTGTTCAAGTAGTGGGTCTTGTTGCATATTGCTCCATGTATATGATCGGCCCTTGATAGGTAATTCAATAAGGCTCTGCTTGCGGATAATGTCATTGAAAGTGCACATGTCATTCGGGCACCCCCCGGCTTGTTTCTATTGTCAGGCGCACGAATATAATTGAAATCGCAAACTAGGAGCCAATCTTGCGAGCTAGGTATATCCAGAGTATAAAGCCAATTGGTAAACGTAATACGCGCATCACCCGGACATGGGCCATAAACATTAACCAGCTTCCAAGTATGAGACAATAAAGTGCTAGTAAGGTTAAAGACCAAGGCAAAATCAGATGAGAACACCACATCACCAGTAAACATAGAGCTTTTCCATATAGTAATTAAGCCCCCCGAAGCTCCTTGAGATGGAATGTATGCAAACTAATCAAATTATCTAGGGCAACAGGATTTAATAAAGGATAACTCAAAAGAGGTTTTCTTTGTCTCTTGGACGCAAACAACCGAACAACCACTGGATCTAATGGCGTTATTAAGTGCAAACTGTATATCATCAGAATTGATGCCACGGATGTTCCAACAGAGCACTTCCCAGCTACGCAAAAGGGGCATGGAGAATAAATGGACTAGGCCCTGGAGGGCCCATCCTCACTAGAGAGATCAACATTAGCCAAAGTACCTGAAAGCTCGGTCGAAGCAGGAGGTGGAGCAGGTGACGCAGTGATGAGTTCTTCAGTCAGTTCAGTCGCAGGAACAACACACTTGTTTATACCAATCGCCTGAAGGACATGGACAGGGGTAGGGGGAACATCTTCAGAGGTCGAGTCCATAGCAGAGGAAGATTATCCAATGGAAGGAACCATCCTGGGTATAACCTTGGAGCTGGTGGTGCGGGTTTCAATCACCTGGTTGACTTTGAAACCATTGTATTTGTTGGAGCGATTGCTTCGACGAACTTCGACAGTGGAGATTGGAGCAGGTGCCCGAGCCCGACGACCACGAGTGACAACAGCAAGGCCTACAGGTTCCAAGATGGACTTCACAGCAGCAAGGCCAGCAGACTCGGCAGAAGAGTTGACAGCAGTGGTAAGCATATCCTGGTTAACCCTGTTGCTGTGACTGTCAGCCTGGGGTAGTAAGGTGCCAGTATCGACCATAGACATAGGAAGAGTAGCAACCAGAGGGGCAACTTTAGTTGGTGCAGCGTCAGTCGTAGAGGGCAACAGAAGATGTGTGTGCTGTAGAGAAGTTTCAGAAATTTTTCCAGGACCACAAAGGAAACTGGAGAAGGTGGCAGCTGAGAAAGAACAATGCCGTTGACGTCAGATGAAACCACCACCAAAACTTCCACGTTTGCATAGCACATACCATATCTAGAGCTCCACGGACCAATGGTGGCCAATGCAGGGCGCAGAGCGTGGTAGATGAACTTGTTCAAGAGCTGCCTGGGAATTGGGTCTGACAACAGAAGATTCAGCAGGTCTGATCCATTGGCCATGAGGCCAAACTGAAGTCCATGGTGTTGTGCATATTGATAGTAATATTCAGTGCATCCTGAGCTTCAGACAGGGCTTGTTCAGTGATAGGAAACAAAAGTAGAGCATCATCAGTAGGGGCAGAGTTGTCATCATAGGAGGAGAAAGTGTCATTCCAAGCCTCCATTGGGTTATCAGAAATATTATCCTCCGGAACAATACCATGCTGGAAGGTGAGTGAGGGTGTCCTGGATTAGGGTGTCCTCGGAGAGTCGGACTATATCCCTTGGCCGGACTATTGGACTATGAAGATACAGGATTGAAGACTTCGTCCCATGTCTGTGTGGGACTCTCCTTTGCGTGGAAGGCAAGTTTGGCGAATCGGATATGTATATCTCCTCCCTTGTAACCGACTCTGTGTAACCCTAGCCCCTCTGGTGTCTATATAAACCGGAGGGTTTTAGTCCGTAGGACAACAACAATCATACCATAGGCTAGCTTCTAGGGTTTAGCCTCTCCGATCTCGTGGTAGATCAACTCTTGTAATACTCATATCATCAAGATCAATCAAGCAGGAAGTAGGGTATTACCTCCACTGAGAGGGCCTGAAACTGGGTAAACATTGTGTCCCCCGCCTCCTGTTACCATCTGCCTTAGACGCACAGTTCGGGACCCCCAACCCGAGATCCGCCGGTTTTGACACCGAAATTGGTGCTTTCATTGAGAGTTCCACTGTGTCGTCATCATAAGGCTCGATGGCTCCTTCGATCATCGAGAATGATGCGATCCAAGGTGAGGTTTTCCTCCCCGGATAGATCTTCGTATTTGGCGGCTTCGTACTGCGGGCCAACTCGCTCGGCCATCTGGAGCAGATCAAGAGCTACGCCCCTGGCCATCAGGTCAGGTTTGGAAGCTTGAACTATACCGCCGACATCTGCGGAGACTTGATCTTCGACGGATTCGAACCCATGTTAGGTACGCCGCACAGTCACGATGAGCATGATTTAGCTCTCCATCGGACAGTGTTCGGGAGATCACACCTGTAACTACTCCGGCCCTCAATCCGGAAGAGATCGCGCCATCCGAGGACGGGTGGATGGACCCCGCCATGGAGGCCGCACACTCAGCGGCGATAGAGCTGAATACTGACTTCACCTCCTATGAGACCCGTGTTGCCGGACACTCGGATTCGTCCCTGGCCACAGACTCCGAACCGCTCGCGTCCGTGCCCATCCAATCTGAGTGGCCACCGATCATGGAGTTCACCTCCGCGGATATCTTTCAACACTCACCCCTAGGCGACGTGCTAGACTCATTACGGTCTATCTCCTTGTCAGGAGACCCTTGGCCGAACTATGTCTGGCTCGAGTGGGAAGCGGACGATGAAGAAATTCGTTCCCCACCCACCACCCACTTAATAGCCACTATCGACGACTTAACCGACATGCTTGATTTCGGATCCGAAGACATCGACGGTATGGACGACGATGCGGGAAACGAAAAGGAACCACCGCCCGCAGGGCGCTGGACTACCACTTCATCACATGATATATACATGGTGGATACACCCCAAGAAAATGATGAGGAGGAACGGGAGGAAGCAGCGAAGGACAATTCCCTCAAAAAGAAACCAAAGCGACAGCGTAAGCGCCGCTCCAAATCCCTCCCCGGCAAAAACAACAGTAACAGTGCAAGAAAGAGAAACACCCTGGTCGACCCCAAAGGAGACAACGACCACATGAACCCAGCGGTGGGGACATGAATAGTCCGGACGACAATGCACACATCATCCCTGAAAGACACTTGGAACAAGAGAACCTTCATAAAAGGCTCATTGAATCCGCGCGGAGCTTGAAGAAGCAGAAGCAAAGGCTTAAGTCCGCGTAGAATACGCTCAACAGCAGATGGAATAAAGTGCTTGACACGGAAGAAAAGTACGGCGGTAGTCGCCACAAAAAAAGCTATCCAAAGCGCAAGCTGTTGCCTGAATTCGACGATGAGGCCTTAGAGCCCACTCAGCCAGAAAATAAAACAGCTGATCAACCGGACCGGCCACCCCATGGTCGCGATAGGGCGGCTAATGATGACGTACACAAGTCAGCACACGACCTACGTGAGGACCTACACAAAAAAGCCGGTTTGACCAGGTCCATTTACAGACCTAGGAAGCGCGTTCCGGCACAGAATCATCGCTGCCCAAATGACTATACTGACAGAATAATAGTTCGGAATCAAAACCAAACAACACAACCGTCAGACACAGCCAAATACAGGGGTGCCGTGCACCCCCTATGCTTCACCGACGAGGTACTGGACCATGAATTCCCAGAAGGGTTCAAACCCGTGAACATAGAGTCATACGACGGAACAATAGACCCTGGGGTCTGGATTGAGGACTTTATCCTTCACATCCACATGGCTCGTGGAGATGGCCTCCATGCCATCAACTACTTGCCCTTAAAGTTGAAAGGACCAGCTAGGCACTGGTTGAAAAGCCTCCTCGAAAACTCAATTGGAAGTTGGGAAGAGCTCGAGGACGCTTTCAGGGCTAATTTTCAAGGGACCTATGTCCGACCTCTGCATGTAGACGATTTAAGTCACATAATTCAGCAACCCACAGAGTCAGCCCGAAAGCTTTGGAATAGATTCCTCACTAAGAAGAATCAAATTGTCGATTTCCCGGACGCCGAAGCCTTAGCGGCTTTAAAGCATAGTGTCCGGGACGAATGGCTTGCCAGACACCTCGGCCAGGAAAAACCAAGGACAATGGCAGCCCTAACAAGCCTTATGACCCGCTTTTGCATGGGCGAGGATAGTTGGCTGGCCCGCAGCGGCACCAGCGACCCAGGCACATCCAAACATAGGGATGGCAATGGAAAACCATGGCACAATAAAAGCAAGTGTCGAAGCAATGAAGACATCCCAGACAACACGGCGGTAAACGCCGGATTCAGGGGCTCTCGACCCGGTAAATGGAAAAAGCCATTCAAAGACAACAGAGATGGACCGTCCAGCCTAAACAAGATTCTGGACAGATTATGTCAGATTCATGGCGCCTCCGATAAACCTGCAAATCACACCAGTAGAGAATGTTGGGTCTTTAAGCAGGCCGGTAAGCTAAACGCCGAACACAAGGGGAGGGAGACACCAAGTGAAGACGAGGATGAGCCTCACCAACAAAACACTGGGGGACGGAAAAAATTCTCACCAGAAGTCAAAACAGTGAACATGATTCATGTAATGAAGAGGAGGAGCACACGCGCGCTCCAAGACGTATGCACCGTAGAGCTCGTCACCCCCAGGTTCAACCCTTGGTCGGCCTGCCCAATCAATTTTGATCGCAGGGATCACCCGACTAGTATCCAGCACGGAGGATCGGCTGCCTTGGTACTAGACCCAATAATTGACGGAAACCATCTCACTCGAGTCCTTATGGACGGCGATAGTAGTCTTAATCTGATATATCAAGACACAGTTTACAAAATGGGGATAGACCCAACAAGAATCAGACAAAGCAATACTACCTTTAAAGGAGTAGTACCAGGCCCAGAGGCCCGCTGCACGGGCTCTATAGCACTAGAGGTTGTATTCGGTTCTCCCGACAACTTTCGAAGTGAAGAATTAACCTTTGACATTGCTCCATTCTAAAGCGGCTATCAAGCACTACTCGGAAGAACAACCTTCGCTCGCTTTAACGCAATATCGCATTACGCTTATCTTAAGCTCAAGATGCCCGGTCCACGTGGCATCATCATAGTTAGCGGAAACTCAGAGCGTTCCTTACATGCGGAGGAATGTACAGCGGCTTTCACAGCCGAACACTGAACGACCCCTCCAACCAGAATAAATGATCGGTCGTCAAGACCGCGGACACGGCTAGATGAGTCCGGCACCCCCCTCGCTATAACAGTTCAGATAAACCCGAGATTGGGTCGATGGATATACCCCCATAGGCGGCGCTAGGGGCTTCCCGCATGTAAAAAGGACTATAGTTGGGTTTGACCATACTTAGATTGAATTTCAATGGTTTATTAGTAATAACCAATTTTCCGCATGTAGGCTTTCACCCGGGTTTTTTCTCTCTTGCAGATGACAATTGTGCTACACCCTTCCAGGACACAGCACAACGGAGACACAGGTGCAGACGTGCAGCAGGGCACCGCTCAAAGGTTTCTTTTTAGATTAAGACCCTGTGTAAACCTATCTCATTGTCTCTTGTTGCTTTACGGCCTTTGGATACTTAACACAACCGAGAGGGATGCCGACATTATTGGCATTTTTGCCATGTTAGACTAATGCACGTACCTGGAAATTCAGGGTTCTTTATCAACGGCTTTGCTAAGCCCGGTATATGTTGTAAAGTCCGAATACCTTAGGGAGTGTTCGTCATCGCGAGTTTGGCCTTATATACATCAGCTCTGAATCATGTCTTTGGTCAAATGTTGGGTTTGCCCGGCTCCCATGTTTTGGTACCTTACGTTTTGCTCTATCGGCTAAGGTGGCACCAAGAGAACTACTGTGATTATGCCCTAGTTCATCTGGGTGAGCACCTTAGTAGAGAAAGCCGAAAACTGACTGTCCTAATAAAGCGTGAGACTGGTCAACCACTCGATGACTCAGCAGAATCTTCGCAATTCCTCCACATTAACGAAGGACCGGTTTCCCGGTCATGTACGTACATGCACCGTATTCGGATAAGCGCGGAGGTACCAGGGGCTATATAGTAGCCCCACTGTCAAACTCCTATGGCTAAGGGAAAGTGTTAAAGCAATATAGTCCGATTGCCTTGCTCGCCGCGCTATCACCTCCTTCATGGACCAAGACGTTGGATCAAGTGTGAATACATGCTTCTCCGAACACCCCCGCATTATGTGTGTGGGGGCTGAAGCCGACGAATGCAAACTTTCAGGTTATATACATACATAAAACGGCCGCATAGGAGGCATCATAACACTTTCAGGCAAAAGTATAAACATAGCCTTTATAATTCAAAGAATATTGTTTTTACAATTGGGACACATGTCACTCGAACATGATACTCTTCGAGCACTACGCCTCTATTAACCGAGCGCCTTCTAGGACTTCTCCTAAATAGTGCTTGGTCGAGACCTGGCCTACGGCCAGACCCTGGGTTGCAATAGCGGTAGCATCCATCTCTGCCCAGCATGTCTTAACATGGGCAGGAGCCATCCACGCACCCTCTATGCACGCCGACCTCTTTACGACATCGATGCGCTACACAACACCAAGGAATCGTTGCACTAAACCAAAATAACTATTCGGCTTTGGCCCTTCCGGCCAAAGATGATCCACGACAGACCTCATAGCAAGCCCGGACAACCTATGGAGCTTCGCCCACTCGGCCATTTGCTCATTTAAGAGCAGCGGACACGTCGGAGCACTGAACTGCAACCAGAACAACTTCTCTACTTTGTGATCTTCTTAATCTTTGAAAAACACAGTCGTATCAGCAGCACTCATTGCCAAGTCCGCATACGCATTTGTAGCACTCCATAATCGATCCAGAGGGGCATACTTCGGATCTCCGAACTTCGTCCGCCACAAAAAGGGCTTCCTAGCCGTGATATCTCCGGCTTGACGGAGCTCCTCCTCTGCCGCTCTGATTTTAGAACGGGTTTCCTTGGCTGCCTCCACGGCTCTCTTTAGGTCAGCCGCTCACACTTGGCTTTCCTTTTCAAGAAGCTCATGTCGGCCAGCGACATCTTTTAGCTCAACAGCCATCTTGGATCTTTTATCTTTGCTCTTGCGATGAGCAGCCTGTTCGGCTCTTAAGTCTTAAGCCGCCTTTAGGGCGGCCGCATCACTTCTCATGGCTTGTTCCTTCGCTCAGGCCAGTTCTGCCCGAAGGGTCTCCACGGCGGCAACTCCATCTGTAGTCACAGCATACATTAGATACTAGCATTATGCTCCTCTTAATATCTATTGACCACCCAAAAATACATACCTTGTGCCTCGTCAAGCCGCTTGTTCACAAGCGCAATGTTGGCATCTGCCGCGTCAAGTTGCCGGCTTAGTCCGGTAAGCTCGGCAGTCCGGCTAGCCACCGGACCGTCAGCCACCTGCATAGGATAGAAGCGTTACCATTTCATGGGATTATGATTCTTTGTTTGCCGCCTCTCGATGGCAACCAGAGTCTTAGGGGCTACTATCGGTATAGAGCACACCTAGCGAGTGTGGTACCGTCAAAAATTTATATATTACTTTGCGTACTCAAAGCCTCTTAGCAGGCTCGCAAAGATTCATGCAACCCACTTTTGGCGGATGAGATCCTCTCGATCACAATACCCATTAAGGTACGATGCTCCTCTGAGATTGCCGCTTGCTCCAAAAGATTCATCAGTGCGTCCGGTCGCGCACCGGAGAATCCCAGACTCTTTTTGTCTCTCCGCTTAGGAGCCAAATACTCCGGACTTCGGGTAGCCGAAGGGATACCTTCTAGCCTCGGCGGATCAGGAGAAATCCTCCGTGATGACACCTCAGGGTCATCTGCCCCAGGAGGCGGGGAGACAAGGGGAGGCGTTTCTCTCTCCATCATCTCCGGAAGAAGATCGCCATAAGACGAACTCTGTCGGGAAGGGCTACGATCCGGACTGCAAGACATAAGTCTCGGTTATTGTCCGCGGAGATAAGGCAAAATATATTTACCAAAAGTACTTTTGTTCACTTACAGCTCGGTGGAGGGCTGACCCCCTTGAGGGAACTGGGCCGCAAGGACACCCTCCGAGGCAGGGCCTCCTGGCGAGGGTTTCTTCTCTCGTTTGGAAACCTTTGTTTCCAAGTCTTCAGGAGCGGTCCTTTTCCTTCCTTGGGAAGAGGGAATTTCCGATTATCCTCCTTCGTGGAGGTACTAATTCCCCCGGTTTGGATGAGTAATACGTGAGGCTCGCTTTCGGCTTCTTCGTCTCTCCTTTTATCTTCCCCCAAGGGCACTTGATAAGGTGCGTACTCCAGCATCCTGGCTAGTACATGATGCGGCGAGCCCTCGGGAAGGGGGGCCGAACACCTGATCATCTTTGCCTCTCTTACCCAGTCCTGGCGAAGAGCAATTCTTTCAGAATTATGTTATGGCAAATGAAAAGACAGTGTGTTCGGTTGTGGAAATACTTACTTGGGTATCTGGACGATTACAGTTGAGACCCGCATCCTCGGTGGTGTCCGGACACTTTATTCGTGATCCGAAGAACAATTTATACATCTCTTCGAGCGTCCCACCGAAGAACTGCTGAATAGTTCACGGTCCTTCTGGGTTGAACTCCCACATACAAAGAGATCGACATTGGCATGTCAGGACCCGACGAACTTTGATGAGACCGACGTCCCTCTTGAGGAGATCTCGGATGCGACTTTGCAATGTCGGCACGTCATTAACCGGCCCCCAGTCTAGCCCCTTGTTGACCCATGATGCCAGTTGTGGTGGGGGGGCCAAACGGATGGCGGGCGCAGCCACCCACTTAGTACTTCGGGGAGCTGTGATGTAAAACCACTCCCGCTGCCATAAGTTGGATATCTCCGGGAAGGAACCCTTTGGCCATGGGGTATCGACGCCTTTGCTTATTGTGGCGCCTCCGCATTCTCCTTGTCGCCCATCGATCATCTTCGGCTTCACAATGAAGGTCTTGAACCATAAGCCGAAGTGTGGGGTGATGCGGAGGAAGGCCTCACATACAACGATAAACGACGAGATGTGAAGGATGGAATCCGGAGCTAAATCATGGAAGTCGAGCCCATAATAGAACATGAGCCCTCTGACGAAGGGATCAAGACTAAAGCCTAGCCCTTGGAGGAAGTGGGAAACAAATACGACACTCTCGTTGGGTTCAGGAGTGGGGATGACCTATCCTCGGGCAGGAAGCCTGTGCGAGATTTTGGCGGTCAGATACCTGGCATGCCTTAGCTTCTTGATGTCCTCCTCTGTGACAGAGGAAGCCATCCACCGGCCCTGAAGGTTGGATCCGGACATGATTGAAGGTCCAAAGCACTTCGCCTGAGCCTTGGGTGTTGGAACTCAGGGTGGGGGAAGGGAGGGATTGAGCGCGATAAGAAAAGGACAGGCTTTGGCCCCTTTATAAAGAGGGCGAATATCAAGCGTCCTCCACGTGGCCGTTTGGAACTTGCCTAAAGTCGAGGAGTCATACTAACGAGCACAATTGGGTTACCCACACCCATATTGATGAGAATCCCGTGATAAGTGGACACGATCTCTGCTTCGACAAGACGTGCCAATAAAACCGCCTCGCAACACGTGGAGTGGCTGGTTGGGAAAAACGGTTCGAATAATGACCAAGGCCAGGGCGTGATGTCACGTTATGAAAAGTTGTCAGCAGATTAGATTTGTGGAAATATTATACTCTCTACAGTGGTATGTGGAATTTGTTTTGCAGAGCCAGACACTATCCTTCTGTTCAAAATCTTCTATGGAGTATTCGGAGGAGGAACCCGCCTTGCAATCCCGAAGACAATCTGCGCGCCGGACTCATCATCATTGAAGCCTGGTTCAGGGGATACTTAGGGAGTCCTGGATTAGGAGGTCATCGGACAGCCGGACTATATCCCTTGGCCGGACTGTTGGACTATGAAGATACATGATTGAAGACTTCGTCCCGTGTCCGTGTGGGACTCTCCTTTGCGTGGTAGCCAAGCTTGGCGATTCGGATATGTAGATCTCCTCCCCTGTAACCGACTCTGTGTAACCCTAGCCCCTCCGGTGTCTATATAAACTGGAGGGTTTTAGTCCGTAGGACAACAACAATCATACCATAGGCTAGCCTCTTGGGTTTAGCCTCTCTGATCTCGTGGTAGATCAACTCTTGTAATACTCATATCATCAACATCAATCAAGCAGGAAGTAAGGTATTACCTCCATCGAGAGGGCCCGAACCTAGGTAAACATTGTGTCCCCCACCTCCTGTTACCATCTGCGTTAGATGCACAATTCGGGACCCCCTACCCGAGATCCGCCAGTTTTAACACCGACAGTGAGGCCCTGAGCTGCCAGCCAAGCTTGATAATTCACAAGATGGGGGAAGGGGAGGCAACTGATGAGCCGGAGGAGCTGCCCATTGCCCTCAACCACCATTATTCTGAGGAGGTCCATTTCCCTGGTTGGCATTGTCAGCATTGGGAGCTCCATTTTGCACTAACCAGTTGTGCACCTGCTATTGATACAGCTGCTCTGCAGTCAACTCAAGACCAAACAGTGGATGTGGATTTCCATCAGCAGGTGGGTCCTCTTCGCCAGGAGGAAGCACTTCAGGTAGCAGGCCATTCTAGCCGTTGCTTCTGAGGATTGTGGTCTGAACAGTCCAGCAATCCCTGGCACCACCCAGCTGCCAGACAACAAAACTTTTTAGGATAAGACGGAGGTGCAAAACATGGGGTTTGATGAGCATAAACCTCCTGTCCTGCCTGGGGTTGTACCAGCTAATGAGGGAACCATAGCCACCCATGGCTTTAGTGATGTAGTAATCAGTCTGATAGTCATATGGGAATCCAAAGAACATGAGCCAAACCTCGGGGCCAAAAGAGGCAGTGCAGCGATTGAGACCTTCATTGTGCGGCACAAAAGTAATCAAAAGGTCTTCTTCTTCATGTTCCAGAGGAGTATTGACTGCAGAATCGCGCAAGAAAGAGTCCCCAAATCCAACGATACCAATGCCAAATGGGTGGTCGCTTGATTTAGTAGTAAAAAGCTGGGATTCATGGAGCAGACCTTGGACCATGTTGCAGATGGCCGCGCGGCGATGCAAGGGGACATACGCACTGGCTTTAGCAACAGCGAGGAAATCGTGGTTGAGCGGCGGGATAGGTCCGACAACCATGCCACCGCGGATGACGCGATCTACCGGGCCGGGCTCAACGGCGAATCCCGATGGGAGGAAAGGCACCGGATTAAGCGGGTAGTTTGCCATGGACGGTGGAGCAGCGGAGGGCAGTGATGGTGGTGGCTAGTGAAGTTACGCGAGTGGGCAGAGCTGCGGCGTGGTAGAAACCGAGGCGGAAGCCGGACCATGGTCGACACCGGAGTACCTTGAGCTAGCCCCCTGCAAGAGGGAGCTGACAAAGTAAACCGGGTGCTGCATCATCTTCTTCTTCTGCACTATTCTGTTTGGTCGTGTCGCTTTTGCTTCGCCAGTGCCAGACTCTGCCGGGGGCCTCACCATACCGGCGCGAGGCCCTGCCGGGGGGAGCTCCGGTTTGCCATCCGCCAGCCCTGCTGTTGCCATTGCCTCTTCGTCTACCTCCCTCTTTGCCACTAGCGTGGCACTGACCACTTGGTTCGTCCCTGCTAGATATAGCAGCAACGGTTCTTGTGGTTTAGGCGCAACCAGTATTGGCGCAGTGGAGATGTACTTCTTTAAATCCTACAGGGCCGCCTCGGCCTCTGGGGTCCATTTCATTGAGCCCGCCTTTCTCAATATCTTGAAAAAGGGGAGGGCACGTTTAGCAGACTTGGAGATGAATCTGCTCATGGCGGCAATGCAGCTAGCGATCCGATGTACATCCTTGATCCGCCTAGGTGCCTCGATCTGCTCAATGGCCTTGATCTTGTCTAGATTCACCTTGATCCCACTCTATGACGCAAAGAACCGGACAAGTTTGCCAGATAGAACACCAAAGACACACTTCTCAGGATTCAGCTTGAGGTTGATCTTGCACAAATTTGCAAAAGTCTCTTCCAAATCTTGTACGAGTGTCGCCTTGTCCTTGGTTATGATCACTATGTCATCCATATAAGCTTCCATGTTTCTACGTAGCTAGGGCTCAAAACTAATTTGGACTGCTCTTGCAAACGTTGAGCCAACACTCTTCAACCCGAAAGGCATTCATAAGAAACAATACGTACCACATGGGGTGATGAATGCTGTCTTCTCTTCATCTTCTCTCGCCATGAAGATCTGGTGGTATCCTGAGTAGGCGTCAAGGAATGATAACAAGTCACACCCGGCCGTGGAGTCAACAGTCTGGTCAATGCACAGAAACGGGAAAGGGTCCTTCAGACATGCCTTATTGACATCTGTGTAATCAATACACATCCTCAACTTCCCATTTGCCTCGCGCACCACCACCGGATTGGCCAACCACGTCGGATGAAGTACTCCCCTCACCAAGCCTGCCGCTTCAAACTTCCTGATCTCCTCCATGATGAACTCTTGCCGTTCCAAAGCTTGCTTGCTGACCTTCTGCTTGACAGGTTGCACAAGAGGACAGACAGCAAGATGATGCTCAATCACCTCCCTGGGAACGTCGGGGATGTCAGACGCTTGCCATGCAAACAGATCGACATTCGCCCGCAGGAAGGTGATGAACATGCCTTCCTATTTGCTGTCAAGGGAGGAGCTTATCGTGAAAGCCCCTCCCGTGCCATCCTCCTTGACAGAAACCTTATTGGTCTTTGGTGGTGTAGCTCTAGATTTCATGTTCTTGCCAGTGGAGCTCTTTGGCACGTCCTCGACGGGAGCACAACACTCAGAAGAGGTGCGCTTGCCGGAGTGGGTGTGAGAGGTCTCGCCGGTATTCTTCCCTCTCGGGGCTTCAGCGGCGGGAGCAAGTGCCTTGGTGGTAGTTGCTGCAATTGCCTCCCGGTAGAGTTGGTCAGCGCAGATCAGCGCATGTTTCTTCTCGGAGGGGCCAGTGATGATGGTCATCGGCCCAGGCATCTTTAGCGTGTTGTAGGCGTAATGTGAGGCCTCCATGAACTTGTCTAGTGCTAGGCGGCCGAGGATCCCGTTGTAGGGCAAGGGGATCTCGGCCACATTGAAAAAAATCTTCTCTGTCCTGTAGTTTAACTCGCCTCCAAACATCACGGGCAGCGTGACCTTACCCTTCGGCTCACTCCTTCCTGGGTTGACACCTTGAAACGTGCCCGTCTCTTCAAGGTCTCCATCAGGAATATGCAGTCTTTTGAATACAACTGGTGTGATCAAGTTCAGACCAGCCCTGCCGTCAAGTAGCATTTTTTTCACCTTGAGGTTGCGTATTGTTGGTGAAACCAACAATGGCAAATACCCGACCGTAGTTGTGTGATCAGGTGGTCCTCGGTGTCAAAAATGATAGGTGTGTTGGACCGCTTCAGGGGCCTTCGAGCATCGAATGATAGTTCCGCTGCTATGATCTCATGCACCCACTGCTTGAGCTGGTGGTGAGATGTGTGTAGTGAGGTGCCACCATTGATGCACATGGCCTCCATAGCTTTCTGAAACTCATGCTCGCCGGACTCTTCGTCCTCGTCATAATCGTCGTCTTCCTGCTTCTTGTCATGGCCCCGGGCGGGCCTCTCTTGCTAGTTATCCTTGCCGCGGCGACCTCCTTGGCTGCCACGCTTCTTGTCGGATCCTTCGGCACCATCCTGACCCTTCTCCTTTTCCAGCCTCTCATACACAACTTTTTGCTTCTTTGCAAGCAGCTCAACTTGTCGGCAATTCTGGAGGTCGTGGCCCTTGGTGTGGTGGATCTTGCAGTACTACTTGTCAGAGCCTCCTGGCTTGTCGGCAGCCGTTAAGGCCCGGCAAGCTGCGCACCCGGCAATTTCCTTGACGGGGTTGTCTTCCTTGGCCTTCTTGGTAGTGCCGGTGTCCTCCGATCCCTCGACGGCAAGCACAGTCTTGCCCTTGTGCTTCCTGTTGCAGGGCCAACCCTTCTTCGTTGTGGCGGCTGTGTCTTTGTCTATGGAGTCGGTTTCCGCACCAGCATCCTCACCGAGGTACTTCCTCCCCTCATCAGCTCGAGCACACCTATCGGCTGAACATAAATTTTGACTACATCTTTGATCTTGTTCATTGCCAGCTCTTCACGCATCTCGAAGTTATGCACATTCTGATGGAATGTGCTGATCATGGCGGCGGGGTGAACATCTGGGATGTTGTACTGCACCCGGCTGAACCTCTGTATGTACTTGCGCAGGTTTTCACCTTCCTTCTAGGGGATGATATGCAAATTGCTTGCCTAGCCATGATCTTGGTGGCCTCCAGTGAAGGCGCCAACAAACTCATGACACAAATCCAGCCAAGAAGAAATGGAATCCGCCGGCAAGTGCATCAACCATGACATGACATTGGGTTTAAGCTCCAACGGGAAGTAATTGGCAAGCACCTTGTCGTCGCGAGCACCAGCAGCTTGCATCGCAATGGTGTAGATGCTGAGGAACTCCGACGGGTGGGTCTTGCCACTGTACTTCTCACCAACGTCGGGCTTGAACATGCGGTGGGAGGGCCACTGGAACTGTCGTAGCTCACGGGTTAAGGCTGGGCAACCCACCTCGTAGGGCAGGCCGCCAGAGCCTCCCGGTGCTGGGTGGTCCATAGTGGGCCCCGCCTGCCTATCTTACTAGTGGCGTGCTTTGCGCCGGTACTCGATGGTGGTTCGAGCTTCTTCATGGGCTCGCTCCCGAAGAACTTGGCGTTGACCGCGGTGGGTTTGTGGGTCGGACGATGCTATGGAAATGTTATCACAAGCGTCATCACAACGGACCGACACCCGCGGTGGCTGGCGTGGGGGAGGGGAGTGCACCATTTCCATGGCACCTCTGGCCCTTCCACCACTGGCATACAGTGGCTCGATGGAGCGCCGGCATGAGGGCCCTGCTAGTCGCAGATCATCTTTGTTGGCAGCGCCGACAAGGCTTCGGATGGTGGCTCTCCACTCGTCGAGCTTTTTCGCAGCAGGAGGAAAGTCGAGGAGCAACTGCACGCCTGCCAAAGCTTCTGATGGCGTGGGTGGCGGTGAAAGCTGCGTGGATCGTGACGCGCTCCGACTTCTAACCACGTTAGAAGGAGCTCTATCACGGCCTCACGGCTGTGCGCCATTTTCGCCAGTGCCTCGGCGTGGATGCTGGCCTTCTATGTCCCACGAATGAGGCGCAAGACTCTTCCCACGGCGGCGCCCGGGGTCACCGGCGTGTTGACGCTGCTCGTCCTGCACAACCTGGGAAGAGCGCATCGTGGGCGCAGATGTAGGCATCTTGGAAGTTGCCGCACCGCCCATGGATGGCACAACGTTGCCCTTGGAGGGCCCCAGGCCTCCTGCGGGGGGCCCAACTCTGTCTTTGGATTTGGCGGCGTGCGGCCCATAGTCTCGCGCACGAACGACGCCGGTCGCCGGGCTTTGACTGCTAGAGCGATGCGGGTGTTTGTGGGCCGCGCCTCGGCTTCTGTCCGCGACCGCCCCACCACTCGCCCGCACGGGTACGGGCCATTCGGCTCCTGATGAACCGATTGCCGTGATCGTCTTCTTCTTGGGAGCCATGGCGATGAAGAACTGCTAAACTAACTGCTAGATGGGATTTTCACAACTGCACGCCCCTACCTGGTGCGCCAGAGATGTCAGTGGGAATGACAGCTATGGATCACTGGGATCCCTTCTATGGTTGGCGGGCGCGGGGTTGTGCAAAGAGCGGGTCTAGTAGCCAGCGCAAAGGTCGTTTACCCAGGTTCGGGCCGCAAGGATGTGTAATTCCCTAGTCCTTCTTTGCTGTATATTTGAGTGTTCTTGAGCTTCCGAACTAGCTGAAGTGTGTGCGTAGTCCAAAATATCCGAATCCTTCTCCAGTACGCCTCTGGCCTCCTTTTATAGTCAAAAAGGGGTCGCCACAGTGGCACACAAGCGGTGGAAAGGTACATAGTGTGCAAGCTTATCGCCTGTCATTATGGGACAAGGCGCATCAAATGCGCCTCTTAGTTGTCCCGTTGCTTTACTAGGGAAGGTAACGAGGCTCGTCCCATCCGTCGCCGTTCCGCCTCACTCGGATGCGCGTCCGAGCTGATGAGGCATGCAGCACCACGTAAGCTGGTAGGCTGCTGAGATGGCGTGGTGGTAGGGTCTTCACGAACATCTGCATGCCACAACGTAGGTGCTTGCTGAGTTGTCCTGGAGGTCGTGCGTTACCATGCAGGTAGCTAGTCAGCTAGTAGGGCTGGCAGCTGTATGGGAACGGCGGTGGGGTCTTGGCAGCCATGAGCCTGGCTGTGGCCCCGCAGGTGTTCTCGGCAAGGGTCTTGCAGGGGCATCGCGGTCGTCCCCTACAAGGATCTTGCCGGGGGTCTCGTGGATTTCCTCGGCAAGGATCTTGCTAAGATCGTCGTCTTCTGGTCCTCATCTAATCTTGTGTGCCTATGATCTTCTCGAAGATCTGCATGCCACCATGGAGGTGCCTTCCGAGCCTTGGTTCCAATGTCGTTGGTGGTGTTGGAACCCTTGGGCTCAAGGGTGGCATGCTCTATTGGCATTTGGCAAGTTGCCCCGGCAAGGCTCTCACCGGGGCTACGGAGGCCGCCTCGGCAAGGGTCTTGCCGGGGGAGTCCACCTCGCCCTCTTTCTCTTTGTGTCTCTGGTCTTGACATTGTACTGGTTGTCTTGTGCTTCTGCTTCCTCTGCCCCGCTAGGTATGGCCGTAGGCATGACTCTAACTGTCCGTGCACAAGTAAAGGGGTACAAAAGAGAGCCCCTACTTTTTTGCACCGGCACACTACTTTAATGTAAGGCGACTACATGATAGGACGATTGAATGTGTAAGAAAAAAGGACAGAATTGCATATTCACAGCTATGATGTGTAAACTAAGCAGAAGGCATTTCATCAAATTAGAAGTTATGAAATCTAGACACCGTATGAAAGATTCAACAAATATCTCTCTACCAAGTTAAAATTGTCTCGTCATAAGTGCCATTTCAACAAATTAGAAGTAGTACAAACTAGAAAAGAATGCGAGAACTAAGCTATATCACACTCCCAAGTTAAACATGTCTTATGATAAGTGATTGTTGTAGGTTACACAACATTAGTATTTTGATGTTAGAACATGGTGTGATAGACAGATATTGTATGTTCTAGAAACAGGAACATGTGTCCTATTCACAAGTATAATGTGTAAAGTAAGGAGATGGAATTCAACGAAATTAGAAGCAATACAAGCTAGAAATCATACATAACATGCAACCACATATAACAGTGCCAAATAGAGGGAGCACATGTGATGGTGCACTAGGGGAGACGTGCTCATCATCAACACAGCTACGTTGAGTGTCTATGCATGTGTTGTCCTACAAATCTTCTTGGGGGTGGCAGAGTACAATCTGTAGAAGCCCTCCGTTTGGAAGGAGCACCTTTATCCACTGCCTTGTTAACTTCCTTCCGCTTTATTGATTTTGAATTGTCAAGTCAAACTGATAAGAAAAAGCAATGAAATTCACTCTTCAGAACTCATTCGTGCGTGGTACTGACAATCACTACTTTGATGTAAGGCAAACACATGATACCAGGATGGAATATGTATGAAAACAGGACGTCATGGCATATTCACAACTATTTTATAAACTAAGCAAAAGCCATTTCAACAAATAGGAAGCAATGCAAGCTAGACACCACATGGAAGATGCAACCAATATTACTCTGCCAAGTTAAAAGCGTCCCATCATAAATGGTGTTTCAACAAATTAGAAGCAACACATGCTATAAATCATATGAAAGATGCAACTAATATCCCACTTCATATACTAAAGGTGTCTCGTCATATTGATTAATGCGGGATACAAAAAAACAATAGTTTTATGTAAGGACATGCTTAATAGACAGATGTACTACGTACTAAAACCTGGAAGACATGTCACATTAACAGATATAATGTATAAACTAGGTAGAATAGCACATGCAATTTAACCAGATTGGAAGAATTACAATCTAGAGACCATATGCAACATGCACCACATATCACGCTGCCAAGTTAGAGCAAGGACCTGCAATGCTGGTGTAGGGGAAATGCCGTCATCAACTACAGAGCTACGTTCACTATCTTCATCTAGCCTTGCTGTTTCTTGAGAATCATGTGGGGAGGCTGACACTACATTCTTTAAAAGAGCTTATTTTCTCACAGTAACCCCCTAGAGTGACTGTCTCATCATAAGTGATTGATGAGGGATACACAAGAACATTAGTTTGATGTAAGAATATGGTTACTAGACAGATCTACTAGTATGTACCAAAAACAGGAAGGCATGTCATATTCAAAGGTATAATGTGTAAGCTAAGAAGACGCAATTTGACCAAATTGGAAGCAATACATGCTAGACATCCGGCTGGAGTGGTGAGAATGATCATTGAGGACCTAAGCGCCTGGTGGGAGGCAGGCTGCTTCTCTAGCATCATGCTTTTTAGTTGGCTTCCAGGTGATGCATATCTGTGTTGGGCTTGTTACTGGCTCGGCCAGTGCCCTGACTAGCTATTTGTCTTATGGTGCTCCCGGGATGGTGGTTCATGTAAACATATCTTTCCTTATGTTAATAAAGACCGACTTCAGCCTTTCAAATACAAGCTAGACACCATATGCAACATATAACCACATATGACACTGTGAAGTTAAAGCAAGCACCCGGGATGGTGGTGCATGGCGAGCGATATCATCAACTCCAGAGCTACATTTACCGTCTCCATCTATTGAGCGTGCAACCTTTAAATTGCCGAGACGTGTCCCGCCTGCCCGCGAAGAAAGCAGGAGCGACTTCTCACTTTTATTTCGTGCTTCTGTTAAGGCAGAGTTTGAAATACCCATGCATAAAAACACAATAATGAGAGTATGGGTGAAGTGTGTGCGGAACAAGTGTGCTGTGAAAGTATTAGATAGCAGGTGGTTGAAAAATAAATGACAGTGGACATATGATAGCTCTACGACATTGCAAGGCAAACAAAATTGGATTCTACTCCTTATGATTTTGTAGTATATGAGCACAAGGATGGCTAGGAAATGCAAGTACTCCTCCAGCTCACCACCACATGTTGTCCTATCAAAATAACAGTCGACTTAAAATAAATAGGTCAGTTGATTTTTTATGAACCGTCCGATCTATAAGGAATGGGAAGATGGCCTTCGTCTACCTCCTGCCAGTCACTGTTGACGATCTTTCTATAACCGCCAGCAACCACCAGCCCAGACCCCTGCCTCCGTCGCCCCGCCCTCCCCTCGACCTTACACCACCGCCGTGCTTGGCAGCGCCCCCCAGCCATCCCTTTAATCCCGGCCGACCTCCAGATCGGCCGCCAACAGCTCCTAGGCCCCACACACCCCTAAGATAAAAAACCAAAAACGCTGCTTCCCCGGTGTAATAGCCGGACTAGCGCCTGTTACGTCATGGAATGTTTCCTTTAATTGGGAATCAACTGACCAAGAATTGAAATCCAGGCGGGCGATGGACCTCTAGCCACGGTGAAATAGTATATGAGGAGAAAACTTGTGCATCGCGAGTTACTAGGAACATCTAGTATTAGGATGAAATGGTCAACTAGTGGCTTCCATGGGATTAATACCGTGGAAGCACACACGTAAGATTTGCGTGAATAAGGGAAGATGAGTACCTTTTCCGGTTGCCAGTGCTATGTCTTCTAGTTGTCGCGGAGATTTTCGTCTTTTTACCAGGGGAACCAATGTTTTGGAGGAGGGTGGAGCCTTGGATGAACCCATGGTAAAATTGTTGACTGTGTTGCGGTGGCCGTCTGTCGGTGGAGGGGAAGTAGATCCGAGGAGGCAAAGGACGACGTAGGGGGAACAACTCTGGTGCAATGGACGATGGTGAAGTTAGAGCGGCAGCAGTGAGGCACAGGACGGTGTGGTTGAAGTGGCCCGGGTACGGCGCATGTCGGCGTCCTAGAGACAACTCGGCCTCGGCTTCAACTACTAGCCGTGGAGGGCGTTGCGGTTGCGGTGGATGACGACATCGGGGTATCGGCTCCGGCGTGATGGAGGAGGGCGGCGGTTGATGGGTTCGATGGGGTGGAAGACGGAGGACGCCGGGGTTTCGCGGCTAGTGTAGAGGTTGTTTTGGCGCCCACAGAGTACAAATGGGGAATCGGACGGGGGGACGTAAGGGAGAACCATGTTCGGTCTAGGATACGCTTGTTTTTGGGTTTTTTGAACAGATGGGACGCGCTTGTTTGAAATTTGGGATATGTACAAACTTTCCCCCCTCTTAAATTTCAGACCTACTGCAGGTCTGGGGTAGGATGGTAATCCCAGGTGTCCCAAATAGTGGGCGGGGGCAATATTGGCTGAGCACATGTGTGCTTAGGCACATAGTTGCGTGTTATCTAGATGAAGCTACAAACCTACCCCTATTTAGACCTTTGGACGTCGGGCCAGTAGGTTTCACGGATTGGAATTAGAAAAGTAATTTCCTTCTACCAAACATTGGTCTCACGCAGTTTCGGGTGAGTAGAGGCTCTTTTGGCACTTCGTTCAAAAGTTTGAAACAGAAGCATTCATGTTTAGAGTACTCTTCAACTTTGAGGATTGACCTAAATAGATAACGTTAAATTTGACCTTGTATGTTTGAAAACCTCATTAATTTGTGTGCTTCTTTTTGAAATTTTGACACTTGAAAATCCTAACGACTATATTGGAATGGAGGAGGTAAATTTAAATATATTTTGTACACAACTATATATGCTATTACAAAAGCAGAGCAAAGATTGGTGCCCCCATAATTTAGGTATGATTTACAAATGCCATGATATCAAATTCAAATAATTTAATGGACTTCATGTTGAATTCGAATTTTTAAAACCACCTTGAGTTGAATTCAAATGTATGCTAGTTCATAGCTAGCTATTCATAATGTTCATTGTGTAACTTTTGTATGTATAATGTGCTTTACACAAACAACATGAACTATACTCATGTTTATATTCGATTGCTAAACGATGCATTGTCTGGAGTTCAAAATACTAACTCTGTGGATCAATTATGTCGAATAATAACATAGACATGCTCAAATTCGATAGAATATAGATGTCTAATGGATCAATGACCGTTCCTTATGCAAATTGCAAATATCATGATCCCATCCTAATATTTGGATACAATTTATATTTTTAATCAATGTGTACATAAGTCTTTTATGTGTAGTTTCACTCTCCATAGGCCCCTCCTCACACACCTGCTGACTTTCTCTCTCACACATACGCGCACATGGTGTATATCCATCCGTGGTCTCTCAAGCATGCTCACACACTCTCTCCCGAGGTGTCTTCCTCGCAGACAAGCTCTCGATATAACCCTCCCTCCCTCTCGTGACCATTTACGACTGCTTTCACTAACCTTTGTTACAAGCACTCTTCCTCAAACAAGCCTACACAAGCACAATCCCCATCGACCCTTTCTATATACATAGACCTGCCTACGTGTCTCCCACACACACATTATCTTTAGGCCTATCTCTCATGCATTGTCTCCACCTCTCTTCCAAATTGACGAGTATGATTCTAGCAGAGCATTCGGTAGGATGTCCCTTAAAGTTAGGTTGGATGAATAGTAATATTAAAGATAAGTGGTTACCTTAGTGCGAGGACCTAGGGTTACAAATCCTAGCCGGCTTTATCAGTGGAAACAGAGTCCTTCATGACTCTGCTATCTTTGTCTTGTACGACTAGTCCTCCATGGGTCTCCCTAAATGCGTCACGGGCCGACCAATGTGGCGCAGGATGGAAACTAACCAAGGGCCTAACCTCGGCCCACCGGACCTCACGTGGTGACACACCCTCTGCCCCCAGGTCTTGTTATCTTCTCACACCCACACATACCAACACAGACACCACACAAAATATTTTCTCCTCGTGCATCTATCCCCTCCCCCTTGCATATACACACTCAAGGGCATCTCTTGCTGTGACATCATATTCGTCTCTCTCTATACCTCTCTCATTTCTCATGCTATCTCACCCATGTCCCCCCCACCGGCCCTTCTATCCATGCCTCTCTCGAATATGTAATACATACAGATACCTCTCTAGGCCCTGCCAAATATAATCAACTACACATTCACGCATGTTACATCATGCACCCCATTGACCTAAAAAGCCCTCTCTTCACGTTTATTTCACATAGAACATTCCTTTTGAATAAACCACACAAAGTGTGACCAAAAAATTATTTTAGAATTTCTACATATATACAACATTACAAAATTACATGGAGGAGTATGAACATTAATTTGCATTGCATGGCGCCCCCAATGATATTTATTCTGCATTGTGATTTTTTATACTATATATAAAGTTAGTCATAATGAAGAGAAATGAAGAGCATCTCTCTCTCCATCGCATATACCCCCTCTACGCCCCTTTCACGTAGGCACACAAACTATCTCCAGGTCCTCTGAAATTACGCCCCTAGCACATTCACATATGTTTCATCTTTTTCTCGCGATATATACAATGGCGATCATTGTATTTGAAGAGAAAGCACAATACGTACATTCACTACTCGGAAAAGGCTAATTAGTGGCGCACCTGTTTTGGCCATTAATGGCGCACTACAGGTGCGCCACTATTAACACGCCACTAGTAACAATTACTAATGGCGCACCCCTGGTGCGCCATTAGTATCCCAGATAATAGTGGCGCACTAGGCAGTGCGCCATTAGTATGTCCCCTGGTGTGCCATTACTATGCATCCCAAGGGGCCATATTTACCTTGTGCTATGGGTTACTAATGGCGCACTACTAGACAATGCGCCACTAGTATGTTTATTGCAGTGCGTCACTAAAGTGCAATATGGTGCGCCACTAGTATGAATATTAGGATTTTTTTTCTTTTCCGATATTTGCACAGGTTACAAAATATATTACTGCACAGAATATAAACAGCACAACATATAAACAATAGATTTATCGAATACAAATAGAAGATTAGTCTCTGAATACAATTCATCATATTAGTCTCCGAATTCAAAAGACCGAACAAAGTTAGAACATTACAAGTCTCGAGACCGCGAGTAGCGAATTTGTCTTCACATTACAAGTCGATATCGATCATCTAAACTACCATCACATAGAAGAGAGCTACGGTCATCACGATTAGCATCATCGTGGTTAAACTGGTCTTCATATGGTTCCTACTCTGCTCTCTCCTCTCTCCTGCTAGATAGCACACATATCTAGCTTCCGCCTCCGCCCTAGTGGTGTACCCTTGGTAACTGTTACCGCTGAAACGGTGAACCTGTCTCCGACACTCCTCCCAGTCGTCGTAGACTTCGGGAACCTTACCCTTGTACACGACATACGACGGCATGTCTATGCACTAGACAAACAAAACGTTAGTAGCAATTCACAGACAATACATAAGCAATATATAAGTATGTAACAAAAGGATCGGAAGAGAAAAACAACACATTAATAGCACGATTCATGGTCCTACTAATAAATAGCATCGATTACATATAAGTTGAACGACTGTCCAAACCAAAGAGACATACATGTTCATTAAAGTTTAATTACAACATGAGCTAATCGATATTTCAGAACTACATAGCATCACTACTTTCGACTCGACTCAGGGACCGGAGCGTGGATGAAGCCGTCGTCTTTCGTGATGGTCATGAAATCGCGATCCTTGTCAACCTGCATTTGTAGTGTTGTTTCTATCTCACTATTGGACGATTGATATCTGAGGTAGAACTGCCCCAAGGTACGAAGGACATCTTGATGGATGATTTCCGCAAACTCCGACTGGATGCGAAAGAATTATTGTCTGAGGTACGCGTCCTGGATTGCCGACAAGCATGCGGCCCAATCTTTGAGACTATTTGGTAGCAGAAGTTGATTATGGTCCCGTATGATTGCCCACGTGTAATGGAGGGCGTAGTAGGCATCCTTCTTACCGCCAGGCGGCTGCTTGACGCAGGGGAACATCGTTACGTGGGTGAACATGTGCTTGCCGTAACTAAGAATTGGCCTCCTAAAGGTGCCTCCAGATTTGGCGTAGCCGGGGAGAACATCATCAAGAACTTTCTTGATATTTGTGTAGTTGACGGTGTCCTAGACTAGGGGGCACTCAACACGTCATCTCCTGATCTGATAGATTGGGTCGAGGACCCCCGTGGCCGTATACTCATGGGCCAGTTCGGACAGCTGCCGCATACAAGGAAGATTCCACAAGACTTGGCAATCAAGACAAGGACTTCTCCCCACCGGCGTATTCGGCTAGGACTCTTGTTAACCTAGGCCTCTAGTGCACTATATAAACCAGGGCCAGGCTAGTCGATATATCATACATATACATACAATCATACCATAGGCTAGCTTCTAGGGTTTAGCCTCCTTGATCTCGTGGTAGATCTACTCTTGTACTACCCATATCATCAATATTAATCGAGCACGACATAGGGTTTTACCTCCATCAAGAGGGCCCGAACCTGGGTAAAACATTCTGTCCCTTGTCTCCTGTTACCATCCGCCTAGACGCACAGTTCAGGACCCCCTACCCGAGATCCGCCGGTTTTGACACCGACAGTAGTCTTTATTCGACTAACGGTCCGTGTCGAAATACGTGGCCATGGAATAGTTCAGGCTTAAGAGGATGAGTGTGCAACGTGTGTCACTGCACAAAACACGGAATGTTAGAAAAAAAGAACGATCGAAATCTAAGAAATCATATGTTACGGGGCGGTGAGGGGATGACTTACTCTGGAAAGTAAGGCACGAGGAAGTTATCCTTATCTGGGTTTGCCAGAATGACGCCTTCGAGGTATGAACTCGCGACTTGCCGGTCCCTAGTTATACCCAAGATCTTGGCATGCATGTAGAATGGTTCGACTATCACGATGTCCGGGGTCTTGTCTCTAATGATCCGCATCTCCATACTCAGCGAAAATAGCCGAATGAAGGTGTAGTGCAGCGGATGAAGGTTAAACATAGCGAAGATGTCATCAAACCGCAGGAGGATCAATACCCCCGGTGGCGCTATCGACAAAGCCCTTGCCCTCTGGCACCTTGGCCACGAAAACCGGGTATGCCACATCATTCTCGAAGATACGCTGCTTCTCCAAAGAAAGAACACTATCATGCAGACTCCGCATAGCACTGGTTGCATCATTGAGCAGATTAGTCGGTAGCATCGGTCTACCCGCCACATGCACCTCCTCGAGATATCCTTAGATGTAGGTGGCCCGTACTGAGCACGGATCGTACTCGGTGCCAGCTGGCTCGCACCCTTCCTATTATTTCTTTTCCGTCCCTTCTTCTTCTGCTGTAATGGGATCGAGTTCTGCTCACAGACAGCCTTCTTGAGGGTGTTGGGGCTGATAATATTTCGCACCTCGGCTATCTGAGGCTCGGTGAAGGCGTCAGCTGGAGGCGTCTTTTGAGAACTGAACACCAGAGGACGCCTGTTGCAATTGGTTTTCTCCATGGTACCAGCTAGATCGCGATCGTCTTTTGCAGGGTTGGGTTCTTGAGAAGGAGGCCCCAAGAATTCATCACCGTACCCATGTTTGTTGAAGTACTTATCGACCCTGGTAAATGTACCGTCGTCATCGTCCGGATCCTATGCCATATGCATGTCCAGATCAGCCATATGTTCGTCGTCGTCGTCCAGTAGCGTTGCGGCGGTCTTGCCATGGCTTGGCGCCGGCACGACTGGCAGTGTTGTCTGTGGGGTGGTGTCCACCGCCCCAAACAAATTTGGATCTTCGGCCAAAGAATGGACCAACCTATGCAGGCGCTAAGGGTCATCACATCATCTTCGTCGGCCTCAGGGGGTCGATACGGAGGTAACAAGTCGTCGCAGCCCCGCAGCACCCGAACCAGTTGAACCCTATACACGTTGGGTGGCATTGGATTACCGTGGAATAAGCGGTTGTCCAGTTGAACGATTCTGGCCAAGGCGACATCGATCAACTCGCCGTTCACGAAGTGCAGGAGAGTGCATGGAATGTCGGCAGCACCCTGCGAAAACATGTAGGGCTTCAGGGATGCCCAGTCAAAGGTAAGGAGATGAAGTCATCGGCCGAGAGGCTTAGTTACCGTGATGGCGTCAAGCTCGGCTAATGTCGAGTCACCACCAACGGCGGGCGTGCAAGTGACGGAGGGGCCTCTTGCTGCCGAGCTGACGGCCGGCGTATTCTTCCCACACCCGGGTGCATTAAGCTCTAATGCCAGCAGCGACGCCGGAGACACCAATGCTGCCTCTGCCGAAGACACCAATGGCGCCGCCGGCGCGTTGTGTGAGTTGCTGCCCGTGAAGCTGGGAATCAGGGGCAGCTCCTGTTCGCCGCTCGCAATCCACGCCTGCATCCCCTCAAGCAAGGTAGCCATAATGGCGGTGATCATCGCTCTGAGTTAGTCTCGCACTTGCTCTTCGACGATCTCCGGAATCCGCGCCACTTGTGCCTTGAGTTGTTGAACCTCTCGCTCCTGGCTTTCCGAGCTGGTCTTTCTCTCCTTTCGCGCATCGGTATAGTATTCCAACCATTTCGTGGACAAGCCTTTACCGGCCACACGACCAGCTGACGTCGGCTTACTGAGCTTATCCTTGTGTTTCATTACATTCAACGCCCTATGTGGGTGTCCTGGATTAGGGGGTCTCCGGATAGCCGGACTATCTCCATTGGCCGGACTGTTAGACTATGAAGATATAAGATTGAAGACTTCGTCTCGTGTCCGGATGGGACTCTACTTGGCGTGGAAGGCAAGCTAGGCAATACGTATATGGATATCTCCTCCTTTGTAACCGACCTTTTGTAACCCTAAACCTCTCTGGTGTCTATATAAACCGAAGGGTTTTAGTCCGTAGGACAACAATCACAACATACAATCATACCATAGGCTAGCCTCTAGGGTTTAGCCTCTCCGATCTCGTGGTAGATCTACTCTTGTAACACCCATATCATCAATATCAATCAAGCAGGATGTAGGGTTTTACCTCCATCAAGAGGGCCCGAACCTGGGTAAAACTTTGTGTCCCTTGCCTCCTGTTACCATCCAGCCTAGATGCACAGTTCGGGACCCCCTACCCGAGATCCGCCGGTTTTGACACCGACATTGGTGCTTTCATTGAGAGTTCCTCTATGTCGTCGCCGTTAGGCTTGATGGCTCCTACTATCATCGACAGCGATGCGGCCCAGGGTGAGACTTTTCTCCCCGGACAAATCTTCGTATTCGGCGGCTTTGCACTGCGGGCCAACTCGCTTGGCCATCTGGAGCAGATTGAAAGCTACGCCCCTCGCCATCAGGTCAGATTTGGAAGTTTGAATTACACGGCCAATATCCGTGGGGACCTGATCTTCGACGGATTCGAGCCACAGCCGGGCGCGCCACACTGTCGCGATGGGTATGACCTAGCATCAGCCGGACGGCACCGCAGAGGCAGCACCCGCATCAGCTCCGACCCTTAGCCCGGAGCCAACTGCACCAATCGAGGACGGGTGGCTAGACACCGCCTCAGGGGTTGCAGTTTCGACGGCGATCCAGCCGAACACGAGCATAATCCTCTGCGCAGCCCGTGACTCCAAGGTGTCGGACTCTCTTCCGGACCCCGAACCATCCGCACCCCTGCAATCAATCCGATTGGGCGCCGATCATGGAATTCACTGCGGCAGATACCTTTCAGCACTCGCCCTTTGGCGACATTCTGAATTCACTAAGGTCCCACTCTTTGTCTGGAGAGCCCTAGCCGGATTGTGGCCAACAGGATTGGGATGCGAACGACGAAGAAATTCGACGCCCACCCACCACCCACTTTGTAACCACTTTCGATGACTTAACCAACATGCTCGACTTCGACTCCGCAGACATCGACGGTATGGACAACGATGCGGGAGGCGAAGATGAACCACCGCCCATAGGGCACTGGACATCCACTTCATCATATGACGTATACATGGTGGACACACTAAAAGACGATGACGAGGAACGGAAGGACGCACCAAGGGCTTGTTCCCTCGAGAAGCAGTCAAAGCGGCGGCACAAGCGTGGAGCCAAGTAGGCCAACGTTGCAGTGCCTAAATTGGCGCATGCCACCCCATTATTGTTGTACTGGTTACGTAAGAGCGAACAAGCATTCACGTCTACTTTACAAACCGTAGATATGAGTCACAAATGCTATGAAGACGAATACAAATATTTGAATCCACTTAATGCCCAATTTCTCTCTGTAGGCTCTCCAAAAGTACATCTCTACATGTTCTCGCATGTTACATCTAAAAACTATGCAATACAACACTACTACTACACTCTAACACAATAAATCATATGTGTTTTTAGTTTTACTAGATCTCATATTGTTACTTAATTATTCTGCTTGCATACATTAAAATTTCCTTGGAAATGTATGGCTAGTATCATCTACCGCATGGAAACAATCCCTCCCTTGCTTGTTTAATCTGGTTTGTATCGATGGATCGTGCGAAACATCAAAACTATAGTAGTACTACAGTACAAGTAATACTTCATTTGGCCGCCGTGTCATGTACTCCTATGTCGTAAGAGTGGAGCGCTCGCTTTCATAAATGTTCTAGTCCCTTACGCTGACATGTGGGACATCAAGAAACTAGGTCCCTGTGCCATACCGAAATAACAGTGCAGAGCAGCACGAGTGAAGCACCCCAGTCATGGCGCTGCCATAGTAATTAGCAATGAGGCATCACATCACAAAGCTGCACCTTTCCCGCAATTAAGTTGGAGGGACGAAGTAGTAATAATGCTAAAACAAGAAGTTGGAGGGATGAAGCAACAATCATTTAACTCGTTGCTGAATCTGCTTCTCCCTCATATTCTTCAAGTTAATCACGTGTTGCTTCTACCATTGTTCTGCCTCATGTGGGACGCGGACCGTCTTGGTAAAGCACTGACACATGGGACCGCATGTTAGCAAACCGCCCGCCCAACGTCCTCTAAAAATAAGAACCCGCCCCCCCCCCCCACCGCCGCCGCCATGTACGTGGAAAAATCACCTCCTTTTTACTAATCCTGATACTATAATTTTTATATCAATATAATCGAGATTTGTATAGATAGCACACATGAGCAAAACCAAGTGGTACGGTTAAGGGCATCCACAATGTGTAGCCAAATATGAAAATAGCTTTTGGCATCGATGGGAACCATTGTGGACGGTGTTGCTAAAGCCAAAAAGATGGAACCGAAGCTCCCTAATTGATTGATTGAACGAATAGAAAAATACAACCTCTCTCCTCTTTCTCCCATGCTTGGACGCATGTACAGTATAGAGCACAGAGTCTACTCCCCTATCCCTTCTATCACAAATCACAAAGTAGTGAGGCATCAAATCACAAAGCATGAATGAAGCAACCATCATTTTGCTCTTCGCTAACTCTGCTTCCTCCATCATCTTCTTTGAGAAAACACCTTAACGCACTAAGCTAGACAGACAACGCTATTGTGTAGTACTAGTACATTTACGCATCCTTTGGTTCAACGAACTTCCTGGATGAAAATAAGGTGGTTTTCTCGGCTTGCAGGAGGCACTTGCGAATGACTTACCGTGCCCTCCCTCAATGGTGTTGTAACGCCCTCGATGCGGCTATATCTCCTACGTGTCGAAGCACAACTTAGAGGCATAACCGCATTGAAAGCAATGTCGCAAGTAAGGTAATCTTGACAACAACCCATGTAAAAAGATAATAACGTGAAAGGTACATAGTTGGCTTACACTCGCCACGTCACACAAAGTACATAAATAGCATGAAAATCATCCAATACACTCATGGTATGACTATGGTACCAAAATAAAAGATGAACCCCAACATGCGACATGGTCCCGATCGCCCCAACTGGGCAATACTACTGATCATCAGGGAAAGACACATAGTAACGGCGTTAGTCTTCGTCGAACTCCCACTTGAGCTCAAGATCATCATGTGGAATGGAGTCATTGGGTCCTGCATCTGGTTTGGAAGTAAACTATGAGCCACGGGGACTCAGCAATCTCGCACCCTCGCGATCAAGACTATTTAAGCTTATAGGTAAGGCAAGGTAATATGTGGAGCAGCAGCAAGCCACTAGCATATATGGTGGCTAACCTGTTCGCAAAAGAGAGCGAGAAGAGAAGGTGAAGCGCGAATGAAGAACTAAAGAACAACCTACGGAAAACATTACTCCAACACCGTGTTCACTTCCCGGACTCCGCCGAGAAGAGACCATCATGGTTACACACGTAGTAGATTCATTTTAATTAAGTTAAGGTTCAAGTTATCTACAACCGGACATTAACAAATTCCCATCTGCCCATAACCGCGGGCACGGCTTTCAAAAGTTCAAATCCCTGCAAGGGAGTCTCAACTTAGCCCATCACAAGCTCTCACGGTCAACGAAGGATAAACCTTCTCCCGAGACATTCCGATCATACTCGGCATCCCGGTTCTACAAGACAACTTCGACAATGGTAAAACAAATCCAGCAACACTGCCCGAATGTGCCGACAAATCCCGATAGGAGCTGCACATATCTCGTTCTCAGGGCACACTCGGATAAGCAATCCATACAACTAAAACCAGCCCTCGAGTTTCCCCGAGGTGGCGCTGCAAGGGGCTCTAGTTTGGACCAACACTCAGAGGAGCACTGGCCCGGGGGATTTAAATAAGATGACCCTCGGGCTCCGGAAACCCAAGGGAAAAAGAGGCTAGGTGGCAAATGGTAAAACCAAGGTTGGGCATTGTTGGAAGAGTTTTATTCAAGGCGAACTGTCAAGGGGTTCCCATTATCACCCAACCGCGTAAGGAACGCAAAATCCGGGAACATAACACCGATATGACGGAAACTAGGGCGGCAAGAGTGGAACAAAACACTAGGAAAAAGGCCGAGCCTTCCACCCTTTACCAAGTATATAGATGCATGAAGATAACAAGATAATATAATGATATCCCAACAATAAACAATGTTCCAACAAGGAACGATCTACAATCTTCACCTGCAACTAGCAACGCTATAAGAGGGGCTGAGCAAAGCGGTAACATAGCCAATCAACGGTTTGCTAGGACATGGTGGGTTAGAGGTTTGACATGGAAATTTGGGAGGCACGATAAGCAAGTGGTAGGTATCGTAGCATAGGCATAGCAAAAGAGAGAGCATCTAGCAAGCAAAGATAGAAGTGATTTCGAGGGTACGATCATCTTGCCTGCAAAGTTGTCAGAGTTGACTGGATCCTTGAAAGCAAACTCAACAGGCTCTTCGTTAGCGAACTCGTCTCCCGGCTCTACCCAAACAAGACAAACAAGCAAAAGGAGTACAATCAACCATGTGCAAATCTCAAACAACATGATGCAAACATGGTATGCTATGCGGGATGTGATATGTGATGCATATAAAAGATTTGACAAGGAATGATTTGACCTGGCCTCAACTTGGAAATCCAAGTGTGCCACTGGAAAGGTGAGGTGATTTTGGTTGAAATAGATATAAAGAACACCGGAATCGGATGCAGGGTTTGGAAATGGCAAGCAAAACAAATATGGCACCGGTCTGCGATAAACAGCAAGTAGCCAACTAAATGGATCAAGATAAATATGCTATATAACTCAAAGATGGCAAAAAAATACATGGCTGGGATACACTCATAATTCTTGACAAAAGATTAACACTGAGCTATGGCCAATTCATCCATTAACAGGTTCAAACAAGCATGGCAAAACTACATGCTACAGGAACTTGGTGAAATTAACACTAGTCTGGAATTTCAGATCAGGAAGCACTCTTTGGAGCATGAAAACTACATGCTACAGGAACTTAACATGGAAAAGTAAGGAATGACATGACGCTACTGAAAGCACTTAACAAAAGTCCCTTAGTGACCTTGAGCCAAAAGGGATCAGAAAATACAATTGCAAGCATGCGAACATGGCAAAAACATAATCAGGTTACACACTTAGTGAAAAACTGGAACATGCAAATCTGTTAATGAGTAGGCATGTTCACGAGCTCCATGCACTCACTACAGAGCAAGGCATGGCAAACTAAACATACACCCATCAAGAATACATATCGTAGAATCTATAAATGGCAAGAACAACAACATAGCATGCACGGATCAACAACAACATCCTCAGCAAAATCGCTAACAAGTAAACAATCTGCCAGGATTCACGAAATAGCAAAAGTAGAGCTCGATTGACTCAAGCTAGGTTGCTCCATAAATGCAAACAAAGACATGGATGGATAGAGCACCACAATGTTAACAAATCATCCTTACTGATAATCCTCAAAAGAGGCATGGATCACTAGGAAACAACATGAACATATGGCATATTGATAAAAACATATCAAGGACTTAGAGAAATTCTAAGTCCCTGAAATCAGCATTAACGAATGCACTACTTTGCAAGCTTGTGCTAGTCACCACACATATCACAAAAATACATGGACATCACCTCTATAAAGATGGCATGGCATATAACGAAACACATGTAGAACTCAGGAGCATATCATGCACACAATAATCATGGCAAAAATGACAAATAGCTATTGATGCAGCAGATCTGACAGTTATCTCAAATATCTCTCTTCCAACAGCAATGATGCAATGAGATGAAGTGATGTACTCTCAGAGACGGACATTTTGACATGCTACACGCCCAAAACGGAGCTACGGATGCGGAGTTATAGCATGATAAAAACGCAAAATAATTAGGGTTTGGGACAAAAGTCAACCGAGAGAGATATCTCAGATCCAGATCTGGCCGGGCGCGTGGATCGAGGTTGGCCGGGGAACTCGCCGGAGTTTGTCGGGGAGGACGGATTAGCCGTGGGGCTCGCCGGACGACGAGGGAGGCCGGAAAGGTGGGTGCGCGAGGCCGAGCAGCGAGGGGCGGCGGAGAACGAGGTGGCCGCGGGCGGCGCCGGCGATGGTCGCGGTGGCCGGAGCGGGCGGAGACCGGCGCGGTGGCGACGGGCGCGTCACCGACGTTGGAGGAGACAGCGGCGCGACCTAGGTGCGAGGCGGCGGACGGTTCGCGCCGGGAGGGCCCCGCCTGTGCCCCAGCGGGCCGGCGCGGCGAAGTGGGCGCGGTGGCGGTGGTGAATCGAAGAGCCCCACGTGGCGGTGGTGGCTGGTTCGGACGTGTCCGGCTGGCGGAAATTTGTCCGACGGCGCTAGGGGATGGGGAGGTTAGGGTTTGACCTGGGAATTTCGGAGGGGGGTCTATATATAGGCATAGAGGGAGCTAGGAGAGGTCAAATGAGGTGCGGTTTTCGGCCACGCGATCGTGATCGAACGCTCTAGATTATGGAGAGAGTTTTGGTTGGTTTTGGGCCAAAATGGAAGGGTGTTGGGCTGCAACACACACGAGGCCTTCTCGGTCCCTCGGTTAACCGTTGGAGTATCAAACGAATTCCAAATGGTACGAAACTTGACAGGCGGTCTACCGATAATAAACCAAGGCCGCTTGCCAAGTCTTGGTCCAATCTGGAAATGTTTAACCCCCACACACGAAAAGAAGGTAGAAAGGACCACCGGAGGAGATAGGAGCGCTGGAATGCAAAACGGACAACGGGGAAAAAGCTCGGATGCATGAGACGAACACATATGCAAATGCAATGCACATGATGACATGATATGAGATGCATGACAAAGACAACAACACACGGAGATAAAAAACCCGAACTCGAGGAATTAAAATAACTTAGCACCAGAAACGGCAAGAGTTGGAGAACATATAAGGTAAATTACATCCGGGGTGTTACAACACTCCACCACTACGAAAGGAACTCGTCCGGAGATCTAGGACTGGAAAAACACCGGGTACTCAGAACGGAGGTGATCCTCGCGTTCCCAGGTGGCTTCATGGTTGGAATGGTCTGACCACTTTACTTTGAGGAATTTGATTGACTTATTGCGTGTCTTGCGTTCAGTCTCTTCAAGAATAGCAACGGGGTGCTCACGGTAAGAGAGATCTTCTTGGAGATCAATGTCTTCGAAGTTGACGGTGCGGTCAGGAGTCTTGAAGCACTTGCGAAGTTGAGAGACATGGAACATGTCGTGCACATTTGCAAAGTTTGAAGGAAGCTCGAGTTGATAGGCGAGATCGCCTCTCTTGCTGACGATCTTGAAAGGACCCACGTATCTAGGGGCAAGCTTCCCTTTGATACCGAACCGACGAGTACCTTTCATTGGAGAGACGCGGAGGTAAACATGATCTCCGATCTCGAATGCCAAATCACGGTGCTTACTATCATAGTAGCTCTTCTGGCGCGATTGCGCTGCTTTGAGGTTATCACGAATGACCTTGCACATTTCCTCTGCCTCTGTTATCAAGTCATTTCCCCGAAGTTGACGTTCACCGGTTTCTGTCCAATTAAGAGGAGTACGTCACTTCCTGCCATACAGAATTTTGAATGGGGCCTTGCCCGAACATGCTTGAAAAATGTTATTGTAGGAGAATTCGGCATATGCAAGACAATCCTCCCACTTCACACCGAAGGAGATAACGCAAGCCCTGAGCATATCTTTAAGAATCTGATTGACACGCTCGACTTGACCGCTAGTTTGAGGATGGAAAGCTGTGCTGAAGCGGATGTTGGTGCCCATGGCCTTCTCAAAAGAATCCCAAAACTTGGAGGTATAGATGCTGCCACGGTCTGAAGAGATCACCTGTGGAATGCCATGCAGAGAGACAATTCGAGAGGTATAAAGCTCCGCCAATTGATATGCAGTGATAGACTCTATGATAGGCAGAAAGTGAGCCACTTCAGTGAGTTTGTCGATGACAACGAATATAGAATCATTGCCTCACTTGGACTTTGGAAACCTAGTCACGAAGTCCATCTCAATGTGGTCAAACTTCCATTCTGGAATGGCAAGAGGTTGGAGGAGATCAGCTGGCCTTTGGTGTTCTGCCATCAATCTTCTGCAGGCATCACATTCATTCACGAACTGAGCAATCTCGCGCTTCATTCAAGTCCACCAATAAGCCTGCTTGAGGTCCTGATACATCTTCGTACTCCCAGGGTGGATAGAGAGGAGTGAATTCTGAGCCTTGTTCATGATGATTTTATGAAGGTCACCTTTGGGCACAACAATGCGATCCTTGAAGAAGAGAGTATCCTTGTCATCAAGCCGATAGCACTTGTACTTGGGTTGACTCTTGGCAATCCCAATCTTCACCTTCTTCACCATAGCATCAAGAAGTTGAGCCTCGCGAATCTGATCTTCCAAAGTAGGAGAGACTTGAAAGTTGGTGAGGAACATTTGAGGAACAACTTGCAGATTGAGTTTGCGAAAAGCTTCACAAAGCTCGGGTTGGTAAGGCTTGAGAATCAGACTATTGCAGTAAGCCTTCCTGCTCAAAGCGTCAGCAATCACATTGGCCTTGCCTGGAGTATACTCGATACTCGGATTATACTCTTGAATCATTTCGACCCAACGAGTCTGCCTGAGGTTGAGATTAGGCTGAGTGAAGATGTACTTGAGACTCTTGTGGTCAGTGAAGATGTCCACTTTTCTTCCCAATAAGAGATGTCTCCAAGTCAAAAGAGCATGCACAACTGCCGCCAACTCGAGGTCATGAGTGGGGTAGTTCTTCTCGTTGGGCTTCAACTGGCGAGAGGTATAAGCCACAACTTTCTTCTCTTGCATCAACACTGCACCAAGACCTTGAAGAGAGGCATCGCAGAAGACCTCGAACGGTTTGGATTCATCAGGAGGAGTCATAACTAGAGCAATGACCAATTTGTCTTTCAAAGTGTTGAAAGCGATGTCACATTCCGGAGACCAAATGTACTTGACATGCTTCTGAAGAAGGTTTGAAAGAGGCTTCGTGATCTTTGAAATGTTCTCAACGAACCTTCGACAGTAGCTTGCGAGACCAAGGAAGCTGCGGAGTTGCTTCACGTTCTGAGGTGGTTCCCAATTCACAATTGCAGACACCTTCTCAGGATTCACCGCTATGCCCTTGGCAGAGATGATATGCCCAAGATAGAGAACCTCATCGAGGCAAAACTCGCACTTTGAGAACTTGGCGTAGAACTGATGTTCCCTGAGCTTATCGAGCACCAAACGCAAGTGCTTGGCATGATCTTCCTTGTTCTTCGAAAAGACCAGAATGTCATCGAGGTAGACCAAGACCAAGTCATTTCTGTAGGCATTGAAGATGAAGTTCATCATGCGAGAGAACGTCGGAGGAGCGTTGACGAGGCCAAAAGACATGGCAGTGTATTCATATGAACCATAGATTGTTCTGAAAGCCGTCTTGGGAATATCTTGCTCACGGATTCGAATCTGGTGATAACCCATACGGAGATCAAGCTTGGAGAATACTTGGGCACCTTTGAGTTGTTCGAATAGCTCATTGATGTTGGGAAGTGGGTACTTGTTCTTGATAGTCTTCTTGTTCAATGGACGATAGTCAACACAAAGTCGGTCCGTTCCATCCTTCTTCTTCACAAAAAGAACTCCACAACCCCACGGAGAAGAACTAGGTCGGATGAGACCCATGCGCTCTTGAATATCGAGTTGCTTCTTCAGCTCCTTCAACTCTTAAGGTCCGAGCTTGTAAGGACGTTTGCAAACCGGTTCCATGCCAGGATCAAGGTCGATAACGAATTCAACTGGCCGGTGCAGAGGCTTTCCTCGAAGCTCTTGATATTCGCAACTCTTCAGGTCCGAGCTTGTAAGGACGTCTTGATATTCGCAAACGACTGGAATTTGAGAGATGGCATCCAGTTCACATTTCTCATTGAGGGAAAACAGACGGATGGTATCATCACGAGCGGCAAAGACAATTACATCCTCAGACGAATGAGTCAATTGAATCTGCCTGGCTACACAGTCAAGCTGAGCCTTGTGCTTAGAAAGCCAGTCCATTCCGAGAATGAGATCAATATCCGAGTCACCAAGAACATTTGGAGAGGACAAGAACTTATAGTCACCCAAAGTGATTGAAACATCCGGTACACATACTCGAGATGTCATTTGACGGGACGGAGAGACAATAGCCAACGGTTTCGGCAACACTTGAGTAACAAAATCATGCTTAGATGCAAAAGGTCTCGAGATGAAACAATGCGATGCACCAGTGTCAAAAAGAACTCTTGCAGGAATATCGTTAACAGGAAGGTCACCCATGATGACATCTGACGAGTCGTCTGCCTGAGCTGCATTCACCATGTTGACCTTGGCGTACTTGGGGTTATGCTTGACCACAACTGCACTTGCCTATCTCACAGGAGGAGGAGGAGGGAGACGCCTCTGATTTAAGCAATTGTTGGCATAGTGACCCTTCTGTTGGCACTTGTTGCACGTGACCTCTGAAAGCGGACGGTGATACAGAGCACTCAATCTTGGAGCTTGAGACGAAGTCTTGTTCTGAAAGCCAGGGTTGGGTGGGTGGGAAGATCCACTGCCACCTTTGCTCTTCTGTTGATAAGGCTGACGGAACGGAGGAGGAGGAAGCCAATACTTCCGCTTCTTAGCCACTCGAATTGAGGAAAAAGGAGTAGCATCTCTGACTCGCTTCTTGGAAGCATCACACTTCAGTTGAGCAGCCTCTTGCTTCAATGCCATGTTGTAAAACTCATTGTACCTCCTGGGCTCAAAGAGAACGAGAGCTAGCTGGATTTCTTCTCTGAGACCACCCCTGAACTGGTATGTCATGCTCTTCTCGTCAGGGACGTCCTCCTTAGCAAAGCGGGCGAGCTTCTGAAACATCTTGTTGTAGTCATAGACAGACATAGAGCCTTGCTTCAGGTTGCGGAATTCCTCACGCTTGCTTTCAACCACGCTCTGAGGAATATGATGAGCTTTGAAGTCTTGACGGAATTCATCCTAGGTAATCACACGGCCTCCTCTGGAATCTTTGTACTGCTGAAACCATTCTGCAGCTTGGTCTTTGAGTTGGAAGGAAGCGAACTTGACAAAGTCCTCAGGACTATCGTTACTGCACTCGAAATGCTTGCATAAGTCCATGAGCCAATCATCAGCGTCAGTTTCCTCAACGCAATTGCTGAAGGTCTTTGGCTGGTTAGCAAGGAACTGGTTGAGTGTAGCAAAGTGATTCTGATTGTTGCCCTGGTTGCCTTGGTTCGCTTGATTGCGCTCTTGAAGAATTTGCATGATCAGCTGCGTGTTTGCATTGGTAGCGGCCATCACAGCTTGCCATGCCTCCAGAGGTGGAGGTGGTGGCGGCGGATCAGGATTCGGAGTCGTGCGCGTTGGAGGAGCCATCCTGAAGAGGTTGACATCCATTAGCTCATTGATAGACAAATATTGAAGCTGAATCCAACAGGTAGAAATTGCAACATATAGTCTTCACGTCCGAACAAAATGAACGAATGCATTCCAATTGAAATGGTCACATATCCATAAATTGAGAAGCCACTTAGAATTGATGTAGAAGAATAAAATCAACAAGGTACGGAACAAGAACGAATACTCGGTAAGGATCACCCAATCTCAAACCAAATATCCATGGAAGAAGAACTAGAGCTACAAGAATTCCCACCTATGAAACTCCCGAACCTTTCCGGTTATGCAATCAGGTGTTGGGGATATAGGGGAAGCATAATATCTCACCCAAATCTAGCAAATCCTACATCCAGCTATATCCATCCTTCAACACATAACCGAGAAAAACTTCGGAAATTGTCTACCTCAACTTTCGAAAAGCATCCGTTATACAAATTATGGCAATACTCCCGAACTCCCGCCCCAGTACTAGGTGGCGTCGAGGTTATCTCACCAACAACTGCATAAAAGAGATTTTCGATGTCGGCGAACTAAACTCAGGTATTCCAGAACTACAACAATAAAATTGGGACGACAACACCTCGGAGCTCAACTCCCCGGGACACTGCCACAACCCCTAAATGACAGGAGGCACCAAGAACAATGTTCTCGTCACAAATCGATCGGAACGATTCCAAGATACCCGCGTGATCCAAAAAAAATTTAGTGAAATTTGAGAAGAGAATAGTCAAAACTCTACGTCAGGATGCCTTACCAGAGCGATGAAGGGACTGGGGAGTAAAAAGAATTCCTAACTCTCCGATATATAATTCCTAAATGACTCAAAACATTTTTCTAGACTCAACTCGTCCGCTAATTCGATCAAGCAATGGGGCTCCTAAGGTCGGGGAAGGATCTGATACCAACTTGTAACGCCCTCGATGCGGCTATATCTCCTACGTGTCGAAGCATGACTTAGAGGCATAACTCCATTGAAAGCAATGTCGCAAGTAAGGTAATCTTCACAACAACCCATGTAAAAAGATAATAAGGGGAAAGGTACATAGTTGGCTTACACTCGCCATGTCACACAAAGTACATAAATAGCATTACAATCATCCAATACACTCATGGTCTGACTACGGTACCAAAATAAAAATCAACCCCAACATGCGACATGGTCCCGATCGCCCCAACTGGGCACCACTACTGATCATCAGGGAAAGACACATAGTAACGACGTGAGTCTTCGTCGAACTCCCACTCAAGCTCAAGAGCATCATCTGGAACGGAGTCATCGGGCCCTGCATCTGGTTTGGAAGTAAAATGTGAGCCAGGGGGACTCAGCAATCTCGCACCCTCGCGATCAAAACTATTTAAGCTTATAGGTAAGGCAAGGTAATATGTGGAGCAGCAGCAAGCGACTAGCATATATGGTGGCTAACTTGTTCGTAAAAGAGAGCGAGAAGAGAAGGCGAAGCGCGAAATAAGAACTAAAGAACAACCTACGACAAAAATTACTCCAACACCGTGTTCACTTCCCGGACTCCTCCTAGAAGAGACCATCACGGTTACACACGCAGTAGATTCATTTTAATTAAGTTAAGGTACAAGTTATCTACAACCAGACATTAACAAATTCCCATCTGCCCATAACCGCGGGAATGGCTTTCGAAAGATCAAATACCTGCAGGGGAGTCCCAACTTAGCCCATCACAAGCTCTCACGGTCAACGAAGGATAAACCTTCTCCCGAGACATTCCAATCAGACTCGGCATCCCGGTTCTACAAGACAACTTCGACAATGGTAAAACAAATCCAGCAACACCGCCCGAATGTGCCGACAAATCCCGATAGGAGCTGCACATATCTCGTTCTCAGGGCACACTCGGATAAGCAATCCGTACAACTAAAACCAGCCCTCGAGTTTCCCCGAGGTGGCGCTGCAAGGGGCTCTAGTTTGGACCAACACTCAGAGGAGCACTGGCCCGGGGGATTTAAATAAGATGACCCTCGGGCTCCGGAAACCCAAGGGAAAAAGAGGCTAGGTGGCAAATGGTAAAACCAAGGTTGGGCATTGCTGTAAGAGTTTTATTCAAGGCAAACTGTCAAGGGGTTCCCATTATCACCCAACCGCGTAAGGAACGCAAAATCCGGGAACATAACACCGATATGACGGAAACTAGGGCGGCAAGAGTGGAACAAAACACTAGGCAAAAGGCCGAGCCTTCCACCCTTTACCAAGAATATAGATGCATTAATATAACAAGATAATATAATGATATCCCAACAATAAACAATGTTCCAACAAGGAATGATCTCCAATCTTCACCTGCAACTAGCAACGCTATAAGAGGGGCTGAGCAAAGCGGTAACATAGCCAATCAACGGTTTGCTAGGACATGGTGGGTTAGAGGTTTTACATGGAAATTTGGGAGGCAGGATAAGCAAGTGGTAGGTATCGTAGCATAGGCACAGCAAAAGAGCGAGCATCTAGCAAGCAAAGATAGAAGTGATTTCGAGGGTACGATCATCTTGCCTGCAAAGTTGTCAGAGTTGACTGGATCCTCGAAAGCAAACTCAACGGGCTCCTCGTTAGCGAACTCGTCTCCCGGATCTACCCAAACAAGACAAACAAGCAAAAGGAGTACAATCAACCACGTGCAAAGCTCAAACAACATGATGCAAACATGGTATGCTATGCGGGATGCAATATGTGATGCATATGCAAGATTTGACAAGGAATGATTGAACCTGGGCTCAACCTGGAAATCCAAGTGTGCCACTGGAAAGATGAGGTGATTTCGGTTGAAATTGATATTAAGAACACCGGAATCGGATGCACGGTTTGGAAATGGCAAGCAAAACAAATATGGGACCGGTCTGCGATAAACAGCAAGTAGCCAACTAAATGCGTCAAGATAAATATGCTACAGCACTCAAACATGGCAACAAAATACATGGCGGGGATCCACTCATAATGCTTGACAAAAGATGAACACTCAGCTACAACCAATTCATCCATTAACAGGTTCAAACAAGCATGGCAAAAGTGCAAATGATAAACAGGTTTCAGACTTGGTGAAATTAACACTAGTCTGGAATTTCAGATCAGGTAGCACACTTTGGAGCATGAAAACTACATCCTACAGGAACTTAACATGGCAAAGTAAGGCATGAAATGAAGCTAATCAAAGCACTTAACAAAATTCCCTTAGTGACCTTGAGCCAAAAGGGATCAGAAAATACAATTGCAAGCATGCGAACATGGCAAAAACATAATCAGGTTACAGACTTAGTGAAAAACTGGAACATGCAAATCTGTTAACGAGTAGGCATGTTCACGAGCTCCATGCACTCACTACAGAGCAAGGCATGACAAACTAAACATACACCCATCAAGAATACATATCATAGAAGCTATAAATGGCAAGAACAACAACATAGCATGCACGGATCAACAACAACATCCTCGGCAAAATCGCTAACAAGTAAACAATCTGCCAGGATTCACGAAATAGCAAAAGTAGAGCTCGATTGACTCAAGCTAGGTTGCTCCATAAATGCAAACAAAGACATGGATGGATAGAGCACCACAATATTAACAAATCATCCTTACATATAATCCTCAAAAGAGGCAAGGATCACTAGGAAACAACATGAACATATGGCATATTGATAAAAACAGATCAAGGACTTAGAGAAATTCTAAGTCCCTGAAATCAGCATTAACGAATGCACTACTTTGCAAGCTTGTGCTAGTCACCACACATATCACAAAAATACATGGACAGCACCTCTGTAAATATGGCATGGCATATAACAAAACACATGTAGAACTCAGGAGCATATCATGCACACAATAATCATGGCAAAAATGACAAATAGCTATTGATGCAGCAGATCTGACAATTATCTCAAATAGCTCTATTCCAGCAGCAATGATGCAATGAGATGAAATGATGTACTCTCAGAGACGAACATTTTGATATGCTACACGCCCAAAACGGAGCTACAGATGCGGAGTTATAGCATGATAAAAAATGCAAAATAATTAGGGTTTGGGACAAAAGTCAACCGAGAGAAATATCTCAGATCCAGATCTGGCAGGGCGCACGGATCGAGGTACGCCGGGGAACTCGCCGGAGTTCGTCGGGGAGGAAGGAGTAGCTGCGGGGCTCGCCGGACGACGAGGGAGGCTGGAGAGGTGGGCGCGCGAGGCCGGGCAGCGAGGGGCGGCGGAGAACGAGGTGGCCCCGGGCGGCGCCGGCGATGGCCGCGGTGGCCGGAGCAGGCGGTGGCCGGAGCGGGCGGAGGCCGGCGCGGTGGCGGTGGGCGCGTCACCGACGTTGGAGGAGACAGCGGCGCGGCCTGGGTGCGAGGCGGCGGACGGTACGGGCCGGGAGGGCTCCGCCTGGGCCCCGGTGGGTCGGCGCGCGGGCAGGCGCGGCGAAGTGGGCGCAGTGGCGGCGGCGAATCGGGGAGCGCCACGTGGCGGCGGCGGCTGGTTAGGACGTGTCCGGCCGGCGGAAATTCGTCCGGCGGCGCGAGGGGATGGGGAGGTTATGGTTTGACCCGGGAATTTCAGAGGGGGTCTATATATAGGCATAGAGGGAGCTAGGAGAGTCCAAATAAGGTGCGGTTTTTGGCTACGCGATCGTGATCGAACGCTCTAGATGATGGAGAGAGTTTTGGTGGGTTTTGGGCCAAAATGGAAGGGTGTTGGGCTGCAACACACACGAGGCCTTCTCGGTCCCTCGGTTAACCATTGGAGTATCAAACGAAGTCGAAATGGTATGAAACTTGACAGGCTGTCTAGCGGTAGTAAACAAAGGCCGCTTGGCATGTCTCGGTCCAATCCGGAAATGTTTAACCCCCACACATGAAAAGAAGGTAGAAAGGACCACCGGAGGAGATAGGAGCGCTAGAATGCAAAACAGACAACGGGGAAAAATCTCGGATGCATGAGACGAACACGTATGCAAATGCAATGCACATGATGACATGATATGAGATGCATGACAAAGACAACAACACAAGGAGACAAAAAAACCCGAACCCGAGGAAATAAAATAACTTAGTGCCGGAAACGGCAAGAGTTGGAGAACATATAAGGTAAATTACATCCGGGGTGTTACAGGTCTTCTCCATCAAACGCACTTTGTAAAACCACAACGTTCGAGATATCCTCGATGTCACCGCAATGGGGAAGGAAGTCAAATAGTTACTACCTCCATTTTTGTACACAAGGCCAGTATATCAAAATTACAATTTGCAGAAGGCCACTAGCACTAATCGAGGCAAAATTGATGGGGTTTGCCTCGTATTAGCAACCAAGCACATTAATATACCCTTGCATGCATGCGGAACTGAGAAGGTTGGTTTGCATGGTTCTGCATTAACCATGCGATGAGGAGTGAGATGGTTAGCTCTTTGGGTGTTGGAGAAAAAAATACGCATTAATTGACACGTCAAACAACGATTTGTATCGATCAATCCCCCGAAGGAAAACCCCGCCTTTTCTTTTTAACAAAAGTAGTACTCCTACGTACATACTTGTATCCTATTTGCGTCTAGGCCTTGCATTGCCATACTTCGCCACACATTTTTGCCATGCTTGCCTAAAATTTTCAAAATGAAAAGAAGGTACACTTGTGCACGGCTGTCGCGGTCGCACTGCACCCTCACACAGTTGCTCCTGCACGCTGCACGCCTAGCCAAGGGAACACACCCCCACTGACATGTGCTACCACATGTGATCAAACGAAACTCAGCCATCCTACCGCTGACACATAAGTTTTGTTCAGACAGTATGTTTATCCAACCGCATGTTGGGGAAGATCCGTACAGCCCGTGCGATGGTCTGTTGGGGAAGAAGAAGAGGTGAGGAAGAAGGGTTGGGAGAAGTAGGATATTCATCCAACCACCTGAAATGGTCAACTGACCCAAATGACGAAAGTCAGGCGATTTGCATAAATATATATTTTTACACAACAAAAGATCGCTAAAAACAACAACATAAAGAAAAACTATCACTACTCACAGAACGAGACGGCCTCATCGTCTTTGGCTGCCGGCGTGAACCAGCGGTAGCTACCGACGTGTGTCTCCACACCATCGTTGTCATGGGCCTCATGCTACTCAGTCACGTGGAGCATGCGGCCGCTCTGCACGGACGCGAGCACCGCCCGGTCCAAGTCTAGGACACCCGGTTCTGCCTGCAAGAGGGCCTCGATGGCAGCAGCATCCACGTGCTCCATGTCGAGTTGAGCCTTGACCGCCCGGTTCAAGTCCAGGACATCTGGTTCAGCCTACAGGAGGGCCTCGATGGCAGCGGCATCCACGTGCTCCGCGTCAAGTTGTGCCTCCACCGCCCGATTCACATCCACGACATCCGGTTCCGCCTGCAGGAGGGCCTCGATGGCAGCGGCATGTGTGCGCTCCACGTCGAGTTGAGCCTCTGCCTCCTGTTCCTCCTTTTGTATCGCCAGGTTGAACCGCTAGTCCGCATGCACCATGGGGGACTCGGACACCAGCATGAAGTTCACATCCATCGTCTCATACACATCGGGGGCCTTCTGCGCCATGACCTCCGCCATGAACATTGGATCGGCTTCCTCCTCCTTGGAGATTGGCTCTAGAGAACTCGGGGATTGGCCTGACGCAAAGCGAGCTTGGGAACGTCGGACTGTGGCACCGACCGCCACCGCGATTTCTACGTGGCGCTCCGGCGTTAGCATCTTGTAGTACGTGATCTTGCGGTGCACCATGGCTCTCCGGCGAACTAGGGGACGCTTGTTGCAGGCTAGGGGATCGAAAGGTGCGTAATGGGCTGAAGACGAGGTGTGGTTTTGGGCAGTGGCTGGCGTAGGCCGAGCAGCGAAGGTGCTGGTGTGAATAGTGGTTCCGGTGATGACTGGTCAATTGGTTTTGACTGTACACCGCTCTTGTCGCGTTTGCGTTGCACCCCGGCACGCTTGACCCTCCACATCGCTCACCGAATGGAACATGTTTCCTCTTGCGTTTTCGCTCGCTTGTGGGACCGCAGTTGAGAGCAAACCGACGTCCCTCCCCCTCCCCCGGCCGCATCATTTATACTACTACTAGAAGAGAGAGAGAGAGAGAGAGAGAGAGGTCGGCCGAGTGTTACTAGTACTCCCTTAGTTTTATGCGGAGTAAATAAAAAATAGAGGGAGTATACTACTAGTACTATGACTGCACATAAAACTTATATGTAAACTAGAAAGGATCGGGGGAGTATATTGTACGTTCAAAAGCGAAACAAACATTGAATACCCTTTATATATGATTTGCTGATGCTATGACCACCGGTTCAAAATTTTGAATCCGCCTTAGGTATCACACATGCATCCACTCGTTCTCTCTCGGTTTCATCTCGGGGTCCAGAAATCGATTGAAAGAGGACTAGGGTGGGTATAGTACATTCGGTTCTCTTTTGAACGTACAATATACTCCCTTCGATCCCCACAAACCCCCCAGGTCATTTCTATCATAGAAACACACCGAACCTTTACCTCCTTGCACGACACACACTTGATCTGTCAACATCAATCGATCTCGTCAAGATGTGTGAGGGCATGAACTGAATGGGATGTCAAAACTAAGATGGGAAGCGACACGTAGTGGAGGCAAAGTGAAACTTTAAATGAATCGTTTGTGTGTATGCATGTCGGACAAAGTACAACATTGGAAATACAAGCATGTTCTAGGCCCACATGTGAATGATACTCGGCAGAATGTTCCAGTGAGGCATGCGAGAGGATGGACTCGATCGGAGGGCAGCATGATCAATGGAGAAGAGGGTTGGAGAGGAATGAGAAATAAGCAACGCCCCATGATTATACTTGAATGGCTCAAATGAACAATAAGTTGTCTCATTTTCCCTTCCGTCCTGGTCACGGAGTAAGATAGTCCATCCGTTTTTATTTACTCTGCATATTAGGTTTGACTGAAGTAAAACTTGATAAAATTTGACCGAATTTATAGAAAAATATATGAACATTTACAATAGCAAATCTATATGATGTGAAAGTATATTCAATAATGAATCTAATGGTATTGATTTGTTATTGTATATGTTATTATTTCTGTCTATAAACTTTGTCAAAGTTTATAATGTTTGACTTTGAGGAAAGCTAAAATGCGGAGTAAATAAAAACAGAGGGAGTACGCAGGGACTAGTATAGTTACTACTGCTGGAACATGGTAAGTTGGACCCCTAAATGCGGGCATGGACCAGGCACACCTCAATTATTCCTTCAAACAGTCAGACACCTACATTACCATACCATCCGACTACTTAATCAAGTATTAAGCTTCACTAGTTGAAAAGGAAAAGGGTGGTACCGTACCCAAAACCACCACACTTGGGGCTAGGGTAACAACTTGGTACCGTACCACATTTGAACCAAGGCACAAAAACCACCTGTTCTGCGCCTAATGCGCAACGCCGCGCACTGACGCTCGAACTTGGCCGGCAAAATAGGGAAACCGACATGTGGGGCACACCTGTCAGGACAACGTGGCACATACTAGTCCAATGAGGGAGCTGGCCCACGACCTCCTCACAAATGGCAACTGTTCATGTGGGTCGTGGGGGCAGCAACATGGCTCAGCTCCTGCAATGCCTCTGGACACGGCGACCGCGGTGAGCGACACGCTCATCATCGCTGGACACGGTAGCCTTCAGGATGGTGAGGTTGGCGTTAGCGCTGTGGCACGACTAGCAGATCGACACCTGGCTCATCAAGGATGCACGGGGCACCGAAGTGCATGCGCGCCATGACGCGTCCGTGGAGTGTTGTAGCGTGGCCAACTGCATCCCCAGGACCTGAGACCATGCCAGGTCGTCTTGCTTTTTCAATGACATGTGGGGATCGCATGTGAGCGAAGGGCATCTCCAACGTTGTCACGACCGCAGCTGACTACCCTGGCACACCAAAAACCCTCGTCCCTCGCGCCATCCCGCGGTGTGTTCCCAGTCGGCGCCAGCTACCTGCATTCATGTCGTTTGTCTGTATGCCGTCATTAAGAGGCTCGTTGCCCGAGGAACCATCTCTGGTGACTTAATGCCGCACCCGGACGCTCGGCCTCACCGGAATGCGCTACTTAATGCAGCAAGGGCCAGCTAAACTCCACACCATACTGCATCGTCCTGCAACCTGGCATCACATCCACCATGACCTCGAGCACGAACGCTCTGCTGGAGAGCTTGTCTTCGGGGATGAAGCTCAAGGTCGCCGCCCTCGCTCAAGTCGCCGCTCGCAACACAATAGTGGTGTAGCTGGATGTGGACGCGACCGCACAAGCGGTGGCCTTGGTGGCGGCCGATGAGGGAGTACCGTCAGCCACATTGTGATGACCCAAGACCGACGCTCTAGACTCCTTCCATGTTTTTCATTGTCTCTGTGTGATTTATTTGTTTTTTGCATTAATCATCGCATCATCCGGATTGCATCCACATGTTTCCATAAAACTCGTAGTTGTTCATAGTTGTCGCTTCTCTCTTTGTCTTCGTTGATCTTTTGTCACGCCGTTTGTCTTTGTCTATCTCTCTCAAATCCCCTCGCGTGCCCCTCCGGGAACTTACCTGAACCCGACCCGCTCAGTCATCACCGTTGCATTTGGATCATCCCCAAACATCCCTCAAACATCTCTGGATTCTTATTAGGTCAACCTAACCTATTTATCTCGGGCCGTCCGATTACGATCGGAGGGACCAAATAGTCTCAGCTTTGACCACCTACTATATATATATCTGGACAAACCCTAGCCCTAGTTGTCCCATCCATCAAATCCTCCGCGCCACCGCCGCCCACTGTCTCCTCCATCCTCGGGATCTTGCCCGATCCATTGGAACCACCCGACCAACCTCCTTCTTCCTCGGGATCCCTCCCGATCTCTCCACCCAACCAGCGAGCCTCCTCCCTATCCCTCCCAAATCAACTGCAGCAGTCGCCGCCCCGCCAAGTCCCTACTGGAGCCTGCAACAACCTTGATCGCGCGTCGTCTTCCCCCTCAACCACCTCCTACAGGACCCCCCTGCTTCGCAAAGTCCACACCGCTGCCTCCTCCGCTTCCCTCGTCCTCACTTGATCTCGAGCAGGGGATCAGGCACGTCGTCGCTCCCTTTACAATGGAGCTTGCCTCCAACATGGACGCGTCCCCTCGTGTCGCGCCGCCGGTCTCCTCTCCGACCAGGCCCGTCTCCTGCTCCTTCCATAAGCCTGAAGCTCGTTCCGCTGAAGCCCCAGCGCTGCTGGCCCCTGCTTGCTCTGCATCGAGCAGAGGAGAACGCCAGCGCCTCCCCTTGCCTTCATTGGAGCCGCCTCTCCTGCCCATTGGCCGGCAGCTAGACCTTGCCCTGCCTCGACGTGGCAAGTCCAATCATCGCCTCCTATGCATCCTGCTTGCTGCTGTCGTCGCTGTTGCATCCTCGCTCAATGAGAGGAGGTGCGCATGCATTGATTGCATCATCAACCCACTCGAGCGGCTCGACCTCCTCTCCAGCCACGCGGCAGGGCCCAGCTTACCCGCCGGCCTGCTTCTTCGCCTGGGCCGTGACCCGCTATGGTGAAGCCCCCTCTCTGCTAACCCCCAGCCCATCCAGTTTCGGCCCATAACCTTTTTTTCTATCTAGCGAATTTCCAAATTATCCTAGATTTCCTGTTTTTACAGAAAAGTCCATCTAGTTCATGCATTTAATATCTCGCAAACCGTGCGTCGGATTAAAATGTTTTGTATATGTAAAATGCTTAGAATTTCATCTTGTTTCATAATATCAACTTTCATCCATGTTAAAAATGTTTAAACTTGCTGTTTGAGTAAATTTGCATAAATGACACGCTAAAATGATTTATTTTATAACAAATTAACGTAGCTCTGAATTAAATGTTCTTTATAGGTAAATGAGGTAGAAAAATGCATAGATTAAGTTGGTGCACTTTATATTGATGTCTAACAACTTTAAAATATGATTTAGGGTAGAACGGTACCAAATTCGTAAATTTAATATGAGGATTTGCGGAACTATTGTTTGTTGTTTCCTGCCTCTTTTAACTTGCCTAGATACGTAGTTTGCTTATGCTTCACCTCTTGCCATGTTTAACAGCATTTAATATTGTTGAGTACATAAATGAGAGTGAACTAAATAATCAAATGTGGTGTCTCGTCAATATGCAACTCGTTGCATATTGAGCTCCACTTAATTTGTAGTATTGTTTGTGCACTTTGCTATGCCATGCCCCACTAAATGGGCATGCATCATACTTGGTTGCGCATCATGTCAAGTTTATGTGATGGTTGTTTACCATTTTGTTTGCTTCTCTCTGGTGTTGCTTCCTGATAGTTCCGGTAACATTGTGATTGTGAGGATTCGTTCGACTACGCCCGTTCGTCTTCTTCATGGACTTGATCTTCTTCCTAGTAGGATTTCAGGTAAGATGATCGTCACCTTGGATCTCACTCCTATCTTTCCTATGCTAGTTGTCTCGATGCTGTCGCTATGTCGCGCTTGAAGGAAATATGCCCTAGAGACAATAATGATGTTGTTATTTATATTTCCTTATATCATGACTAGCAAATATGCCCGTGCGTTGCAACGGGAAAATATTTATCTTGATCCTTGCCCAATAAGCATAACTCAAAACTTTCACTAGGTCCATGTCATATATTTCAACACGTCACCACACCTTTAGTGCCTATCCTCCTCCTAACCCTGACCAACAATGATAGTTGTGTTTACCTCATCACAATGCATCCAAACATGATCAATCCCATGATAATGAAGTTGCCACCTCATGTCACACCTTTCATTGCGCCCGCACATGAAATTATTTCACAATGAAAACTTGAAAACACTAATATGATCTAAATGGATGTGATGGCCGTCCTCCAAGATTCACTCTATGCATCCCCTCATATTCCTACCTATTTTTGCACATGCCCGTGCTTCACTCATCGAATCAGGATTGTTCGGATCAAGGAACTGGGTTGCGGCACCTCCCCGGGATGGAGGGCGCACTAAGAGCAGAGTGGGAGGAAAGTACGCAGAAGTCGGACGGGACATGGCAAGATTGGTAGTTTGGTCATTTCATAAAATGTTGCATTCGCTATCATTTCTAATAATTTCATATACTTTCAAGATGGCATACCCTCCTGGCAAGCTAGGTATGGGCATAGCCTGCAAACGAACACAACACATAGATGTAATACCATAGCTAAAAAATGTCTAATCTAATGACTAAATGTATGTCCTTGTAATGACGTGCTCCTCATGCCTCTAGTGGCTTGCTTCCCTCATTTGGGGTGCTACAGCAGGCGGCTTGTCCTCTAACCCCTATAGTGGGGCCCATCCATAAGACCACATGGGATGGGATAAACAGTTGGGGAGACGTCCATCGTTTACCCCATTTGGGGTTCATCCGTCATAGAAATAAATCTCCCCATGAGCCAATAGCCTATAAAAAAAATCACGCCCGATGGGAGGCCAATGCCTCGATCCGCCGCCACGCATGGTAGCCGAGAGGGCCGGTAATAGCACAAGCCGGAGCTGCGCCGCCTCAAGCTCTCCTTTCGTGCGCGAGGAATCGAACCAGGATGCTACAGCAGGAGGCTTCTCCTCTAACCCCTATCGCAAGTCGGTGGCCAGAAAACAGAGCTTCTTTGGCTGCAGTCGTTGCCGACGAGTGGCACAGCTGGGTGACGTGAGAAAAACGCAGATGGTGCCCACGTGGTGCAGGGGATGGGGTGAGGATGACATGGTATTAAAATGGAACAACAATGTGCGCCATGGTGCGCTAGCGCTGTGCATCGTGCTGTGCTGGTGCTGGAGTACATGCGTGGAGGCACCCTGGCCAACCAGATCCACTGCACCACGCCGCTGCTCACCTATCACCACCGCATACACGTCCTGCATGATGTAGCCATTGCGCTGGAGCACCCCTCCAACGTGCTCCTCTATAGCGACGATCGTGTGTAGCTTTGTTGCCTGCGGTAGGCCTACGAGGGCACCTTCTTGGTCGCCGTCGTGCCCTCCCATGGCGCCGACGATGGGCTCGCCAGGGTACGCGGATACCTTTTTTCCTCCGCATGGGCATCGTGTCCAAGATTAGAAGTCCGACGTGTAAGACTTCGGTGTGCTCCTACTTGAGGCCGTCACTGTCTCGCTAGCTGCCAGAACGCCATGACTGGATGGCCAGTACCTAGCGCGAAGGTGCTGCCACTCGTGACGGCGGCCCAGGTGGCGGGGCTCATGGACACCAGGCTAGGCAATGACCATGTGCTGTGGAAGTAGGCTACGTCGCATGGATCAACATCGATTGCGTCACGGTGCAGCCGGGGCTCTGTCCGACGATGGTGGAGATGCAGGCGGCCTTCATGGAGAAGACTGCGAGGTCCATCGCAGGGACGCACCACGGTGATATGATGTCGTCGGCACCCACTGCATACCAGACGACCCAATTTAACACCATTGCGTCCAGATCGCCTTACACACAGGCCAACTACGAGGATATTGTTTTGATCTGAGAGAGGTATTTAAGAACAAGGGAAGATCTCGTGCATGATATTTTGCATACTAACTCCAACGAACGGACATGTTGGGACCAACTTCTCATAGATTGTTTTTTTTTGAGAAAAACGAACGTATAAATAAAAGCCCAGGCATGGCTCGTGTCCCATAAGAGCCCATCAACGCACAACTATATGGCCCAAGCCAGCTTAGCGTACGTGCATGCAAACCAATGCATCATGTAGAAAACTTTAGCGTAGGAAATAGATTGGTCCCTATTTTGGTCCGAACTGTTATGTAGATCTATTTTTCAATCTCAACTGTCGGTGTTTATGATTAACATAAAATCATCGGATATAAACGTGTGACTTATGGAGAACTGTGAAAGCTTTCGTCCTTTAATATTAGGTATAGATAAACGTTTATTATTCATGCTAGAATTTTATTAACCGGAAACTTAGTACATGCGTGAATACATAGATAAAACATAATGTCCCTAGTATGCCTCTACTTGACTAGCTCATTAATCAAAGATGGTTAAGTTTCCTAACCATAGACATGTGTTGCCATTTGATGAACGGGATCACATCATTAGGAGAATGATGTGATGGACAAGACCCATCTGTTAGCCTAGCATAATGATCGTTTGGTTTTATTGCTGTTGCTTTCTTCATGACTTATACATGTTCCTCTGACTATGAGATTATGCAACTCCCGAATACCGGAGGAACACCGTGTGTGCTATCACACGTCACAACGTAACTGAGTGATTATAAAGATGCTCTACATGTGTCTCCAAAGGTGTTTGTTGAGTTGGCATAGATCGAGATTAGGATTTGTCACTCCATGTATCGGAGAGGTATCTTTGGGCCCTCCCGGTAATGCTTATCACTATAAGCCTTGCAAACAATGTGACTAATGAGTTAGTTGTGGGATGATGCATTACGGAATGAGTAAAGAGACTTGCCGGTAACGATATTGAACTAGGTATAATGATACCGACGATTGAATTTTGGGCAAGTAACATACCGATGACAAAGGGAATAACATATGTTGTTATGCGGTTTGACCGATAAAGATCTTCGTAGGATATGTAGGTGCCAATATGAGTAGCCAGCTTCCTATTGGCTATTCACCAGAGATGTGTCTCGGTCATGTCGACATAGTTCTCGAACCCGTAGGGTCCGCACGCTTAACGTTCGATGACGATTTATATTATGGGCTATATTATTTGATGACCGAAGTTTGTTCGGAGTGCTGAATGAGATCACGGACATGATGAGGAGTCCTAAAATGGTTGAGAGGTGAAGATCGATATATTGGAAGGATATATTCAGACCTCGGAATGGTTTCGAGTGATTCAGGTATTTTTCTGAGTACTGGAGAGTTACAGGAATTCACCAGGGGAAGTTAGTGTAGAGAGGGAAGAAAGGCCACGAGGTGGCGCGCGCCTCCCCCCTGCCCAAACCGAATTGATCAAGGGGTGGGGTGCGGCCCCCCTTTCATTCTCCCTCTCCCTCCTTTCCTACTTTCCTACGCCGAATAGGAAAGGGAATCCTACTAGAACTTGGAAGTCCTAGTAGGAATCCCTACACTTGGCGTGCCCCTAGGAGGGCCGACCTCTCTCCCTCCCTCCTTTATATACGTGGGCAGGGGGCACCCCAAAGGTACTCCAAGATTTATCTTAGCCATGTGTGGTGCCCTCCTCCACAGTTACACACCTCGATCATATCGTCATAGTGCTTAGGCGAAGCCCTGCGCCAGTAACTTCATCATCACCATCACCACGCCGTCGTGCTGACAGGAACTCTCCCTTGTCCTCAAGTGGATCAAGAGCTTGAGGGACGTCATCGAGCTGAATGTGTGCTGAACACGGAGGTGCCGTATGTTTGGTACTTGGATCGGTTGGATCGTGAAGACGTTCAACTACATCAACCGCTTTACTAAACGCTTTCGCTTTCGGTCTACGAGGGTATGTGGACACACTCTCCCCTCTCATTGCTATGCATCTCCTAGTTAGATCTTGCATGATCGTAGGAATTTTTTTGAAATACTACATTTCCCAACAGTGGCATCCAAGCCAGGTCTATGCGTAGATGTTATATGCACGAGTAGAACACAAAGAGTTGTGGGCGATAATAGTCATACTGCTTACCAGCAACGTCTTACTATGATTCGGTGGTATTGTTGGACAAAGTGGCCCGGACCGACATTACATGACCACATTCATGAGACTGGTTCTACCGACGTTCTTTGCACACAGGTGGCTGGCGGGTGTCTGTTTCTCCAACTTTAGTTGAATCGAGTTTGAATATGCCCGGTCCTTGTTGAAGGTTAAAACAACACACTTGACAAAAAATTGTTGTGGTTTTGATGCATAGGTAAGAACGGTTTTTGCTAGAAGCCCGTAGTAGCCACGTAAAACTTGCAACAACAAAGTAGAGGCCGTCTAACTTATTTTTGCAGGGCATGTTGTGTTGTGATATGGTCAAGACGTGATGAGATATCAATTGTTGTCTGAGATGATCATGTTTTGTAAAAGTTATCGGCAACTGGCATGAGCCTTATGGTTCTTGATTTATTGTATGAAATGCAATCGCCATGTAATTGCTTTACTTTATCACTAAGCGGTAGTGATAGTCGTAGAAGCAATAGTTGGCAAGACAACAACGATGCTACGATGGAGATCAAGGTGTCAAGCCATATCATATCACTTATTTTGATTGCATGTGATGTTTATCTTTTATGCATCTTGTGTTGCTTAGTAGGGCAGTAGCATTATAAGATGACCCATCACTAAATTTCAAGGTATAAGTGTTCTCCCTAAGTATGCACCATTGCTACAGTTCGTCATGCCGAGACACCACATGATGATCGAGTGTGATAAGCTCTACGTTCACATACAATGGGTGCAAGCCAGTTTTGCACAAACGGAATACTCGGGTTATACTTGACAAGCCTAGCATATGCAGATATGGCCTCAAAACATTGAGAGCGAAAGGTCGAACATTAATCATATAGTAGATATGATCAACGTAGAGATGTTCACCATTGAAAACTACTCCATCTCACGTGATGATCGGACATGGTTTAGTTGATATGGATCACGTGATCATTTAGATGACTCGAGGTATGTCTATCTAAGTGGGAGTTCTTAAGTAATATGATTAATTGAACTTATTTTATCATGAACTTAGTCCTGATAGTTTCTCCATATCTATGTTGTAGATTAATAGCTCGCATTGTAGCTACCCTATGTTTTTGATATGTTCCTAGAGAAAACTAAGTCGAAAGATGATAGTAGCAATGATGCGGACTGGGTCCGTGATCTGAGGATTATCCTCATTGCTGCATAGAAGAATTATGTCCTTGATGCACCGCTAGGCGATAGACCTATTACAGGAGCAGATGCAGACGTTATGAATGTTTGACAAGCTCGATATGATGGCTACTTGATAGTTTAGTGCACCATGCTTTACGGATTAGAACCGGGACTTAAAAACGTTTTTGAACACCACGGAGCATATGAGATGTTCCAAGAGTTGAAATTGGTATTTCAGACTCATGCCCGAGTCAAGAGTTATGAGAACTCTCACAAGTATTTTTCCTACAAGATGGAGGAGAATAGCTCAACTAGTGAGCATGTGCTCAGAATGTCTGAGTACTACTATCGCTTAATCAAGTTGGAGTTAATCTTCTAGATAAGATAGTGATTAACAGAGTTCTCTAGTCAGTATCACCAAGTTACTGGAACTTCGTGATGAACTATAATATGCAAGGGATGACTAAAACGATTCACGAAGGTAGAAATCGAGAAAAGCATCAAATGTTGATGGTTGACAAGACCACTAGTTTCAAGTAAAAGGGCAAGGGAAAGAAAGGGAACTTCGAGAAGAGTGGCAAGCAAGTTGCCACTCCCAGGAAGAAGCCCAAAGCTAGAACCAAGCCTGAACTGAGTGCTTCTACTTCAAAGGAAATGGTCACTGGAAGCGGAACTGCCCCAAATACTTGTCGGATAAGAAGGATGGCAAAGTTAACAAAAGTATATATGATATACATGTTATTGATCTGTACTTTACTAGTGTTCATAGTTGCCCCTGGGTATTTGACACCAGTTCAGTTGCTATGATTAGTAACTCAAAACAGGAGTTACAAAATAAACAAAGACTAGTTGAGGGCGAGGTGACAATGTGTGTTGGAAATGATTCCAAGGTTGATAAGATCACCATCGCACACTCCCTTTACCTTCGGGATTAGTGTTGAACCCAAAATAAATATTATTTGGTGTTTGCGTTGAGCATAATATGATTGGATCATGTTTATTGCAATACGATTATTCATTTAAGTCAAAGAATAATTGTTATTCTTTTTACATGAATAAAATCTTCTGCGGTCATACACCCAAGGTGAATGGTTTATTGAATCTTGATTGTAGTGATAAACATATTCATGATATTGATGTGAAAAGATGCAAAGTTGATAATGATAGTGCAACATACTAATGGCACTGCCGTTTAGGTCATATTGGTGTAAAGCCCATGAAGAAACTCCATGCGGATGGACTTTCGGAATCACTTGATTATGAAACATTTGATGCTTGAGAACCATGCCTGATGGGCAAGATAACTAAGACTCCATTCTTTGAAACAATGGAGCAAGCCAGTGACTTATTGGAAATAATACATACCGATGTATGCGGTCCGATGAGTGTTGAGGCTCATGGAGGGTATCATTATTTTCTGACCTTCACAAATGATTTGAGTAGATATGGGTATATCTACTTAATGAAACATTAGTCTGAAACATTTCAGAAGTTCAAAGAATTTCAGAGTGAAGTGAAAAATCCTCGCAACAAGAAAATAAAGTTTCTACGATCTGATCACGGAGTCTAATATTTGAGTTACGAGTTTGGTTTTCATTTGAAACAATGTGGAATAGTTTCGCAACTCACGCCACCTGGAACACCACAGCGTAATGGTGTGTACGAATGTCATAACCGTACTTTATTAGATATGGTGCGATCTATGATGTCTCTTACCAATTTCCCACTATTGTTTTGGGGTTTTGCATTAGAGACAACTACATTCACGTAAAATAGGGCACCATCTCAATCTGTTTAGACGACACCATATGAACTATGGTTTGGCAAGAAACCTAAGTTGTCGTTTCTTAAAGTTTGAGGTTACGATGCTTATGTGAAAAAGATTCAGCCTGATAAGCTCGAACCCAAATCGGAGAAGTGCATCTTCATAGGATACCCAAAAGAAACTGATGGGTACACCTTCTATCACAGTTCCGAAGGCAAGATCTATGTTGCTAAGAATGGATCCTTTCTAGAGAAGGAGTTTCTCTCGAAAGAAGTGAGTGGGAGGAAAGTAGAAATTGATGAGGTAGTTGTACCTTCTCCCGAATTGGAAAGTAGTTCATCACAGGATTCAGTTCAAGTGATTCCTACACCAATTTGTGAGGAAGCTAATGATGATGATCATCAAACTTCAAATCAAGTTACTACCGAACCTCGTAGGTCAACCAGAGTATAGTCCGCACCAGAGTGGTACGATAATCCTTTCTGGAAGTCCTGTTACTAGACCATGACGAACCTACGAACTATGAGGAAGCGATGATGAGCCTAGATTCCGTGAAATGGCTTGAGGCCATGAAATCTGAGATGTGATCCATATATGATTGTCTTGACCGATGATCGGCGAGCCATTGAGATTAACTGGATCTTTAAGAGGAAGACATACTCTGATAGTAGTGTTAATATCTACAAAGCTCGAATTGTCGCAAAAGGTTTTCGAAAAGTTCAACGTGTTGAATACGTTGAGTGTTTCTCACTCGTATCTATGCTTAAAGTATGTCCGAATCATGGTAGCAATTGCCACATTTTATGAGATTTGGCAAATGGTCTCAAAATTGCATTCCTTAATTGACTGCTTAAGGAGGAGTTGTATATGATGCAAACAGAAGGTTGTGACAATCCGAAAGGTGTTAACAAAGTGTGTAAGCTCTAGTGATCCATTTATGGACTGGTGCAAGCATCTCGCAGTTGGAATGTACGCTTTGATAGTGTGATCAACGCATCTGGTTTTATACAGACTTCTGGATGTAGTGATCCGACCTCAAATGGTCAAATCTCTGTGTATAAGTGTCATCCCTGGATCGCTAATGCTGACACACACAGTACTTGAAGGATTTATAACAGAGTTCTATCACACACTTATTAAAACAAATGTCTCAAAAGAGAACTTATTACAATAATATGGTTGAAGGCCATCCAACTACGATAACAGTGTATGCTTCGAAGGTAAAATGAGTCCATCAACTCCAACGGCATAGCTGAGTGCAAGATAACATTACAGCACCTTACTCTTTGTTTGAAAACTCTGCAACATAATACGTTGCAACCTGTGTAGGACAACACATGGAATATGCTGGCAAGATAACATTATAAAACAATGAACAAGTAACATCTATAACTACACGCATATATGGCTGGTGGAGGCTTTATGGGTATTTTTTGCAGAAAGCTAGTTTTTCCTACAACAAAGGAATAGATTTTATTTAACAACAAAGTTTGTTGAAAACATTGAGAAGGTTCCTCCAACTCAATACCAAATTAATAATCATAAACCCAACAAATTAATTAAATAGAGTGATGAGATCAAATCAATAACTCAAGTACCAGATACTCAGGATGCCCATAACCGGGGACACGGCTAACCATGATAAGTTTGTGCACTCTGCGGAGGTTTGCGCACTTTCCCCCACAAACTCGATCTCCTCCATTGGATTTCTCGCACTACATGGTGTTTGAGAAACGGATGACCGAGACACAGTCTTTTAGAAGCATTAGCTCTTTACACTGGGTAGACAGTACCACCTACATCCCCTACATCTACTAGTCTACCACTGAAAGAGGTCACACAACATACTCAACTATGCCAGAGCCCATAATAGCTTGTGGCTGCACACGGAAGTTTCCAGCATGAATAATCTTATGATCCCTTTGAGCCTGGGTGGCAAACCGTAGGATGATCACACGGGTACTCCGGGAAATCCCAGGACAACACTGGATTGCTCCAGGTGCCCAGACAACCACTGGGTGCTCCAGGGTGCCTCAACCAATCCACCCAGATGTGTATTAAAGTAGCCACCTTAAGTTTAACCATTAATTAGAACTCTCACATCTGTCATGGATCACTCAAAGCAAACCACGTCTACTAGCATAGCATAGCAATATAAGCATAACGTAGAAGTAACTCCTAGGGTTTGAAAATAAAGGCAATATGTACTACCTCATCACTACTTCCCATTACCCATAAGTATTCAAGTCCTAACCATGCAGTGTTTGAAGATTGAACTAATGCATAAAAACTGGGTAATAAGTGGGTATGATCAAAGTGTTACTTGCCTTGCTAATGATCTAAAAACTCTAGTGCACTACTGTAGGATGTTGCTAACATGACACTACGATCAGAGACCCTTCAAGAAACTGTGTGTGATGCCATAATCGCAAACGGTGCTGTATGAAAACCATCAGAAATGTGTAAAATGTTTGCGATGATGGATGCATCAAACACGGTTCAAATTTTATCTGTGTGTGTGACGAAGGGCATACGGTTCAGTTCAATGAACTGTTTGCGATGAGGATGAACAAAAGAAACGGGCAGCCAGATGGAGGCGTGTGCGATACACAGCATATGGTTCACTCGGATGAACTGTTTGTGATTAGGAAACACAAAAGAAACGGTCAGCCAAATCAAAGGTGTGTGCGATATACGGCATGCGGTTCACTCGGATGAACTGTTTGAGTTGACATAAGAGAACAGAAATGACTCAACTTAACAAGAGGTGTGTGATACGCGACAAACAGGTCTGTAATTAAAAATGTGTCTGAAGACCGATAAGAACACAGACGGTTGCTGCTAATAAGACGTGTGTGTTGTGTGACGGGATTGCATACAGAACAACAACATACACACACACACACACACACACACACTTATAAGGACATGCTTGCATAACCAAATTAAACATCCACTTACATAGGTAGCTACTACAACCATGGCATTTGCACACACCAAAGTAAACTATTACATGCATAATTACATAGGTGGTACTACACACACGACATTTCCACACACACCAATAAAGTAAGATATATATTACATGCATGATTAACTAGCATAAACGATCATCTGATCATCATCTATTTGTCATGACGCTTGCTCTTCTTGTGGATCGATCCGGGCTCGTCGATTTGGGTAACGAGGCACTTCCTCATGTCAACGATCCGCCTGTGCATCTCCTAGCATGTTTACACGCTCTTGGCCCTGAACCTGAGGTGAGGTTCATCCAGTTGCCGCATCCAGGCCTTTTGCCAGGATACGAGACTTGTTCTCTGGGCATCCTGCTTTATATTTTCATAGTAGGGGTCGATGATGGCTGAGGCGAGTTCGACCAAGGAGTCCTGCTTCGTGTTGCCCGAGACCCTGTAGTGGTCACGGATTTCGACAAGGTTCTTGTAGGCCAAGCCCGTAACACTTAGCGATTTTACATCGTCTTTGGTATCCATCGTGCCAAACTTGTTGTCGGTGCTGTTGACAAACCTGTTGAAGCGGTCACAAGGCCCTGTGGCCATGCAATAGTGGTAGATGAGGACATGATGGCGCATGCACAACTGGGCGACGACAACCTTCTGATCTATGTCGGGACGACCGGCGGTGTACTTGAGGTCGATGCCGACCACCTTTTACTTGTCTCTAGCAAGCAACTGCTCAACGCTGTTGATGTAGTTGTCCGCCACGGCTGGGTCGATGATGCATTGAAAACTCAGTTAATGCATAAAAATATCCAAACGAACCATGAATATTTCCAATTCTTTTATGATCACTGCAGATAAAAGGTCTAGCAATTCAAACACCGGTCCATGGCCGCTGTGACCCCATTATGTAATTCAAATCAAGACCAAAAATCAAGTATATCCCACATAGTTTATTATAACCAACCGTGTGAGATGCAGCACGAAATTTCTTCGGACCATGGTTGAATAAGGGACAGTATCTGATGACACTTTGCGCACCAGTTTTTTGGCTAAAGCGATTCCAAATTTTTGGCTTCCATGGAAATATCTACCTCCCTGCCCATCCCCCTTACCAAAAGCCACATTTCCCCTCTTTCCACCTTCCTTTCAATGTTGAAACCTTCACTCCTTGCTTGCAGTGCCGCCACCTCCTCACCGGTAGCCCTCCTTCACGCTGCTCGGCCTCGCCTATCCGGGCAGGTAATCCACACTCGACCCCATCCTCCCCCTTCTTCCACATCCCACATGGCCCGACCGCCAGCGCGAGCGCGACACCTTCCACCCAAATCACCGACCCCTCCACCAAATAAGCGCCGGCATAAGCCATGGTGCACGTAGTATACCAGGACCTCAAGGAGCATTTGGCAGCGAAGAAGCAAATCATGGTCGCACGCGCGGATGAGGTCACGATGGCTGCCATGCCGACCCCCAGATCTTGAAGAAGTTCCTTGCCATTTGCTAGCTACGCCGGGTATGAATGCTCGGTTTACCCGTTGCGTGTGCTGCTCCTGCCTTTCCTTCACAAATTCTAGTGAATTGTGCTATCTAATTTTACCATGCAATATGTTGCTCTAGTGTATATGTTCTATATGTCGTGCAGTGTGGTGCTCACTTAGTAACTGTTTTGTTAATTAGTTGTCGTCTTCAGTTAACTATTTGGTTCAAATCTGCAAATGTGATGTTCAATTCTTCAAGTTGCAATTTTGTATTGTCTTCCATGTGAGAAATAAATCGAATTTATCTTTACAAAATTGTGGGTGAATTCTGTTATTGTATACCATGTGAGGAATAAATTGAATTTTACTGTAGTAAATACATGAGAAACAAATACAATTGCTACAATTGGTTGTAGTTAACTGTTTGGTTAACTGTCTGATCTTCTATTAGGAGTATGTTATATTGTGCAATGTGGTGCTCAGTTAATGTTTGGTTCATTTGTTGTGGTGTTTAGTTAACTGCTTGGTTCAATTCTGCAATGCGATGCCCAATTGTCATGGGTAGAATTTTGTATTGTTGTGCATGTGAGGAATAAATCGAATTTGGCTGCACTTAATACATGAGAAACATATACAAGTGCTATATGTCCTAGTTCTTAATCATGCTTGGTTTGGATAAATGTGTTTTCCCTGTGGTTTGAATTAATCTGATGAATCTGCAATGTGATTATTTTTCATCAACATATTTTACTGATAGCATGCGAACTCTTACTTAACCTGATGACTAACTACCTTATATGTGTTGCAGGGAAACAATTGGAAGAACTTAGGTTTAAAATTGAGGTCAGCACATGCATGGTCCGTTGTCTAATAGCACATTATTGTGCAATTGCAGGAGCCATTCTAATATTTAGGTTCTTAACAATTTCGTCTTGCACATGTAGGTCCTGCTGTCAGAGGTTTTGAGCCACTGTTCGACCCTTTTGCATATGGGGAAATGAGTTGTCCATGAATATCAGTCAAGTCAAGAAACTCAAGAAACTCAGAAAGATTGTTAGGATAAAGAAATTAGCGACAAAAAACAAAAAGATCTTCGTCTGCACAATGAAGAAGACATCAGTTCACTATAGGATGGAACTAACTATTATACCTTGCCTTTTTATTCCTTTGCCCCATTTCATATATAGAGAAGATATTTATGCACTTCCTTGTTTTTAGGCCTTTCCAAAGCAGTTCACTAATGATTACCTCTCAAACCACCTGTGTGGTCAGGAGGCGAGGAAGGTATTCATACAACACCCATGGTTCAATATTGAAGTGTTCCTCAAGAGGATGAAGGATGGATGGTCAATCATCCACAGGCACTGGCCTAAAGTTACAAAGACCTTCAACATCATTGAAGGCTCAATATTCGCCTTCTGATTCAGCAGTTTTCTAGATGAGATGCATCTATCTATGTACCGTCTATGATGCTAATTTTGAAAGGTTATAGAAGTTGCATGTGAAACTTGCTCCTGGTGTAGTTGTGTAATGGGGTAGCTGAGTGCTGAAGCTATATGATGTTATACTCTGATATATTTCAATTATGAAAATGAAATATATAGTGTGCTTAATATGAACTGTCAATTAGATTAATAAATGGATTATAAATAATCGAATAATTAGCCTTCCAGTGGCGAATTAGCCTGCTAATTGGGTTTTGCTATTACAAACGGTTGTTAAAAAATACCGTGGGCGATGACCTCAGGCAACGCACACAGTTTCTAGGAATAACCCATGTTGGATCAATGAACAATCACACACGACTCTCTTGAAAACTATTTGCGTTAAGCCACCTTGCAAAAATTACATAGTGATAATGATTAACAAATTGCAGTGTTACAAGGATTGACAAATGGCAACGTTACTAGATCAACAAATGTAAATATTTCCAATTTGACAAATGACAACATACCCAATATGACAGATGCAAATCTTACCAAATTGTTTGTACGTGGTTGCACACGGGTCATCCAAATCAACCGTTTGCAATGAAGGGATGAACAATTCCTGCGCTGCTCTCACTTTGCATACGGGTGTTCTATCTAGATCGTTTGCAATCAAGAGCTGCAGAAATTATGCTCGACACATTTTCTCTTGGCATCCTGGGGAAGCTGTCCGTTTCCATATGTGTGTTCTAACTTAAACGTTTGCGATGAGTGTTTTATATTTAAAAAGAGAATTAAACTGCGGCTTGGGCGCCATTAATGGAGAGGATGCGAGCAAGGCGGGCGGCCATGGAAGTCAAATGGCTCGCTTCCCAGTGAGCCTATGCAGCGTACAGCTCGCACGCTTCCCGGTGAGCCTGCGCACTTGAGGACAGCTTGAACGCCTCTCGGTCATCCTGTGCACCGGACGGCGCTCGCAAGCCTCCCGTTCAGTCAAGGTCAAGCAGCTGTCCGCACGGCACCTCCTACAGCCATTAAAACCAACACACGTGGCGCCATGTGAATGGTTAATAGAATTTTGGATTTACTAGAATTTAAAAACCAGGCATCTCAATTTTTTGTCGGCAATCAACGACGCCCTGGTGTTTAAAATTCATTCCTATTTCTTGCATGGGACCTACGCATGCACCCATGGACACATATTTGATTTTTCAACCAATTTATATGCACTTGAGGGCGTGCATGTAGTTCAAATTTGAATTGCGCACATAAATGCATTAAAAACTCAGTTAATGCATAAAAATGTCCAAACGAACCCCAAAAAATCACAAAAATTCACACAACACTCCTGTTGTTCTATGTTGACACGAGAAATTTTTTTGAAAGCAATAAGTGGCAATGGATATCGTTTCGTCCCCAAAGGTGGGACGTTCCCTACCGAAAACCATCATGCTTATTGTAAGAAACTCCGGTTTGTGAGAAGCATATAGCCAAACCTGCCCCAAACTGGACAAAATTTATACCATGGCATGTTGATGCAGCTCCATGATAGCATGCCAAGTTTCATGACTTCCAGACAAATTTTCGATTTCCTAGAATTTGAAAACCATGCATCTCAACATTTTGCTGGCAATCAACGGTGCCCTGGTGTTTGAAATTCATTCCCATTTCTTGCAAGGGACCTAAGCATGCACCCAAGGACACATATTTGATTTTTCAACCAATTTATATGCACTGGAGCATCTGCATGTAGTTCAAATTTGAATTATGCACATAAATGCATTGAAAACTCAGTTAATGCATAAAAATGTCCAAATGAACCCTGAAAAATCACAAGAATTCACACAACACTCCTGTTGTTCTATGTTGACACGAGAAAAAAAATTGAAAGCAATAAGAGGTAATGGATATCATTTCGTCCCCAAAGGTGGTACGTTCCCTATCGAAAACCATCATGCTTGTTGTGAGAAGCTCCGTTTTGTGAGAAGCACATAGCCAAAACTGCCCCAAATGGGACAAAATTTTTACCACGGCATGATGATGCTGCTCCATGATAGCATGCCAAGTTTCATGAATTTCAGACGAGTTTTCGATTTTGTAGAATTTAAAAATCATGTATCTCAATGTTTTGTCGGTAATCAACGGTGCCCTGGTGTTTAAAATTCACTCCCATTTCTTGCATGGGACCTAAGCATGCTCCCAAGGATATAGATTTGATTTTTCAACCAATTATATGCGCTGGAGCATGTGCATGTAGTTCAAATTTGAATTATGCACATAAATGCATTGAAAACTCACTTAATGCATAAAAATGTCCAAACGAACCCCGAAAAATCACAAAAATTCACACAACACTCCTCTTGTTCTATGTTGACACAATAAAAAAATATAAAAGGAATAAGAGGCAATGGATATCATTTCATCCCGAAAGGTGGGACATTCCCTACCAAAAAAAATCATGCTTGTTGTGAGAAGCTCCGGTTTGTGAGAATCATATACCCAACCCTGCCCCAAATGGCAAAAAAAGTTTACCACGGCATGTTGATGCTGCTCCATGATAGCATGCCAAGTTTCATGAATTTCAGACGAGTTTTGGATTTACTAGAATTTAAAAACCAGGCATCTCAATGTTTTGTCAGAAATCAACGATGCCCTGGTGTTTGAAATTCATTCCCATATCTTGCATGGGACCTAAGCATGCACCCAAGGACACAGATTTCATTTTTCCACCAATTTACATGCACTGGAGCATGTGCATGTAGTTCAAATTTGAACTATGCACATACATGCATTGAAAACTCACTTAATGCATAAAAATGTCCAAACGAACCCCAAAAAATAACAAAAACTCACACAATACTCCTGTTGTTCTATGTTGACATGAGAAAAAAATGAAAGCAATAAGAGGCAATCGATATCGTTTCGTCCCCAAAGGATGGACGTTCCCTACCGAAAACCATCATGCTTGTTGTGAGAAGCTCCAGTTTGTGAGAAGCATATACCCAAACCTGCCCCAAACTGGACAAAATTTCTACCATGGCATGTTGATGCCGCTCCATGATAGCATGAATTTCGGACGAGTTTTGGATTTACTAGAATTTAAAAACAATGCATCTCAATGTTTTGCCGGCAATCAACGGTGCCCTGGTGTATGAAATTCATTCCCATTTCTTGCATGGGACCAAAGCATGCACCCAAGGACACATATTTGATTTTTCAACCAACTTATATGCACTGGAGCATGTGCATGTAGTTCAAATTTGAATTATGCACATAAATGCATTGAAAACTCACTTAGTGCATACAAATGTCCATACAAACCCCAAAAAATAACAAAAAATCACACAATACACTTGTTGTTCTATGTTGACATGAGAAAAAAAATGAAAGCAATAAGAGGCAATCGATTGTGAGAAGTTCCAGTTTGTGAGAAGCATATACCCAAACCTGCCCCAAACTGGACAAAATTTCTACCATGGCATGTTGATGCCGCTCCATGATAGCATGAATTTCGGACGTGTTTTGGATTTAATAGTATTTAAAAACAATGCATCTCAATGTTTTGCCGGCAATCAACGGTGCCCTGGTGTTTGAAATTCATTCCCATTTCTTGCATGGGACCAAAGCATGCACCCAAGGACACATATTTGATTTTTCAACCAACTTATATGCACTGGAGCATGTGCATGTAGTTCAAATTTGAATTATGCACATAAATGCATTGAAAACTCACTTAATGCATAAAAATGTCCAAACAAACCACAAAAAATCACAAAAAATCACACAACACTCCTGTTGTTCTATGTTGACATGAGAAAAAAATTTGAAAGCAATAAGAGGCAATGGATATTGTTTCGTCCCCAAAGGTGGAACGTTCCTTACCAAAAACCATCATGCTTGTTGTGAGAAGCTCCGGTTTGAGAGAAGCATATACCCAAACCTGCCCCAAATGGGACAAAATTCGTACCACCGCATTTGATGCCGCTCCATGATAGCATGCCAAGTTTCATGAATTTCAGAAGAGTTTTGGATTTACTAGAATTTAAAACGAGGCATCTCAATGTTTTGCCGGCAATCAACGATGCCCTGGTGTTTGAAATTCATTCAGATTTCTTGGATGAGATCTAAGCATGCACCCAAGGACACATATTTGATTTTACAACCAATTTATATGCACTGGAGCATGTGCATGTAGTTCAAATTTAAATTATGCGCATAAATGCATTGAAAACTCACTTAATGCATAAAAATGTCCAAACGAACCCTGAAAAATCACAAAAGTTCACAAAACACTCGAGTTGTTCTATGTTAACACGACAAAAAAATTTGAAAGCAATAAGAGGCAATGGACGTACTTTTGTCCCCAACACTGGGACGTTCCCTACCGAAAACCATCATGCTTGTTGTGAGAAGCTTCTGTTTGTGAGAAGCATATACCCAAACCTGCCCCAAATGGGACAAAATTTGTACCACGGCATGTTGATGCCGCTCCATGATAGCATGCCAAGTTTCATGAATTTCATACGAATTTGTGATTTACTAGAATTTAAAAACCAAGCATCTCAATGTTTTGCCGGCAATCAACGGTGCCCTGGTGTTTGAAATTCATTCCCATTTCTTGCCTGAGACCTAAGCCTGCACCCAAGGACACAGATTTGATCTTTCAACCAAATTATATGCACTATAGCATGTGCATGTAGTTCAAATTTGAATTATGCGCATAAATGCATTGAAAACTCACTTAGTGCATAAAAATGTCCAAAGAACCCCGAAAAATCACAAAAATTCACACAACACACCAGTTGTTCTATGTTGACACGAGAAACAAATTTGAAAGCAATAAGAGGCAATGGATATCATTTCATCCCCAAAGGTGGGACGTTCCCTACCGAAAACCATCATGCTTGTTGTGAGAAGCTCTGGTTTGTGAGAAGCATATACCCAAACCTGCCCCAAATGGGACAAATTTTACCACAACATGTTGAAGCTACTCCTTGATAGCATGGCAAGTTTCATGAATTTCAGACGAGTTTTCGATTTCCTAGAATTTAAAAACCATGCATCTCAATGTTTTGGCGGCAATCAACGGTGCCCCGGTGTTTGAAATTCATTCCCATTTCTTGCATGGGACCTAAGCTTGCACCCAAGGACACATATTTGATTTTTGAACCAATTTATATGTACTGGAGCATGTGCGTGTAGTTCAAATTTGAATTATGCACATAAATGCATTGCAAACTCACTTAATGCATAAAAATGTCCAAACGAACCGTGAAAATCACAAAAATTCACACAACACTCGTGTTGTTCTATGTTGAGATGAGAAAAAAATATAAAAGCAATAAGAGGCAATGGATATCAGTTCGTCCCCAAAGGTGGGACGTTCCGACCGAAAACCATCATGCTTGTTGTGAGAGGCTCTAGTTTGTGAGAATCATATACCCAAACCCAAATGGGACAAAATCTGTACCACGACATCTTGATGCCGCTCCATGATAGCATGCCATGTTTCATGTATTTCAGACGAGTCTTGGATTTACTAGAATTTAAAAACCAGGCATCTCAATGTTTTGCCGGCAATTAACGGTGCCCTGGTGTTTGAATTTTTTTCCCATTTCTTGCATTAGACGTTCCCTACCGAAAACCATCATGCTTGTTGTGAGAACCTTCGGTTTGTGAGAACCATATACCCAAACATGCCCCAAACTAGACAAAATTTGTACCATGGCATGTTGATGCCGATCCATGATAGCATGCCAAGTTTCATGAATTACATATAAGTTTTGGATTTTCTAGAATTTTAAAACGAGGCATCTCAATGTTTTGCTGGCAATCAATGGTGCTCTAGTGTTTGAAATTCATTCCCATTTCTTGCATTAGACCTAAGCTTGCTTCTCCTGCTGTTCTATGTTGACATGAGAAAAAAACTTGAAAGCAATAAGAAGCAATGGATATCATTTCGTCCCCAAAGGTGGGACGTTCCCTACCGAAAACCATCATGCTTGTTGTGAGAAGCTCCGGTTTGTGAGAAGCATATACCCAAACCTGCCCCAAATGGGACAAATTTTTTACCACGGCATGTTGATGCCGCTCCATGATGGCGTGCCAAGTTTCCTGAACTTCAAACAAGTTTTAGATTTCCTACAACGTAAAAACCATGCATCTCAATGTTTTGGCGGCAATCAACAGTGCCTTGGTGTTTGAAATGATATCCAATTTATATGCACTGGAGCGTGTGCATGTTGTTCAAATTTGAATTATGCACATAAATGCATTGAAAACTCACTTAATGCATAAAAATGTCCAAATGAACCCTGAAAAATCAGAAAAATTCACAGAACACTCCTGTTGTTCTATGTTGACACGAGAAAAATATATAAAAGCAATAAGAGGCAATGGATATCGTTTCGTCCCAAAGGTGGGACGTTCCCTATCGAAAACCATCATGCTTATTGTGAGAAGCTCCGGTTTGTGAGAAGCATATACCCAAACCTGCCCCAAACTGGATGAAATTTGTACCATGGCATGTTGATGCCGCTCCATGATAGTATCCCAAGTTTCATGAATTTCATACGAGTTTTGGATTACTAGAATTTAAAAACTAGGCATCTCAATGTTTTGCTGGCAAAGAACGGTGCTCGGGTGTTTGAAATTCATTCCCATTTCTTGCATGGGACCTAAGCATGCACCCAAGGAAACATATTTGATTTTTCAACCAATTTATAGGCACTGGAGCATGTTCATGTAGTTCAAATTTGAATGATGCACATAAATGCATTGAAAACTCACTTAGTAAATAAAAATGTCCAAACGAACCCTAAAAAAGCACACCACTCCTATTGTTCTATGTTGACACAAGAAAAAAATTTGAAAGCAATAAGAGGCAATGGATATCATTTCGTCCCCAAAGGTGGGACGTTCCCCACCGAGAACCATCATGCTTGTTGTGAAAAGCTCCGTTTTGCGAGAAGCATATACCCAAACCTGCCCCAAATGGGACAAAATTTTTACCACGGCATGATGATGCCGCTCCATGATAGCATGCCAAGTTTCATGAGTTTTAGACGAGTTTTTGATTTCCTAGAATTTAAAAACCATGCATCTCAATGTTTTGCCGGCAATCAACGGTGCCCTGGTGTTTGAAATTCATTCCCATTTCTTGCATGGGACCTAAGCATGCACCCAAGGACACATATTTGATTTTCCAACCAATTCATATGCACTGGAGCATCTGCTTGTAGTTCAAATTTGAATTATGCACATAAATGCATTGAAAACTCACTTAGTGCATAAAAATGTCCAAACTAACCCCAAAAAATCAGAAAAAATCACACAACACTACTATTGTTCTATGTTGATACAAGAAGAAAATATAAAATCAATAAGAGGCAATGGATATTGTTTCGTCCCCAAACGTGGGACGTTCCCTATTGAAAACCATCATGCTTGTTGTGAGAAGCTCTGGTTTGTGATAATCATATACCCAAACCTGCCCCAAATGGGACAAAAATTTTACCATGGCATGTTGCTGCCGCTCCATGATAGCATGCCAAGTTTCATGAATGTTAGACGAGTTTTGGATTTACTAGAATTTAAAATCAAGGCATCTCAATGTTTTGCCAGCAATCAACAGTGCCCTGATGTTTAAAATTCATTCCCATTAATTGCATGGGACCTAAGCATGCACCCAAGGACACAAATTTGATTTTTCAACCAATTTATATGCACTGGAGCATGTGCATGTGGTTCAAATTTGAATTATGCACATACATGCATTGAAAACTCACTTAATGCATAAAAATGTGCAAATGAACCCCAAAAAATAAAAATAATCACACAACACTTCTGTTGTTCTATGTTGACACGAGAAAAAAATTGAAAGCAATAAGAGGCAATGGATATCTTTTCTTTCCCAAAGGTGGGTCGTTCCCTACCGAAAACCATCATGCTTGCAGTGAGAAGCTCTGGTTTGTGAGAAGCATATACCCAAACCTGCCCCAAACTGGACAAAATTTGTACCATGGCATGTTGATGCGCTCCATGATAGCATGCCAAGTTTCATGAATTTCAGAAGAGTTTCAGATTTACTAGAATTTGAAAACGAGGCATCTCAATGTTTTACCGGCAATCAACAGTGCCCTGGTGTTTGAAATTCATTCAAATTTCTTGCATGAGACCTAACCATGCACCCATGGACACAAATTTGATTTTTCAACCAATTTATATGCGGTTGAAAATGTGCATGTAGTTGAAATTTAAATTATGCACATAAATGCATTAAAAACTCACTTAATGCATAAAAATGTCCAAACAAACCCTGAAAAATCACAAAAGTTCACACAACACTCCAGTTGTTCTATGTTGACACGAGAAACAAATTTGAAAGCAATAAGAGGCAATGGATATAGTTTTGTCCCCAAAGCTGGGACGTTCCCTACCGAACACCATCATGCTTGTGGTGAGAAGCTTCGGTTTGTGAGACGCATATACCCAAACCAACCCCAAATAGGACAAAATTTGTACGACGACATGTTGATGCCGCTCCATGATAGCATGCCAAGTTTTATGAATTTCATACGAGTTTTGGATTCACTAGAATTTAAAAACCAGGCATCTCAATGTTTTGCCGGCAATCAACGATGCCCTGGTGTTTGAAATTCATTCCCATTTCTTTCATGAGACCTAAGCATGCACCCAAGGACACATATTTGATTTTTCAACCAATTTATATGCACTGGAGCATCTGCATGTAGTTCAAATTTGAATTATGCGCAGAAATGCATTGAAAACTCACTCAGTGCACAACAATTTCCAAACGAACCCCAATAAATCACAAAAAATCACACAACACACCTGTTGTTCTATGTTGACACGAGAAATAAACTTGAAAGCAATTAGAGGCAATGGATATTATTTCGTCCCCAAAGGTGGGACGTTCCCTACCGAAAACCATCATGCTTGTTGTGAGAAGCTTCGGTTTGTGAGAAGCATATACCCATACCTGCCCAATTGGGAAAACAATTTAACCACGACATGTTGATGCCGCTCCATGATAGCATGCCAAGTTTCATGAATTTCAGACGAGTTTTCGATTTCCTAGAATTTAAAAACCATGCATCTCAATGTTTTGGCGGCAATCAACGGTGCCCTGGTGTTTGAAATTCATTCCCATTTCTTTTCGTGGGACCTAAGCTTGCACCCAAGGACACAGATTTGATTTTTGAACCAATTTATATGCACTGGAGCATGTGCATGTAGTTCAAATTTGAATTATGCACATAAATGCATCGAAAACTCACTTAATGCATAAAAATGTCCAAACGAACCCTCAAAAATCACAAAAATACACACAACACTCCTGTTGTTCTATGTTGACACAAGAAAAAAATATAAAAGCAATAAGAGGCGATGGATATCATTTCGTCCCCAAAGGTGGGACGTTCCCCACCGAAAACCATCATGCTTGTTGTGAAAAGCTCCGTTTTGTGAGAAGCATATACCCAAACCTGCCCCAAATGGGACAAAATTTTTACCACGGCATGATGATGCCGCTCCATGATAGCATGCCAAGTTTCATGAACTTTAGACGAGTTTTTGATTTCCTAGAATTTAAAAACCAGGCATCTCAATGTTTTGCCGGCAATCAACGGTGCCCTGGTGTTTGAAATTCATTCCCATTTCTTGCATGGGACCTAAGCATGTACCCAAGGACACATATTTGATTTTTCAACCAATTCATATGCACTGGAGCATCTTCTTGTAGTTCAGATTTGAATTATGCACATAAATGCATTGAAAACTCACTTAGTGCGTAAAAATGTCCAAATGAACCCCAAAAAATCACAAAAAATCACACAACACTACTGTTGTTCTATGTTGATACAAGAAGAAAATATAAAATCAATAAGAGGCAATGGATATCGTTTCGTCCCCAAACATGGGACGTTCCCTATCGAAAACCATCATGCTTGTTGTGAGAAGCTCCGGTTTGTGATTATCATATACCCAAACCTGCCCCAAATGGGACAAAAATTTTACCACGGCATGTTGCTGCCGCTCCATGATAGCATGCCAAGTTTCATGAATTTCAGACGAGTTTTGGATTTACTAGAATTTAAAATCAAGGCATCTCATTGTTTTGCCGGCAGTCAACGGGGCCCTGGTGTTTGAAATTCATTCCCATTTCTTGCATGGGACCTAAGCATGCACCCAAGGACACAAATTTGATTTTTCAACCAATTTATATGCACTGGAGCATGTGCATGTGGTTCAAATTTGAATTATGCACATACATGCATTGAAAACTCACTTAATGCATAAAAATGTGCAAACGAACCCCAAAAAATAACAAAAGATCACACAACACTCCTGTTGTTCTATGTTGACACGAGAAAAAAATTGAAAGCAATAAGAGGCAATGGAAATCTTTTCTTTCCCAAAGGTGGGTCGTTCCCTACCGAAAACCATCATGCTTGCTGTGAGAAGCTCTGGTTTGTGAGAAGCATATACCCAAACCTGCCCCAAACTGGACAAAATTTGTACCATGGCATGCTGATGCGCTCCATGATAGCATGCCAAGTTTCATGAATTTCAGAAGAGTTTCAGATTTACTAGAATTTAAAAACAAGGCATCTCAATGTTTTACCGGCAATCAACAGTGCCTTGGTGTTTGAAATTCATTCACATTTCTTGCATGAGACCTAAGCATGCACCCATGGACACAGATTTGATTTTTCAACCAATTTATATGCGGTTGAAAATGTGTATGTAGTTCAAATTTAAATTATGCACATAAATGCATTAGGAACTCACTTAATGCATAAAAATGTCAAAACGAACCCTGAAAAATCACAAAAGTTCACACAACACTCCAGTTGTTCTATGTTGACACGAGAAAAAAATTTGAAAGCAATAAGAGGCAATGGATATAGTTTTGTCCCCAAAGCTGGGACGTTCCCTACCGAACACCATCATGCTTGTGGTGAGAAGCTTCGGTTTGTGAGACGCATATACCCAAACCAACCCCAAATAGGACAAAATTTGTACGACGACATGTTGATGCCTCTCCATGATAGCATGCCCAGTTTTATGAATTTCATACGAGTTTTGGATTCACTAGAATTTAAAAACCAGGCATCTCAATGTTTTGCCGGCAATCAACGATGCCCTGGTGTTTGAAATTCATTCCCATTTCTTGCATGAGACCTAAGCATGCACCCAAGGACACATATTTGATTTTTCAACCAATTTATATGCACTGGAGCATATGCATGTAGTTCAAATTTGAATTATGCGCATAAATGCATTGAAAACTCACTCAGTGCAAAAAAAATTCCAAACGAACCCCAATAAATCACAAAAAATCACACAACACTCCTGTTGTTCTATGTTGACACGAGAAATAAACTTGAAAGCAATAAGAGGCAATGGATATTATTTCGTCCCCAAAGGTGGGACGTTCCCTACCGAAAACCATCATGCTTGTTGTGAGAAGCTTCGGTTTGTGAGAAGCATATACCCATACCTGCCCAATTGGGACAACAATTTTACCACGACATGTTGATGCCGCTCCATGATAGCATGCCAAGTTTCATGAATTTCGGACGAGTTTTCGATTTCCTAGAATTTAAAAACCATGCATCTCAATGTTTTGGCGGCAATCAACGGTGCCCTGGTGTTTGAAATTCACTCCCATTTCTTTTCGTGGGACCTAAGCTTGCACCCAAGGACACAGATTTGATTTTTGAACCAATTTATATGCACTGGAGCATGTGCATGTAGTTCAAATTTGAATTATGCACATAAATGCATCGAAAACTCACTTAATGCATAAAAATGTCCAAACGAACCCTCAAAAATCACAAAAATTCACACAACACTCCTGTTGTTCTATGTTGACACAAGAAAAAAATATAAAAGCAATAAGAGGCAATGGATATCGTTTCGTCCCCAAAGGTGGGACCTTCCCCACCGAAAACCATCATGCTTGTTGTGAAAAGCTCCATTTTGTGAGAAGCATATACCCAAACCTGCCCCAAATGGGACAAAATTTTTACCACGGCATGATGATGCTGCTCCATGATAGCATGCCAAGTTTCATGAATTTTAGACGAGTTTTTGATTTCCTAGAATTTAAAAACCAGGCATCTCAATGTTTTGCCGGGAATCAACGGTGCCCTGGTGTTTGAAATTCATTCCCATTTCTTGCATGGGACCTAAGCATGTACCCAAGGACACATATTTCATTTTTCAACCAATTCATATGCACTGGAGCATCTTCTTGTAGTTCAAATTTGAATTATGCACATAAATGCATTGAAAACTCACTTAGTGCATAAAAATGTCCAAACGAACCCCAAAAAATCACAAAAAATCACACAACACTACTGTTGTTCTATGTTGATACAAGAAGAAAATATAAAATCAATAAGAGGCAATGGATATCGTTTCATCCCCAAACGTGGGACGTTCCCTATCGAAAACCATCATGCTTGTTGTGAGAAGCTCCGGTTTGTGATTATCATATACCCAAACCTGCCCCAAATGGGACAAAAATTTTACCATGGCATGTTGCTGCCGCTCCATGATAGCATGCCAAGTTTCATGAATTTCAGACGAGTTTTGGATTTACTAGAATTTAAAATCAAGGCATCTCATTGTTTTGCCGGCAATCAACGGGGCCCTGGTGTTTGAAATTCATTCCCATTTCTTGCATGGGACCTAAGCATGCACCCAAGCACACATATCTGATTTTTCAACCAATTTATATGCACTGGAGCATGTGCATGTGGTTAAGATTTGAATTATGCACATACATGCATTGAAAACTCACTTAATGCATAAAAATGTGCAAACGAACCCCAAAAAATAACAAAAAATCACACAACACTCCTGTTGTTCTATGTTGACACGAGAAAAAAATTGAAAGCAATAAGAGGCAATGGATATCTTTTCGTTCCCAAAGGTGGGTCGTTCCCTACCAAAAACCATCATGCTTGTTGTGAGAAGCTCTGGTTTGTGAGAAGCACATACCCAAACCTGCCCCAAACTGGACAAAATTTGTACCATGGCATGTTGATGTGCTCCATGATAGCATGCCAAGTTTCATGAATTTCAGAAGAGTTTCAGATTTACTATAATTTAAAAACGAGGCATCTCAATGTTTTACCGACAATCAATGATGCCCTGGCGTTTGAAATTCATTCACATTTCTTTCATGAGACCTAAGCATGCACCCATGGACACAGATTTGATTTTTCAACCAATTTATATGCGCTTGAACATGTGCATGTAGTTGAAATTTAAATTATGCACATAAATGCATTAAAAACTCACTTAATGCATAAAAATGTCCAAATGAACCCTGAAAAATCACAAAAGTTCACACAACACTCCAGTTGTTCTATGTTGACATGAGAAAAAAATTTGAAAGCAATAAGAGGCAATGGATATAGTTGTGTCCCCAAAGCTGGGACGTTCCCTACCGAAAACCATCGTGCTTGTTGTAACACCCCGGATGTAAGTTTCCCAATTTGTACTCCAACTCTTGCCGTTTCCGGCGTTAAGCTATTTTATTTTCTCGGGTTCGGGTCTTTGTCTCCATGTGTTGTTGTCGTTGTCATGCATCTCATATCATGTCATCATGTGCATTGCATTTGCATACGTTTTCATCTCATGCATTCGAGCATTTTCCCCGTTGTCCGTTTTGCATTCCGGCGCTTCGTTCTCCTCCGGTGGTCATTTCTACCTTTATTTCGTGTGTGGGGATTAAACATTTCCGTATTGGACCGAGACTTGCCAAGCGGCCTTGGTTTACTACCGGTAGACCGCCTGTCAAGTTTCGTACCATTTGGACTTCGTTTAATACTCCAACGGTTAACCGAGGGACCGAAAAGGCCTCGTGTGTGTTGCAGCCCAACACCCCTCCAATTTGGCCCAAAACCCACCTAAACCCTCTCCATCGTCTAGAGTGTTCGATCACGATCGCGTGGCCGAAAACCGCACCTCATTTGGACTCGCCTAGCTCCCTGTATGCCTATAAATAGGTCTCCCCCCGAAAATCTCGGATCCCCCCCTAAAAACCCTAGATCCAACTCGTCTCCGCTGCGCCGGACATAGTCCGCCGGGCCGGACATAGTCCGCCAGGCCGGACATTGTCCGCCCGATCCGCCCGGGCCAATCCCGCGGAGCCACGTGGCGCCGTGCCCACTTCACCGCCTACCGCCGCCGCCGGCCCGCGGGGCCCGCGTCAGGCCCGCGGGGCCCGTTCCCCTCCGCCGCTCCAGCCCGACCCCGCCGCCCCTCCGTGCCAAGCTCCAGGGAGAGGAGCCCCTGAGCTCCAGAGGACCTCGTCGCTGGCGCCCTGCGTGCCGCCAGCCCGCGGGCGCCGCCCCGCTCCGCGGCTGCCGTCTCCCGCCGCCCGGCCTCGCCGACGCCGTCCCCGACTCCGGTCGCCGCCCTCCGACAACGACGACTCCGGCCGGACTCCTCCTCTCCGGCGAGTTCTTCGTCCGCTACAGTAACTCCGGCGAAGCCTCGGCGACGAACCTCAGGGCACGTGCAAACCCTAGATCCGTGGGTGGTGTTTTTTTTCAAAGTCCCTGTTGCCACAGATCCATATGCTCCTGTTCATCGTGTCGTATCTCCGTATCCGTAACTTCGTTTTTGGCATATAGCATATCAAAATGTTCATCTCAGAGAGTACATCATTTCATTCCATTGCATCATTTTTATTTGAGTTCATCTTGATGCCCGAAATGCTGTTAGAAGAGGGCTACTTGAGATAATTGTCAGATCTGCTGCTCCATTTAGCTATTTGTCATTTTTGCCATGATTAATGTGTGCATGATATGCCCTGATGCTCTTCATATGTTTTGTTAAGGGATTTGTCATCTTTCCAGAGGTACAACCCATGTATTTTTGTGATGTGTGTGGTGACTAGCACAAGCTTGCAAAGTGGTGCACTTGGTAATTCTGATTTTAGGGACTTAGCATTTCCACCAAGTCCTTGATCTGTTTATCTCATATGGCCATATGTTCATGTTGTTTCCTAGAGATCTGTGCCTCTTTTGAGGATGATCAGTAAGGATGTTTTGTTAATCTTGTAGTGCTCTATCCATCCATGTCTTTGTTTGCAATTATGGAGCACCCTAGCTTGAGTCAATCGAGCTCTACTTTTGCTACTTTGTGAATCTGGGCAGATTGTCAACTTGTTTGCAATTTTACCGATGATGTTGTAGTTGATCCGTGCATGCTATGCTATTGTTCTTGCCATGTCTAGCTTGAATTTTGTGTATTCTTGATGGATGTATGCTTAGCTTGTCATGATTTGGACCTTAGTGAGTGCATCGAGCTCGTAAACATGCCTACTTCACATGCTTGCAATTGTCATGATTTGGACCTTAGTGAGTGCATCGAGCTCGTAAGCATGTGCCAGTTTTCACGAAGTCTAGAAACTGGTTATGTTTTTGTCATGTTCACATGCTTGCAATTGTATTTTCTGATCCCTTTTGTCTCAAGGTCACTAAGGTACTTTTGTTAAGCTCTTTGAGTAGGTCCATGCCATGCTTTACTTTGCCATGTTCAGGTCCTGTATCATGTAGTTTTTTTGCTCCGAAGAGAGCTACCTGATCTGAAATTCCAGACAAGTGTTAATTTCACTAAGTCTGAGATCTGTTTGCCATATGCATTTTTGCCATGCTTGTTTGAACCTGTTAATGGATGAATTGGCCGTAGCTCAGTGCTAGACTTTTGTTAAGCACATCGAATACATCCCTGCCATGTATTTTGCTGTCGTGTTTGGGTGCTTTAGCTTGTTCATCTCATTGCATTTAGATGGCTACTTGCTGTAAATCGCAGACCGGTGCCATATTTGAATCGCTTGCCATTTCCAAACCGTAACTCTGATTCCGGCGTTCTTTATATCGTTTTCAAGCGATTTCATCTCATATTTCCAGTGGCACGCTTGGATTTCCAAGTTGAGGCCAGGTTCTTGATTTCCCTTGTAAAATCTTGCATATGCATCCCGCATCGCATCCCGCATAGCATACCATCTTTGCATCATTTTATTTGTTCCTTGCGCGTGGTTGATTGTGTCCTTGTTGCTTGTTTGTCTTGTTTTGGTAAAGCCGGGAGACGAGTTCGCTAACGAGGAGCCCGTTGAGTTTGCTTTCGAGGATCCAGTCAACTCTGACAACTGTGCAGGCAAGATGATCATACCCTCGAAATCACTACTATCTTTGCTATGCTAGATTGCTCGCTCTTTTGCTATGCCAATGCTACGATGCCTACCACTTGCTTTGGAGCCTCCCAAATTGCCATGTCAAACCTCTAACCCACCTTGTCCTAGCAAACAGTTGATTGGCTATGTTACCGCTTTGCTCAGCCCCTCTTATAGCGTTGCCAGTTGCAGGTGAAGAATGGAGGCCGTTCCTTGTTGGAACATTATTTTACTTGTTGGGATATCATTATATTATCTTGTTATCTTAATGCATCTATATACTTGGTAAAGGGTGGAAGGCTCGGCCTCTCGCCTAGTGTTTTGTTCCACTCTTGCCGCCCTAGTTTCCGTCATATTGGTGTTATGTTCCCGGATTTTGTGTTCCTTACGCGGTTGGGTTATAATGGGAACCCCTTGATAGTTCGCCTTGATTAAAGCTTTTCCAGCAATGCCCAACCTTCGTTTTACCATTTGCCACCTAGCCTCTTTTTCCCTTGGGTTTCCGGAGCCCGAGGGTCATCTTATTTTAAACCCCCCCGGGCCAGTGCTCCTCTGAGTGTTGGTCCACCTGTCAGCTGCCGGTGGCCACCAGGGGCAACTCTGGGCTGGCCTACCCGTACTAAGACAATCTGAGTGTGCCCTGAGAACGAGATATGTGCAGCTCCTATCGGGATTTGTCGGCACATTCGGGCGGTGTTGCTGGTCTTGTTTTAACCTATCGAAGTGTCTTGAAGAACCGAGATACCGAGTCTGATCGGAATGTCTTGGGAGGAGGTCTATTCCTTCGTTGACCGTGAGAGCTTGTCATGGGCTAAGTTGGGACTCCCCTGCAGGGATTTGAACTTTCGAAAGCCGTGCCCGCGGGTATGGGCAGATGGGAATTTGTTATTGTCCGGTTCTAGATAACTTGAACCTTAACTTAATTAAAATGAATCAACTGAGTGTGTTGCCGTGATGGCCTCTTCTCGACGGAGTCCGGGGAGTGGACACGGTGTTGGAGTAATGTTTGCGCAGGTTGCTCTCTAGTTTCTCGCTCGCGCTTTGCCTCCTCTTCTCGCTCTCTTTGCGCACATGATAGCCACCATATTTGCTAGTTGCTTGTTGCAGTTCCACTCATATTTACCTTGCCTTACCTATAAGCTTAAATAGTCTTGATCGCGAGGGTGCGAGATTGTTGAGTCCCTGTGGCTCACAGATTACTATTACACCAGATGCAGGGCCTGATGATTCCGCTCCAGAAGAAGCGTTTGAGCTCAATTGGGAGTTCGACGAGGACTCTCAACGTTACTATGTTTCCTTTCCTCATGATCAGTAGTGGTGCCCAGTTGGGGGTAATCGGGACCGTGTCGCATGTTGGGTTCTCTTTTATTTTGGCACCGTATTCGGGCCATGAGTGATTGTTTGATGTAATGTTATTTATGTACTTGATTGATGTGGCAAGTTTAAGCCAACTATGTTATCTCCCATTTTATTATCTATACTACATGGGATGTTGTGAAGATTGACTAACTAGCGACATATGCCTTCAATGCGATTATGCCTCTAAGTCGTGCCTCGACACGTGGGACATATAGTCGCATCGTGGGTGTTACAAGTTGGTAATCAGAGCCTTCCCCGACCTTAGGAGCCCCATTGCTTGATCGTTTTTAGCAGCCGAGTTGTGTCTAGAAAAATGTTTTGAGTCATTTAGGAATTATATATCGGAGAGTTTAGGAATTATTTTTACTTCCCAGTCTCCTCATTGCTCTGGTAAGGCATCCTGACGTAGAGTTTTGACTCTTCTCTTCTCAAATTTCAAAAAAAAAAATTAGGATCACGCGGGTATCTTGGAATCGTTCCGATGGTTTTATGATGAGAACATTTTCTTGGTGCCTCCTGTCAGGGGTTTTGTGGAAGTGTCCCGGGGAGTTGAGCTCTGAGGTGTTGTCGTCATAATTTTATCGTTGCAGTTCTGAAATACCTGAGTTTAGTACGCCGACATCGAAAATCTCTTTTATGCAGTTCATTGGTGAGATAACCTCGACGCCACCCAGTACTGGGGCGGGAGTTCGGGAGTATCGCCATAACTTGTATAACGGATGCTTTTCGAAGGTTGAGGTAGATGGTTTCCGAAGTTTTTCTCGGTTATGTGTTGAAGGATGGATACAGCTGGATGTAGGATTTGCTAGTTTGGGCCAGATATTATGCTTCCCCTGTATCCCCAACACCTGATTGCATAACCGAAAAGGTTCGGGAGTTTCATAGGTGGGAATTCTTGTAGCTCTAGTTCTTCTTCCACGGATATTGGTTTGAGATTGGGATTTCTTACTGATTATTCATTCTTGATCCGTACCTTGTTGATTTATTTCTCTACCTAAATTCTAAGTGGCTTCTCAATTTATGGATATGTGACCATTTCAAGAGGAATGCATTCGTTCATTTTGTTCGGATGTGAAGACTATATGTTGCAATTTTCATTTTGTTGGATTCAGCTTCATTTTTATCTGTCAATGTGCTAACGGTGGTCAACCTCTTCAGGATGGCTCCCGCTAAGAGCACCAATCAGAATCAGAATCAGGATCCGCCACCACCTCCACCTCCTCCGGAGGCATGGCAAGTAGTGATGGCCGCAACCAATGCAAACACACAGTTGATCATGCAAATTCTTCAAGAGCGCAATCAAGGCAACCAAGGGAACCAAGGCAACAATCAGAATCACTTTGCTACACTCAACTAGTTCCTTGCTAACGGGCCAAAGACTTTCAGCAATTGTGTTGACGCAACCAATGCTGACGATTGGCTTGTGGATCTGTGCAAGCATTTCGAGTGCAGTAACGTCAGGCCTGAGGACATTGTCAAGTTCGCTTCCTTCCAACTCAAAGATCAAGCTGCAGAATGGTTCCAGCAGTACAAGGATTCTAGAGGTGGACGTGTTATCACTTGGGATGAATTCCGTCGAGATTTCCGAGCTCATCATATTCCCCAGAGCGTGGTTGAAAGCAAGCGTGAGGAATTCCGCAACCTGAAGCAAGGCTCTTTGTCTGTCTATGACTACAACAAGTTATTTCAGAAGCTCGCCCACTTTGCTAAGCAGGACGTCCCTGATGAGAAGAGCATGATATACTAGTTCAGGGGTGGTCTCAGAGAAGAAATTCAGCTAGCTCTTGTTCTCTTTGAGCCCTTGAGGTACAATGAGTTCTACAATATGGCATTGAAGCAAGAGGCCGCTCAACTGAGGTGTGATGCTTCCAAGAAGCGAGTCAGAGATGGTACTCCTTCTTCCTCTACTCAAGTGGCCAAGCAGTAGAAGTATTGGCTTCCTCCTCCTCCGTTCCGTCAATCTTATCAGCAGAAGAGCAAAGGTGGCAGTGGATCTTCCCACCCACCCAACCCTGGCTTTCAGAACAAGACTTCGTCTCAAGCTCCAAGATCGAGTTCTCCGTATCACCATCCGCTTTCAGAGGGCACGTGCAACAAGTGCCAACAGAAGGGTCACTATGCCAAGAAGTGTTTCAATTAGAGGCGTCTTCCTCCTCCTCCTGTCAGATCGGCAAATACAACTGTGGTCAAGCATAACCCCAAGCACGCCAAGGTCAATTTGATGAATGCAGCTCAGGCAGAGGACTCGTCAGATGTCATCATGGGTAACCTTCCAGTTAACGATATTCCTGAAAAAGTTCTTTTTGACACGGGTGCATCGCATTGTTTCATCTCGAGACCGTTTTCATCTAAGCATGGTTTGGCTTTGCAAATTTTGCCTAGTCCATTAGCAGTTGTCTCTCCCGGTAGGCGCATGCATGCTAACTCCATTGCTCCGGATGTTACTATCACTTTGGGTGACTACAAGTTTCTATCTTCTCCTATGGTTCTTGGTGACTCGGATATTGATCTTATTCTCGGAATGGATTGACCTTCAAAGCACAAGGCTCAGCTTGATTGTGCAGCCAGGCAGATTCAATTGACTCATTCGTCTGAGGATGTAATTTTCTTTGCCGCTCGTGATGATACCATCCGTCTGTTTTCTCTCAGTGAGAAGGGTGAACTGGATGCTATCTCGCAAATTCCAGTCGTTTGCGAATATCAAGACGTCTTTCCAGAAGAGCTTCCAGGAATGCCTCCGCACCGGCCAGTTGAATTCGTTATTGATCTTGAGCCCGGCACGGAACCTGTGTGCAAACGTCCTTACAAGCTCGGACCTGAAGAGTTAAAGGAGCTGAAGAAGCAACTCGATATTCAAGAGAAAATGGGTCTCATCCGGCCTAGTTCTTCTCCATGGGGTTTTGGTGTTCTTTTTGTGAAGAAGGATGGAACGGACCGACTTTGTGTTGACTACCGTCCATTGAACAAGAAGACCATCAAGAACAAATATCCACTTCCCACCATCAATCAGCTGTTCGAACAACTCAAAGGTGCCCAAGTATTCTCCAAGCTTGATCTCCGTATGGGTTATCATCAGATTCGAATTCGTGAGCAAGATATTCCCAAGACGGCTTTCAGGACAAGCTATGGTTCATATGAATACACTGTCATGTCTTTTGGCCTCGTCAACGCTCCTCCGACGTTCTCTTGCATGATGAACTTCATCTTCAACACCTACACCAATGACTTCGTTTTGGTCTATCTCGACGACATTCTGGTTTTCTCGAAGAACAAGGAAGATCATGCCAAGCACTTGCGTTTGGTACTCGATAAGTTGAGGGAACATCAGTTCTACGCCAAGTTCTCCAAGTGTGAATTTTGGCTCGATGAGGTTCTTTATCTTGGTGATATCATCTCTACCAAGGGCATTGCCGTGAATCCTGAGAAGGTGTCTGCAATTTTGAATTGGGAACCTCCTCAGAACGTGACGCAACTCCGTAGCTTCCTTGGTCTCGCAAGCTATTGCCGAAGATTCGTTGAAAACTTTTCTAAGATCGCGAAGCCTCTCTCTAATCTTCTCCAGAAGCATGTCAAGTACGTTTGGTCTCCGGAGTGTGACATTGCTTTCAACACTTTGAAAGAGAAATTGATCACTGCTCCAGTTCTGACTCCGCCTGATGAATCCAAACCGTACGAGGTCTTTTGTGATGCCTCTCTCCAAGGTCTTGGCGCAGTATTGATGCAAGAGAAGAAAGTTGTTGCTTATACCTCTCGCCAGTTGAAGCCTAATAAGAAGAACTACCCCACTCATAATCTCGAGTTGGCGGCAGTTGTGCATGCTCTTTTGACTTGGAGACATCTCTTATTGGGAAGAAAAGTGGATATTTCCACTGATCACAAGAGTCTCAAGTACATCTTCACTCAGCCTAATCTCAACCACAGGCAAACTCGATGGGTCGAAATGATTCAAGAGTATAATCCGAGTATCGAGTATACTCCAGGCAAGGCCAATGTGATTGCTGACGCATTGAGCAGGAAAGCGTATTGCAATAGTCTGATTCTTAAGCCTTATCAACCCGAGCTTTGTGAAGCTTTCCGCAAACTTAATCTGCAAGTTGTTCGTCAAGGTTTCCTCGCCAACCTTCAAGTCTCTCCTACCTTGGAAGACCAGATTCACCAAGCCCAGCTTCTTGATGCTACGGTGAAAAAGGTGATGATTGGGATTGCCAAGAGTCAACCCAAGTATAAGTGCTACTGCCTTGATGACAAGGACACTCTCTTCTTCGAGGATCGTATTGTCGTACCCAAAGGTGACCTCCGTAAAGTGATCATGAACGAGGCTCACAATTCTCTCCTATCCATCCACCCTGGGAGCACGAAGATGTATCAGGACCTCAAGCAGGCTTATTGGTGGACTCGAATGAAGCGCGAGATCGCTCAATTCGTGAATGAATGTGATGTCTGCAGAAGAGTGAAGGCAGAACACCAAAGGCCAGCTGGTCTCCTCCAACCTCTTGCCATTCCAGAATGGAAGTTTGACCACATTGAGATGGACTTTGTGACTGGGTTTCCAAAGTCCAAGCGTGGCAATGATGCTATATTCATTGTCATCGACAAACTCACCAAAGTGGCTTACTTTCTGCCTATCAAAGAGTCGATCACTGTAGCTCAATTGGCGGAACTCTATACCTCTCGGACTGTCTCTCTACACGGTATTCCAGAAGTGATCTCTTCAGACCGTGGCAACATTTTTACCTCCATGTTTTGGGATTCTTTTCAGAAGGCCATGGGCACCAACATCCGCTTCAGCATGGCTTTCCATCCTCAAACTAGCGGTCAAGTCGAGCATGTCAACCAGATTCTTGAAGATATGCTCAGGGCTTGTGTGATCTCCTTCGGCATGAAGTGGGAGGATTGTCTTCCTTATGCTGAATTCTCCTACAACAACAGTTTTCATGCAAGTTCGGGCAAGGCCCCATTTGAAATTCTGTATGGAAGGAAGTGCCGTACCCCTCTCAACTGGTCTGAAACCGGTGAATGTCAGCTTTTGGGTAATGACTTAATCACAGAGGCAGAGGAAATGTGCAAAGTCATTCGAGATAACCTCAAAGCAGCCCAATCCCGCCAGAAGAGCTACTATGATAGTAAGCACCGTGATTTGGCTTTCGAGATCGGAGATCATGTTTACCTTCGCGTCTCTGCTATGAAAGGTACTCGTCGCTTCAGTATCAAAGGGAAGCTTGCCCCCAGATACGTGGGACCTTTCAAGATTGTCAGCAAGAGAGGAGACCTCGCCTATCAACTCGAGCTTCCTTCAAACTTTGCAAATGTTCTTGACGTGTTCCATGTCTCTCAACTTTGAAAGTGCTTCAAGACTCCTAACCGCACCGTCAACTTCGAAGACATTGAGCTACAAGAAGATCTCTCTTATCGTGAGCACCCAGTTGCTATTCTTGAAGAGACTGAACGCAAGACTCGTAACAAGTCAATCAAATTTCTCAAAGTCAAGTGGTCACACCATTCCGACCGTGAAGCTACCTGGAACGCGATGATCACCTCCGTTCTGAGTACCCGACGTTCTTTCAGTCCTAGATCTCAGGACGAGATCCTTTCATAGTGGTGGAGTGTTGTAACACCCCGGATGTAACTTTCCCAATTTGTACTCCAACTCTTGCCGTTTCTGGCGTTAAGTTATTTTATTTTCTCGAGTTCGGGTCTTTGTCTCCGTCTGTTGTTGTCGTTGTCATGCATCTCATATCATGTCATCATGTGCATTGCATTTGCATACGTGTTCATCTCATGCATTCGAGCATTCTCCCCGTTGTCCGTTTTGCATTCCGGCGCTTCGTTCTCCTCCGGTGGTCATTTCTACCTTTCTTTCGTGTGTGGGGATTAAACATTTCCGGATTGGACCGAGACTTGCCAAGCGGCCTTCGTTTACTACCGGTAGACCGCATGTCAAGTTTCGTACCATTTGGACTTCGTTTAATACTCCAACGGTTAACTGAGGGACCGAAAAGGCCTCGTGTGTGTTGCAGCCCAACACCCCTCCAATTTGGCCCAAAACCCACCTAAACCCTCTCCATCGTCTAGAGCGTTCGATCACGATCGCTGGCCGAAAACCGCACCTCATTTGGACTCTCCTAGCTCCCTCTATGCCTATAAATAGGTGTCCCCCCCAAAAATCTCGGATCCCCCCCTAAAAACCCTAGATCCAACTCGACTCCGCCGCGCCGGACATTGTCCGCCCGATCCGCCAGGGCCAATCCCGCGGAGCCACGTGGCACCGTGCCCACTTCACCGCCTCCCGCCGCCGCCAGCCCGCGGGGCCCGCGTCAAGCCCGCAGGGCCCGTTCCCCTCCACCGCTCCAGCCCGACCCCACGGCCCCTCCGCGCCAAGCTCCAGGGAGAGGAGCCCCCGAGCTCCGGAGGACCTCGTCGCCGGCGCCCTGCGTGTCGCCAGCCCGCAGGCGCCGCCCCGCGCCGCGGCTGCCGTCTCCCGCCGCCCGGCCCCGCCGACGCCGTCCCCGACTCTGGTTGCCGCCCTCCGACGACCACGACTCCGGCCAGCCTCCTCCTCTCCGGCGAGTTCTTCGTCCGCTACAGTAACTCCGGCGAAGCCCCGGCGACGAACCTCGGGGCACGTGCAAACCCTAGATCTGTGGGTGTTTTTTTCCAAGTCCCTGTTTCCACAGATCCATATGCTCCTGTTCGTCGTGTCGTATCTCCGTATTCGTAACTCCGTTTTTGGCATATAGCATATCAAAATGTTCATCTCAGAGAGTACATCATTTCATTCCACTGCATCATTTTCATTTGAGTTCATCTTGATGCCCTAAATTCTGTTAGAAGAGGGATACTTGAGATAATTGTCAGATCTGCTGCTCCATTTAGCTATTTGTCATTTTTGCCATGATTAATGTGTGCATGATATGCCCTGATGCTCTTCATATGTTTTGTTAAGGGTTTTGTCATCTTTCTAGAGGTGCAACCCATGTATTTTTTTGATGTGTGTGGTGACTAGCACAAGCTTGCAAAGTGGTGCACTTGGTAATTCTGATTTCAGGGACTTATCATTTCCACCAAGTCCTTGATCTGTTTATCTCATATGGCCATATGTTAATGTTGTTTCCTAGAGATCCGTGCCTCTTTTGAGGATGATCAGTAAGGATGTTTTGTTAATCTTGTAGTTCTCTATCCATCCATTTCTTTGTTTGCAATTATGGAGCAACCTAGCTTGAGTCAATCGAGCTCTACTTTTGCTACTTTGTGAATCTGGGCAGATTGTCAACTTGTTTGCAATTTTGCCGATGATGTTGTAGTTGATCCGTGCATGCTATGCTATTGTTCTTGCCATTTCTAGCTTAAATTTTGTGTATTCTTGATGGGTGTATGATTAGCTTGTCATGACTCAGACCGTAGTGAGTGCATCGAGCTCGTAAACATGCCTACTTGAGTTATGTTTCAGCATGTGCCAGTTTTCACTTAGTCTGGAAACTGATTATGTTTTTCCCATGTTCACATGCTTGCAATTGTATTTTCTGATCCCTTTTGGCTCAACGTCACTAAGGTACTTTTGTTAAGCTCTTTGAGTAGCTCCATGCCATGCTTTACTTTGCCATGTTCAGGTCATGTATCATGTAGTTTTGTTGCTCCGAAGAGAGCTACCTGATCTGAAATTCCAGACAAGTGTTAATTTCACTAAGTCTGAGATCTGTTTGCCATATGCATTTTTGCCATGCTTGTTTGAACCTGTTAATGGATGAATTGGCCGTAGCTTAGTGATAGACTTTTGTTAAGCATATTGAATACATCCCTGCCATGTATTTTGTTGTCATGTTTGGGTGCTTTAGCTTGTTCATCTCATTGCATTTAGATGGCTACTTGCTGTAAATCGCAGACCGGTGCCATATTTGAATCGCTTGCCATTTCCAAACCGTAACTCTGATTCCGGCGTTCTTTATATCGTTTTCAAGCGATTTCATCTCATCTTTCCAGTGGCACACTTGGATTTCCAATTTGAGGTCAGGTTCTTGGTTTCCCTTGTCAAATCTTGCATATGCATCCCACATCTTATCCCGCATAGCATACCATCTTTGCATCATTTTGTTTGTTCCTTGCACGTGGTTGATTGTGTCCTTGTTGCTTGTTTGTCTTGTTTTGGTAGAGCCGGGAGACGAGTTCGCTAAAGAGGAGCCCGTTGAGTTTGCTTTCGAGGATCCAGTCAACTCTGACAACTGTGCAGGCAAGATGATCATGCCCTCGAAATCACTACTATCTTTGCTATGCTAGATTGCTCGCTCTTTTGCTATGCCAATGCTACGATGCCTACCAATTGCTTTCAAGCCTCCCAAATTGCCATGTCAAACCTCTAACCCACCTTGTCCTAGCAAACCGTTGATTGGCTATGTTACCGCTTTGTTCAGCCCCTCTTATAGCGTTGCTAGTTGCAGGTGAAGAATGGAGGCCGTTCCTTGTTGGAACATTATTTTACTGGTTGGGATATCATTATATTATCTTATTATCTTAATGCATCTATATACTTGGTAAAGGGTGGAAGGCTCAGCCTCTCGCCTAGTGTTTTGTTCCACTCTTGCCGCCCTAGTTTCCATCATATCGGTGTTATGTTTCCGGATTTTGCGTTCCTTACACGGTTGGGTTATAATGGGAACCCCTTGATAGGTCGCCTTGATTAAAGCTTTTCCAGCAATGCCCAACCTTGGTTTTACCATTTGCCACCTAGCCTCTTTTTCCCTTGAGTTTTCGGAGCCCGAGGGTCATCTTATTTTAATTCCCCCCGGGCCAGTGCTCCTCTGAGTGTTGGTCCACCTGTCAGCTGCCGGTGGCCACCGGGGGCAACTCTGGACTGGCCTACCCGTACCTAAGACAATCTAAGTGTGCCCTAAGAATGAGATATGTGCAGCTCCTATCGGGATTTGTCGGCAGATTCGGGCGGTGTTGCTGGTCTTGTTTTAACCAGTCGAAGTGTCTTGAAGAACCGAGATACCGAGTCTGATCGGAACGTCTTGGGAGGAGGTCTATTCCTTCGTTAACCATGAGAGCTTGTCATGGGCTAAGTTGGGACTCCCCTGTAGGGATTTGAACTTTCGAAAGCCGTGCCCGCGGTTATGGGCAGATGGGAATTTGTTAATGTCCGGTTGTAGATAACTTGAACCTTAACTTAATTAAAATGAATCAACTGAGTGTGTTGCCGTGATGGCCTCTTCTCGGCGGAGTCCGGGGAGTGGACACGGTGTTGGAGTAATGTTTGTGCAGGTTGCTCTCTAGTTTCTCGCTCGCGCTTTGCCTCCTCTCCTTGCTCTCTTTGCGAACAGGATAGCCACCATATTTGCTAGTCGCTTGCTGCAGTTCCACTCATATTTACCTTGCCTTACCTATAAGCTTAAATAGTCTTGATCGCGAGGGTGCGAGATTGCTGAGTCCCTGTGGCTCACAGATTACTATTACACCAGATGCAGGGCCTGATGATTCCGCTCCAGAAGACGCGATTGAGCTCAAGTGGGAGTTCGATGAGGACTCTCAATGTTACTATGTTTCCTTTCCTGATGATCAGTACTGGTGCCCAGTTGGGGGTGATCGGGACCGTGTCGCATGTTGGGTTCTCTTTTATTTTGGCGTCGTAGTCGGGCCATGAGTGATTGTTTGATGCAATGTTATTTATGTACTTGATTGACTTGGCGAGTGTAAGCCAACTATGTTATCTCGCCTTTTATTATCTATACTACATGGGATGTTGTGAAGATTGCCTAACTTGCGACATGCTAAGTCGTGCCTCGACACGTGGGAGATATAGTCGCATCGAGGGTGTTACACTTGTGGTGAGAAGCTTCGGTTTGTGAGAAGCATATATCCAAACCAAGCCCAAATAGGACAAAATTTGTACCACGACATGTTGATGCCGCTCCATGATAGCATGCCAAGTTTTATGAATTTCATACGAGTTTTGGATTTACTAGAATTTAAAAACCAGGCATCTCAATGTTTTGCCGGCAATCAACGGTGCCCTGGTGTTTGAAATTCATTCCCATTTCTTGCATGAGACCTAAGCATGCACCCAAGGACACAGATTTGATTTTTCAACCAATTTATATGCACTTGAGCATCTGCATGTAGTTCAAATTTGAATTATGCGCATAAATGCATTGAAAACTCACTTAGTGAATAAAAATTTCCAAACGAACCCCAAAAAATCACAAAAAATCACACAGCACACCTGTTGTTCTATGTTGACACGAGAAATAAACTTGAAAGCAATAAGAGGCAATGGATATTATTTCGTCCCCAAAGGTGGGACGTTCCCTACCAAAAACCATCATGCTTGTCGTGAGAAGCTTCAGTTTGTGAGAAGCATATACCCAAACCTGCCCAATTGGGACAACAATTTTACCACGACATGTTGATGCCGCTCCATGATAACATGCCAAGTTTCATGAATTTCAGATGACTTTTCGATTTCCTAGAATTTAAAAACCATGCATCTCAATGTTTTGGCGGCAATCAACGGTGCCCTGGTGTTTGAAATTCATTCCCATTTCTTGCGTGGGACCTAAGCTTGCACCCAAGGACACAGATTTGATTTTTGAACCAATTTATATGCACTGGAGCATGTGCATGTAGTTCAAATTTGAATTATGCACATAAATGCATCGAAAACTCACTTAATGCATAAAAATGTCCAAACGAACCCTGAAAAATGACAAAAATTCACACAACACTCCTGTTGTTCTATGTTGACACAAGAAAAAAATATAAAAGCAATAAGAGGCAATGGATATCATTTCTTCCCCAAAGGTGGGACGTTCCTACTGAAAACCATCATGCTTGTTGTGAGAAGCTCCGGTTTGTGAGAATCGTATTCCCAAACCTGCCCCAAATGGGACAAAAAATTTACCACGGCATAATGATGCCGCTCCATGATAGCATGCCAAGTTTCCTGAATTTCAGACGAGTTTTCAATTTCCTAGAATTTAAAGACCATGCATCTCAATGTTTTGCCAGCAATCAACGGTGCCCTGGTGTTTGAAATTTATTCCCATTTCTTGCATGTGACCTAAGCATGGACCCAAGGACACAGATTTGATTTTTCAACCAATTTATATGCACTGGAGCATGTGCATGTAGTTCAAATTTAAATTATGCACATAAATGCATTGAAAACTCACTTAATGCATATAAATGTCCAAACGAGCCCCAAAAAATCACACAACACTCCAGTCGTTCTATGTTGACACGAGAAAAAAATTTGAAAGCCATAACACGCAATGGATATCGTTTCGTCCCCAAAGGTGGGACATTCCCTACCGAAAACCATCATGTTTGTTGTGAGACCCTCCAGTTTGTCAGAAGCATATACCCAAACGTGCCACAAACTAGACAAATTTGTACCATGGCATGTTGATGCTGCTCCATGATAGCATGCCAAGTTTCATGAATTTCAGACAAGTTTTGGATTTACTAGAATTTAAAAACCAGGCATCTCAATGTTTTTCCGGCAATCAATGGTGCCCTGGTGTTTGAAATTCGTTCCCATTTCTTGCATGAGACATAAGCATGCACCCAAGGACACATATTTGATTTTTCAACCCATTTATATGCACTATAGCATGCGCATATAGTTCAAATTTGAATTATACACATAAATGCATTGAAAACTCACTTAATGCATACAAATGTCCAAACGAACCCCAAAAAATCACAGAAGTTCACACAACACTCCTGTTGTTCTATGTGGACACAAGAAAAAAATTTGAAAGCAATAAGAGGCAATGGATATCGTTTCCTCCCAAAGGTGACACATTACCTACCGAAAACCTTCATGCTTGTTGTGAGAAGCTTCGGTTTGTGATAAGCATATACCCAAACCTGCCCCAAATGGGACAAAATTTGTACCACGGCATGTTGATGCCGCTCCATGATAGCATGCCAAGTTTCACGAATCTCAGACGAGTTTTGGATTTCATAGAATTTAAAAACGAGGCATCTCAATGTTTTGCCGGCAATCAACAGTGCCCTGGTGTTTGAAATTTATTCTCATTTCTTGCATGGGACCTAAGCATGCACCCAAGGACACAGATTTGATTTTTACACCAATTTATATGCACTAGAGCATCTGCACGTAGTTCAAATTTGAATTATGCGCATAAATGCATTGAAAACTCACTTAGTGCATAAAAATGTCCAAACGAACCCCAAAAAATCACACAACACACCTGTTGTTCTATGTTGACACGAGAAATAAACTTGAAAGAAATAAGAGGCAATGGATATTATTTCGTCCCCAAAGGTGGGACGTTCCCTACCGAAAACCATCCTGCTTGTTGTGAGAAGCTTCTGTTTGTGAGAGGCATATACCCAAACCTGTCCAATTGGAACAACAATTTTACCACGACATGTTGATGCCGATCCATGATAGCATGCCAAGTTTCATGAATTTTAGACGTGTTTTCAATTTCCTAGAATTTAAAAACCATGCATCTCAATGTTTTGGCGGCAATCAATGTCACATCCCTAGTACTGGTATGACCTAGGCTAGCTAGTCATGTGTGCATCATGTTTAAATTTCATTTAAATTTGAAATGGGGTTTGTAAAACCTCAGAAATCATTTCTGGAAATGACCCAAATAAAAAAATTGCTCCAAAAGGGTCCAAGAAAATGTTCATGTCTCTCTCTAAAAATATTGGGCAGAGGTAAAATTCAAACCAATATTTTCAGGAGCTCATAAATATTTGCGTTGGATAAATATTTTTATATATATATAATATTGTCCAATAATTCTTAATTTGGTGAGGGGCTTTGGAATAATCCTTTAGGCCCCTGCAAAAACTTTCAGAAGAAAATAACTTGATTTAGTATTTTTATTAAATCAAAACAAAGGTCAGAAAATAGAAAAGAAAACAAAAATGGAGAAAAGCTCACCTGGCCTTACCTGCCTGGCAGCCCAGCTGGTGGCCCAGCTCCTCTAGCCGGCCCAGCCGACTGGCGACGCCAGTCGTCGCCTACCTCCTGCCAGGAGGACGGCGCGCATGTGCCCGACGCGCGCGAGCACGCGCCGGCCACCTCCTGCTTCCCCGCTCGCTGCTGGAGGCCCCCGACGACTCCACGCACTTCCCCCGGACCTCTCGCACTCTCTCTCGCTCTCCCTCCTCCCCTGGACCTCTCCCCTTCCTTGCATCCAAGCGAGCTCGTCGCCGCGGATCGCTGCTGCCGCGGCCACCGTCTCCGCCTCGTCCCTCTGACGTGTCTACGAGCTCTGCGACGCCGTCCTCGTCTTCTCCACCGACCCAGGCAAGCCTGGACGCACTGTAGCATCCTCATCACGCTCGTCTTCGGCCCCGGCCGCCGTGGATCGCCGCCCTCGAATTCGCGGCAACCAACGCTTCCCCGAGCCCGCTTCGACGCCTTCTGTGACTGCTGTGAGCTCCATCGTCGTTTGCCCCTCTTCCCCTTGCTTCTCGATCACCGCAGCCGCTGTTTCGACCGAAGCCGTAGCACCTCGCCGCCGGCCATGGCGCCACCATGGCCAGGGGCCGAGCCAGCCACAACCGAGCACGTCACCGTGCTCCTGGTGCCACGAGGGTGCCGCAGAGCCCCTCGGGTGGCCTCCCCGTGCCCCACAGCCGCTTCCGCTTGAAGCCCGTGCTCCGGCTGCCGCCCCGAGCTTCGCTCTGGCGAGCTCCGGCCGTCCCCGCCTCTCCCACTTGCTCCAGATGACGCGGACGAGCGCTGGCTCCTCGCTAGTGGACTCCGTCGTCCGAATGGTCGCTGGAGGGCGAAATCCGAGGCCCTCCGCCACGTCTGGCTTGCCGGCGTCAAGCCGCCGGTGGCTTTGACCCCGCTGACCGTTGACTAGGTGGGCCCAGTTTGACCTCCCCCTTCTGTCACTGACGCGTGGGCCACCCCCTGACATTTAGTTAGTATTAGATTAACACTAATTAACCTAGGTTAGTTACCTAGTTAGTCACTGACCAGTGGGCCCGACACCCACTAATCCTAATTAGGCTAAATAAACCACCTGTTAACTAACTGAGTCACTGACGTGTGGATCCCACACGTCAGGTTTGACTCGGACAACTCCTTTGACCTGCTGACGCAATATATCATTTTCTGGTATTAAAATAAATCAGGAAATTACAAAAAATGATATAAACTTCAAAAATTCTTAGGAATTCAACCGTAGCTTAGATTGAAATAATTTATATATGAAAAATTATCAGAAAAATTCAATCTATCCATCTGTACCATTTTCATGCATGACAAACCATATATATATGCTGTACATATGAAAACACACTTATGGCATATCTAAGAGCTTATGTTAAAGGTGCATTTGAATCTTTAGTTCAACTGGACTTTAACCAAATGAATGCTAGTTGCATTAGCTCAAACAACATCACATACTCATGCCATGTTCATGCATCATAATGTTGCATATGGTTGTGTTTGATTTCCAACACCGTTCCTTCTCGATAGGTCCTCCTCCGGAAAGTGTTCAAGAGTACCTATTAGTGGAGCAGTGCCCCCCTGTTGATCTACCAGGCAAGCAAACCCCCTTGTTCATTCCGATACAATCCTACTCTCTCGCTCCTGCTCTCATTATTGCATTAGGACAACAACAATTCAACTGCTACTTTATGCTGTGTTAGTTGAACCCATTCCTCTGCATGACCTGTCATTGCCAAAGTAAATAGTTAAAACTCACTAGCATGTGTAGGAGTTGATTGAGCCATGTTGTGTTCTTGCCATGCCATGCCTGCTATTGCTTAGAGTTGTGTCAGGTCTGATTCATTGGAAATGAATTGGAGTGGTACGATATGTTCTGGTGCTGATAGTTAAGCGTGTGAACACGATTTCATAAAGGTAGCGGTGAGAGGCCATGTAGGAGTACATGGTGGGTTGTCTCACTGGAACCGTCCTTAAGCACTGAGTTCTATGTATGTTGTCCAATGACTAGCTACTACCACACATTGGGCTCCGGGCACTCCAAGCTCTCTCGACTTATTAACCAACTTGATCTCTGTCCAGGAGTTGCAATTAGTTTCTGGTGTTTGTAGGTAGTGTTAGTAGTCTACCAAGTGGCACCCTGCCAGGTGGGCTTGGGACAGACTAGGCACAAGTGGCATGGTGTACCAAGCGTAGATCCATCTGGTGAGCTGGGCTTGGGAACCCTGCACACATCGTTTGGGGCCGTGAGCGACACCCCGGCCGGATCTCCTTGCAGATGGAACCCGAATAGGCGAGAAACCTGGACTAGAGTCCTGTGTGGTTAGTCAGGTCGTGGCCGACACCCTCGCCAGGCTTCCGCTAGAAGGTTGCCGAGGTACATGACGTGTACATGGTGATAAGTGGTGAGAGCGTGTGTGAAGAAGTACACCCCTGCAGGGTTATCATGATCTATTTGAATAGCCGTGTCCTCGGTTACGGACTTCTTGGATGCTTACATGGTACATAGACAACTTGAAGTGGATACTCTAAAATGCTCCAGACAAGTGTGAGTGCTATGGATGGCCTTCTCGTAGGAAGACGGGAATGAATCCATAGTAGTGTATTGACGTGGTGATTAGTGGACTCGTGTGCGCCACCTCAAAAGAGTTACCAGCAGTCGTAGTACAGGATAGCCACTGAGTCAAAGCTGGCTTGCTGTAACTAAACTCCACATTACCTTCTTGATACAAGTGCATGTAAGATAGGATCTGATGTAAGTCTTGCTGAGTACCTTTGTACTCATGTTGCTTTATTTATGTCTTTGCAGCGGAGACTTCGGTCTTACTAGTTTACGTGGACTTCGCCAAGTAGCTTGTACCTTTGCTACAATCTTGATCGGATGTTGTAGATAGTCGGGCTCCTCAGCCTTTTTCATTTGTAGTTGTCTGTACTCAGACATGTAATGCTTCCGCTTGTTGCTTGTATGCTCCGAATGATGGGTCATGTGACCCTTGCTTGTATTTAATGCTATGTGGCTCTTTTGGGCCTTTATCTATATGAGTTTGCGTTATGTTGTGATGCCATGTTGTACAACACATACTTGCATGTTATGCGTACGTGTAACGTGTATTGCTATATGTGGGGTCCGACAATCTGGTTGTTTATCCTTGGCAACCTCTCCTATGGGGAAATGTAGTCTAGTGCTTCCTTGAGCCATAGTAGTCCGCTACAGCCCGGTTCACCAGAGTCCTGATAGCCCAGCACTACTGCTCAGGACACTTGACTGGCCGGCATGTGTTTCACTTTGTTCCAGTGTCTGTCCCTTCGGGGAAATGTCAAGCGGTGACATCCGGAGTTCTGCCTAGCCTGCTACAGCCCGGGTTACCGGAGTCCTGTTAGCCCAGTGCTACAGCCCGGATTCACACGTTGGTGACCGACATGCTCGATGTGATTCATGTATGCCTGTCCTCATGAGTTAGTGCCGCTTTGGATTCACGACTAGCCATGTCGGCCCGGGTTCTTTGTCATATGGATGCTAGCAACACTATCATATACGTGAGCCAAAAGGCGCAAACGGTCCCGGGCCAGGTAAGGTGGCACCCGTGGGAATACCGTGCGTGAGGCCGCAAAGTGATATGATGTGTTACATGCTAGATCGGTGTGACTTAGGATCGGGGTCCCGACAATCAATGGTGCCCTGGTGTTTGAAATTCATTCCCATTTCTTGCGTGGGACCTAAGCTTGCACCCAAGGACACAAATTTGATTTTTGAACCAATTTATATGCACTGGAGCATGTGCATGTAGTTCAAATTTGAATTATGCACATAAATGCATCGAAAACTCACTTAATGCATAAAAATGTCCAAACGAACCCTGGAAAATCACAAAAATTCACACAACACTCCTGTTGTTCTATGTTGACACAAGAAAAAAATATAAAAGCAATAAGAGGCAATGGATATCCTTTCATCCCCAAAGGTGGGACGTTCCTACTGAAAACCATCATGCTTGTTGTGAGAAGCTCCGGTTTGTGAGAATCATATTCCCAAACCTGCCCCAAATGGGACAAAATTTTTACCACGGCATAATGATGCCGCTCCATGATAGCATGCCAAGTTTCATGAATTTCAGACGAGTTTTCAATTTCCTAGAATTTAAAAACCATGCATCTCAATGTTTTGCCAGCAATCAACGGTGCCCTGGTGTTTGAAATTTATTCCCATTTCTTGCATGGGACCTAAGCATGCACCCAAGGACACGGATTTGATTTTTCAACCAATTTATATGCACTGGAGCATGTGCATGTAGTTCAAATTTGAATTATGCACATAAATGCATTGAAAACTCACTTAATGCATATAAATGTCCAAACGAGCCCCAAAAAATCACATAACACTCTTGTCGTTCTATGTTGACACGAGAAAAAAATTTGAAAGCCATAACATGCAATGGATATCGTTTCATCCCCAAAGGTGGGACGTTCCCTACCAAAAACCATCATGTTTGTTGTGAGACCCTCCCGTTTGTGAGAAGCATATACCCAAACGTGCCACAAACTAGACAAATTTGTACCATGGCATGTTGATGCTGCTCCATGATAGCATGCCAAGTTTCATGAATTTCATACAAGTTTTGGATTTACTAGAATTAAAAACCAGCCATCTCAATGTTTTGCCGGCAATCAATGGTGCCATGGTGTTTGAAATTCATTCCCATTTCTTGCATGAGACCTAAGCATGCACCCAAGGACACAGATTTGATTTTTCAACCAATTTATATGCACTGGAGCATGTGCATGTAGATCAAATTTAAATTATGCACATAAATGCATTGAAAACACACTTAGTGCATAAAAATGTCCAAACAAACCCCAAAAAATCACAAAAAATAAGAGGCAATGGATATCATTTCGTCCCCAAAGGTGGGACCTTCCCTACCGAAAACCATCATGCTTGTTGTGAGAAGCTCCGGTTTGGGAGAAGCATATACCCAAACCTGCCCCAAATGGGACAAAAGTTTTACCACGGCATAATGATGCTGCTCCATGATAGCATGCCATGTTTTGGATTTCATAGAATTTAAAAATGAGGCATCTCAATGTTTTGCCGGCAATCAACGGTGCCCTGGTGTTTGAAATTCATTCCCATTTCTTGCATGGGACCTAAGCATGCACCCAAGGACACAAATTTTATTTTTCAACCAATTTATATGCACTGGAGCATGTGCATGTAGATCAAATTTGAATTATGCACATAAATGCATTGAAAACTCACTTAATGCATAAAAGTATCCAGACGATCTGCTAAAAATCACAAGAATTCACACAACACTCCTGTTGTTCTACGTTGAGACGAGAAACAAATTTGAAATCAATAAGAGGCAATGGATATCATTTCGTCCCCAAAGGTGGGATGTTCCCTACCGAAAACCATCATGCTTGTTGTGAAAAGCTCCGGTTTGTGAGAAGCATATACCCAAACCTGCCCCAAGTGGGACAAAAGTTTTACCACGGCATGATAATGCCGCTCCATGATAGCATGCCAAGTTTCATGAATTTCAGACAAGTTTTGGATTTCCTAGAATTTAAAAATGAGGCAGCTCAATGTTTTGCCGGCAATCAATGGTGCCCTGGTGTTTGAAATTCATTCCCATTTCTTGCATGAGACCTAAGCATGCACCCAAGGACACAGATTTGATTTTTAACCCAATTTATATGCACTGGAGAATGTGCATGTAGTTCCAATTTTAATTATGCACATAAATATATTGAAAACTCACTTAATGCATAAAAATGTCCAAACGAACCCCGAAAAATCACAAAAGTTCACACAACACTCCTGTTGTTCCATGTTGACACAAGAAAAAAAATTAAAGCAATAAGAGGCAATGGATATCGTTTCGTCCTCAAAGGTGGGACGTTCCCTACCGAAAACCATCATGCTTGTTGTGAGAAGCTCCAGTTTGTGAGAAGCATAAACCCATACCTGCCCCAAATGGGACAAAATTTTTACCACGGCATTTTGATGCGCTCCATGATATCATGCCAAGTTTCATGAATTTCAGACGAGTTTTGGATTTAGTAGAATTTAAAAACCAGGCATCTCAATGTTTTGCCAGCAATCAACGGTGCCTTGGTGTTTGAAATTCATTCCCATTTCTGTCATGAGACCTAAGCATGCACCCAAGGACACAGATTTGATTTCTCAACCAATTTATATGCACTGGAGCATGTGCATATAGTTCAAATTTGAATTATACACATAAATGCATTGAAAACTCACTTAATGCATACAAATGTCCACACGAACCCCAAAAAATCACAAAAGTTCACACAACACTCCTGTTGTTCTATGTGGACACAAGAAAAAAATTGAAAGCAATAAGAGGCAATGGATATCGTTTCGTCCCCGAAGGTGAGACATTCCCTACCGAAAACCTTCAAGCTTGTTGTGAAAAGCTCCGGTTTGTGAGAAGCATATACCCAAACCTGCCCCAAGTGGGACAAAAATTTTACCACGACATGATAATGCCGCTCCATGATAGCATGCCAAGTTTCAGGAATTTCAGACAAGGTTTGGATTTCCTAGAATTTAAAAACGAGGCAGCTCAATGTTTTGCCGGCAATCAACGGTGCCCTGGTGTTTGAAATTCATTCCCATTTCTTGCATGAGACCTAAGCATGCACCCAAGGAAACATATTTGATTTTCAAACCAATTTGTATGCACTGGAGCATGTGCATGTAGTTCAAATTTTAATTATGCACATAAATGTATTGAAAACTCACTTAATGCATAACAATGTCCAAACGAACCCCGAAAAATCACAAAAGTTCACACAACACTCCTGTTGTTCCATGTTGACACGAGAAAAAAAATTAAAGCAATAAGAGGCAATGGATATCGTTTCGTCCTCAAAGGTGGGACGTTCCCTACCGAAAACCATCACCCTTCTTGTGAGAAGCTCTGGTTTGTGAGAAGCATAAACCCATACCTGCCCCAAATGGGACAAAATTTTTACCATGAAATTTTGATGCGCTCCATGATAGCATGCCAAGTTTCATGAATTTTAGACGAGTTTTGGATTTAGTAGAATTTAAAAACCAGGCATCTCAATGTTTTGCTAGCAATCAACGGTGCCCTGGTGTTTGAAATTCATTCCCATTTCTGGCATGGGACCTAAGCATGCACCCAAGGACACAGATTTGATTTCTCAACCAATTTATATGCACTGGAGCATGTGCATATAGTTCAAACTTGAATTATACACATAAATGCATTGAAAACTCACTTAATGCATACAAATGTCCAAACGAACACCAAAAAATCACAAAAGTTCACACAACACTCCTGTTGTTCTATGTGGACACAAGAAAAAAAATTGAAAGCAATAAGAGGCAATGGATATCGTTTCGTCCCCAAAGGTGAGACGTTCCCTACCGAAAACCTTCATGCTTGTTGTGAGAAGCTTCGGTTTGTGATAAGCATATACCCAAACCTGCCCCAAATGGGACAAAATTTGTACCACAACATGTTGATGCCGCTCCATGATAGCATGCCAAGTTTCATGAATTTCAGACGAGTTTTGGATTTCATAGAATTTAAAAACGAGGCATCTCAATGTTTTGGCGGCAATCAACGGTGCACTGGTGTTTGAAATTCATTCCCATTTCTTGCATGGGACCTAAGCATGCACCCAAGGACACAGATTTGATTTTTCAACCAATTTCTATGCACTGGAGCATGTGCATGTAGTTCAAATTTGAATTATGCACATAAATGCATTGAAAACTCACTTAATGCATAAAAATGTCCAGACGATCTGCTAAAAATCACAAGAATTCACACAACACTCCTGTTGTTCTACGTTGAGACGAGAAACAAATTTGAAATCAATAAGAGGCAATGGATATCATTTCGTCCCCAAAGGTGGGATGTTCCCTACCGAAAACCATCATGCTTGTTGTGAAAAGCTCCGGTTTTTGAGAAGCATATACCCAAACCTGCCGCTCCATGATAGCATGCCAAGTGGGACAAAAGTTTTACCATGGCATGATAATGCCGCTCCATGATAGCATGCCAAGTTTCATGAATTTCAGACAAGTTTTGGATTTCCTAGAATTTAAAAACGAGGCAGCTCAATGTTTTGCCGGCAATCAATGGTGCCCTTGTCGGTGTACTAGAATAGGGGTACCCTAGTACCCTGAACTTGTGCACGGGCAGTTGCAGCACCCCGCGGCAAGGCTTGCCGGGCTAACACCAAGATCCTCCATGGTTCCCTTGGAGCCATTCAAGAACAAAGTATTTAAGCTGAGGAGACAAGGCCCCGGCAAGAGGAGCTTGCCGAGAAGGCCAACCGAGGCACTCCAAGGAACTTGCCGCGACGCGCCACGTGCTCCGGCAAGGCAACAAGGCCCCGGCAAGAGGAGCTTGCCGGGAAGACCAACCAAGGTACCTCGAGGCCCAGTGGGCGACAAGCCTTCGGACCCGACAAGATAACAGCAGCAGCAAGGCGCTTGCCGCGGCAGGCGGCCACTCTGTGCCCACGCTCCAGCGCATCCACCAACGTGTCGCTCTGGGGGCCTCTCCAGGCGCGCGTGGCGGGAGGCTGTGCAGCCAGCGGTGCGCAGTGGCATGCGAAGCTGACAAGATCGCCATCGTGGCGAACGGTGGCGCCCCTAACGGTCCTTTTCCGCACTGTTTGGGCGACTCAGACGGGCATTTAATGCCCTTGTCCCCTACCGTCAGGGTTAGGTAGGGTGCACTGTACAAGTAACTGTACCAACCACCTCACTTTTTACATTTTACCCTTCTCTGCGTTGCCACCTGTCGGTGACCCCTTTAGCGTATAAAAGGAGGCCCATGCGCAACGTAGAGGGGGTTCGGTTCGACTGGTTCGCGAAGTTCGACTCATTCGTAACCCAGAAAAACACTACGCTCTCTCTCTAGAGCAAGAACACAAGATAATCAAACAAGCAGCAGTAGGAGTGTTATCTCTCCGGAGAGCTCCGAAGCTGGGTAAACTTCAGATGTTGCTGCTCCGTCCACGTCACTTCCACCACCGTTGGAGCAAACGGGTGGTGGAATGGACGCCGGCGGAAGAATGGACGTCGACGAGGAAGCTCATGATGCTGCCAGGTCCAAGAACAAGGCTGCACAAACCTCGGTGACTGTACATGTTCCACGCCACTCTCAGGAGGCGCAAGACCAACAGCGTCATGGCACTTGCAGTGCCATACGCATGATAGGCCAAGACCAAGCTGGTGGATCTCGGGGCGCTCAAGACCAGCATGCACGCCAGCGTGCTGGCACGAGCGGGGCACTGTCGCTTGGATGGGATACTGCTCCTTCTAACATAGTTAGAAGTCCGAGCACGTCCCGCTCCTCGCGCCGTCGCCACCCACCACTCCAGCAGAAGCTTTGGCGCGAGCTCAACTTCTCCTAGATTACCCTCCGACGTCGGACAAGATAGACTAATGGAGGGCCACCATTCAGAGTCTCATCGGCTACGCCAACGGCGACACTCCACGGCGGCCGAGCGCGTCGCCGCCGCGGCAGGGTTGCCGGGCGCGATCCGGTGGCTACGAAACGGGTGGAGGTGCAACTACCATGCAATCACCACCCCGAAGGCCAAGATCGCCGACTCGCCGGATCCACCTCGACAGCGACTCCACCGCATCTTCGGATCCACGAGCTCGTCGCGATCAGCGCCAAGTTCTTCATGATCGACAACAAGAAGACGCTCGAACTCGCATCAAGCACCAAAGAGAAGCGCGACGTCAATCCGACAAGCGCGCTGGGCCCTCTGTTGACATGCATGCGCCAGGGGAACCAGGCGACCTGCCGTACGCGGTAGGTTGCCCTGCGTTCACTCGTGAGCTGCGGCATGTCCAGCACGAAGAACTTCAAGCCAGACGTACCGGAGAAGTACGACGGCAAGACGCATCCGTCGGAGTTCCTCGGCATTTACACCATTGCGGTGCAGGCTGCTGGGGGACGGGATGACAAGATCCTTGCCAACTACTTCCCGCTGGTACTCAAGCCCAACGTCAGGTCCTGGCTCATGCACTTGCCGGACAAGTCCATATCCTCTTGGGCTGATCTGTGCCATCAGTTTGTCGGCGACTTCACAGGCGGACACAAGCCTCATGGCCAGGAGAGTGATCTTCATCTGCTCGCCCAGAAGGAAGGAGAGCCCCTGCACAAGTACATTCAGAGATTCAGCAGTGTGCAGCACAACATCCCAGACGTCCACCCTGCCGTGGTGATCAGCGTGTTCCATCAGAACGTGCGAAACCGCAGGATGCGGGAGGAAATGGCGATGTGCAAGATCAGGGACGTCAGTGAGTTATATGCACTGGCCGACAAGTGTGCACGTGCTGAGGAAGGGAGGAGACTCCCCGGAGAGAATGTAGGAGCGGGAGGATCTGACAGTGAAGATGCTGCCCCGGCAAGGAAAAACCGGCGGCGGAACAACAGAAGGAGGAAAGGCAAAGAGGTGCTAGTTGTTGAGCAGTCCGGCAACGGTGGTGGCGCCAAGGAAGCCAAAGCTGGTGACTCCGGCATGGAGGTTGCCGCGGAGGTGGCGGTCGCCGACAAGCAGGACGGCACCAACAAGCAGTATTGCAAGATCCACCGCACCAAGGGCCATGATCTCCAGAACTGTAAGAAAGTCGAGCAGCTTGTTGAGCAACAGAAAGCTGAATACGAGCGGCGCGACAAGGAGAAGGCCCAGGAAGGTGCTGGAGGATCCGGCAAGAAACGTCCCGGCCGAGGAGGACGCCGCGGCAAGGCCAAGCAGCGGCAAGGAGACAGACCTCCTCGCGGCCGCGACAAGGATGAAGATGACGACGACGATGAAGACATGGATGATGAGGAGACTGATGAGCAGGAGTTCCAGAAAGCCACAAAGGTCCTGTGCGTTGACGGTGGTGCTTCTCTGCACACCTCGCACCGCCAGCTCAAGTAGTGGGTGCGGGAAGTTAATGCAGCAGAACCACCCGTCGAGTCACGCAAGCCTCTGAAATGGTCCAACACGCCTATCTTCTTTGATATTGAGGACCACCCTGATCGCATAACTGCGGTCGGGTGCTTGCCAATGTTGGTTTCACCAACAATCCGCAACCTCAAGGTCACTAAGATGCTAGTTGACGGCGGGGCCGGCTTGAACCTGATCTCCTCCGCGGTGCTCCAGAAACTCCAGATCCCTGACAGCGAGCTCGAAGAGACCGGTACATTTCAAGGAATCAACCCGGGAAGAAGCAAGCCGAAGGGAAAGATCACGTTGCCGGTAACATTTGGCAGCAAGCTGAACTTCAGGATTGAGAGGGTCACATTTGATGTTGCTAACTTTCCATTACCTTACAATGGAATCCTTGGCCGTCCGGCACTCGCCAAGTTCTTGGCAGCCTCTCACTATGCGTACAACGTACTGAAAATGCCAGGCCCGATAAGTGTCATCTCTGTCCCTGGCGACAAGAAGGATGCTCTTATCTGTGCCGACAAACTTGCCGCAGCAGAACGCAAGACACTTGCCGCTGAAGCTCCCGGGGGGAAGAAGAAGACCAAGTCTAGCAAGAGTTCTGATGCCCACTCCGGCAAGCGCACCTCTTCAGAGTGCTGCGCTACCGTCGAGGACGCACCATCGAGCTCCACCGGCAAGTGTAAGAAGGCAATGATAGCTCCACCTGAGACCAAGAAGGTGTCCGCCAAGGAGGACGGCGCTGGTGGTACCTTCACCATCAGCGCCACTCTTGACCCCAAATAGGAAAGCGCGCTCGTTGCTTTCCTGTGGGCGAATGTCGACGTGTTTGCGTGGCAACCGTCTGATATCCCCGGTGTTCCCAGGAAAGTAATTGAGCACCACCTTGCCGTCTGTCCTCATGCGCGGCCCGTCAAGCAGAAAGTCAGGAAACAGGCAGTGGAGCGCCAAGAATTCATCGCAGAAGAAATCAAGAAGTTGGAAGCAGCAGGCCTTGTCAGAGGAGTGCTCCATCCCACATGGTTGGCCAATCCTGTTGTCGTGCGCAAGGCTAACGGGAAATGGAGGCTTTGTATTGACTTCACTGATGTTAACAAAGCTTGTCCCAAAGACCCATTTCCCTTGCCGCGCATTGACCAGATTGTTGACTCCACAGCCGGATGTGATTTGCTTTCATTTCTTGATGCATACTTAGGATACCATCAGATCTTCATGGCAGAAGAGGATGAAGAGAAAACCGCATTTATCACCCCGTGTGGCACGTACTGCTTCATACGGATGCCTTTCGGTTTGAAGAATGCTGGTTCAACATTCGCAAGGGTAGTCCACCACGCTTTTGAGCCGCAGATGCACAGAAATGTGGAAGCCTACATGGATGACATAGTGGTCAAAAGCAAGAACAGGGCGACCCTGATTCAAGATTTAGACGAGACATTTGAAAAATCTGCGCAGGATCAACCTCAAGCTTAACCCCGAGAAGTGCGTGTTTGGAGTCCCATCCGACAAGCTTCTCGGGTTCTTCGTGTCTCAGCGGGGAATTGAAGCCAATCCCGACAAGATCAAGGCCATTGAGCAGATCGAAGCACCAAAGCACGTCAAGGATGTACGAAGGCTTGCCGGTTGCGTGGCTGCTCTCAGCAGGTTTATCTCTAGATCTGCTGAGCGCGCCCTGCCATTTTTCAAAATTTTGAAAAAGGCAGGTCCAATGAAATGGACTCCGGAGGCGGAGGCTGCGCTGCAGGACTTGAAGAGATACCTGTCCTCCACTCCAATACTTGTCGCACCTAAGCCGCAAGAGAAGTTGCTGCTGTATATAGCGGCAACCAATCAAGTGGTTAGTGTTGCATTAGTGGCGGAGAGGGAGGCAGATGATGAGCCAGCAACCACGGCAGATGCATCCAGCGACAAGCAGGAGGCTTCGACGACAAGCTCTGGTCCCGACAGAGATGGATCTGCGCAGGAGCATGATAAGATGCAGAAGAGAATGGTGCAGCGTCCAGTTTACTTTGTCAGTTCCCTTCTATAGGGGGCTAGATCAAGGTACTCTGGTGTGCAGAAGTTGCTTTTCGGCCTCCTCATGGCCTCGAGAAAGCTGCGCCATTACTTCCAAGCACATGAGATCACAGTCGTCACTCGCTTTCCGCTGAAGAGGATACTGCAAAATCTAGAAGCGACAGGCAGGATTGTCGAGTGGGTGCTGGAACTGTCAAGCTTTGGCCTCAAGTTTGAGAGCACTTCAACTATCCAAAGCAGGGCATTGGCAGAGTTCATAGCAGAATGGACGCCAACACCAGATGAGGAAATTCTAGAGACGAGCATCCCCGTCAAAGAGGCAAGCAAAGAGTGGCTGATGTACTTTGATGGTGCCTTCTCGCTGCAAGGCGACGGTGCGGGCGTGCTACTTGTCGCGCCCACCGGAGAGCACCTCAAGTACGTAGTCCAGATGCACTTTCCCAAGGAGCAAGCAACCAACAATACTGCAGAGTATGAAGGATTGCTTGCCGGTCTCAGAATTGTAGCAGACCTTGGGATCAAGAAGCTCATTGTCAAGGGTGACTCACAGCTTGTCGTCCGCCAAGTGAACAAGAACTACCAGAGTCCATTGATGGAAGCATATGTTGATGAAGTGAGGAAGCTAGAAGAGCACTTTGACGGCCTACAGATGGAGCATATCCCAAGAGCTCAGAATGACATTGCTGATGGCCTGTAAAAGTGCACCGCACTAAAGTTATCTGTGGAACCAGGGATCTTTGTGCTCAAGTTGACTCAACCATCCGTAACACCATCAACTGGACAAAGCAAGAAGAGGAAGTTGATTTCTGGTGACTACTTTCTGGCAGAGCTCCCCGAAGCCGCCTCCAAGAAAGTCCCCAAGATCAACACCAAGGTTGCTGAGGGGCAGTCTGCTTCGGCAAGCCTTATGGTTTGTTCCGTTGAAGTAGACGCTCCCGACAAGTTTTGCTCCGGCAAGCTTGCCGGGGAACATCAAGCTCCGGCAGGGCCGCAAGTCCTTGCCATGGAAGCGGATGTTCCCGCAGCAGCAGATGTGCCTTTAGTCCTTGTTGTCGAGCCACAAGCTCTAGCATGGGCACAGCAGATTGTCCATTTCCTTCAGACAGGAGAACTTCCCGAAGAGCAAGAAGAAGCGGAAAAAGTAGCCCGGCAGTCAAGTATGTACCAGTTTGTCGACAGCATACTGTACAGAAGAAGACTCAAGGTGTGAAATTGAAGTGTATTTGTCGGGAAGATGGACAAAAGCTGTTGGCAGAGATACATGGAGGCATATGTGGCCACCACATTGGCGCAAGAGCACTTGCCGGCAAAGCTTTCCGGCAAGGTTTCTTTTGGCCGACAGCCCTCTAGGATGCAACTGCACAAGTAACAAAGTGTGAAGCGTGCCAGTTCCACTCCAAACAGATACACCAGCCAGCTCAAGCTCTCCAGATGATCCCTTTATCCTGGCCATTTTCGGTCTGGAGGCTCGATATCCTCGTCCCTTTCCCCCGAGCTGTCGGGGGCTTTGAGTACTTGTACGTCACAATCGACAAGTTCACAAAGTGGCCGGAAGTGCAGCCAATGAGGAAGGTGACAGCACAGTCAGTAGTCAAGTTCTTCAGGTCAATTGTTTGCCGTTTCGGGATCCCTAACAGGATCATCACCGACAACGACACGCAATTCACGAGCCGCACCTTCATGCAGTACGTCCAAGACCTTAGCGCCAAGGTCTGCTTCGCTTCTGTTGCTCATCCAAGAAGCAACGGTCAAGCAGAGAGGGTAAATGCTGAAGTGCTGCGCGGGCTCAAGACCAGAACTTTCGACAGGCTGCGCAAGTGCGGAAGAAACTGGATCGAGGAGCTGCTGGTGGTTCTTTGGTTGATCAGAACGACGCCAAATCGAGCCACTGGCCAGACGCCTTTCGCTCTAGTCTATGGAGCAGAGGCAGTTCTCCCCACGGAACTCGTATACGGATCGCCTCGAGTGCTCGCTTATGATGAGCTTGAGCAAGAACAACTGCGACAAGACGACGTGCTGCTCCTTGAGGAAGATCGTCTTCAGGCTGCTGTACGAGCTGCTCGATACCAGCAAGCTTTGCGCCGCTACCATAGCCGCAAAGTTAAAGCCAGAAGCTTCGAGGAAGGCGACCTTGTTCTTCGGCGCGTTCAGTCCGCCAAGAATTCGAACAAGTTGACGCCGAAGTGGGAAGGCCCTTATCGGGTGAAACGAGTCACAAGGCCCGGCGCAGTCCGCCTTGAGACCGAAGATGGCATTCCGGTGAGCAACTCCTGGAACATAGAACATCTTCGTAAGTTTTTCCCATAGGGCGCGGTTGCCGGAACCTGTTCCGGCAACCACCTTTTGTACAAGTCTTGCCGCTGTTGCATGTAATCCTTTGTACAAAGCCGGGCGCAGATCCCGTGCATAAATAGAACCCCATGTGCTCCGCACAACTTGTCCATTTCATGCATTAGTTTCTTTCTTGCATGCGTTATCTGACACTTTGTGCAGCACCTACATCCGGTAAGCAATAACGAGCCGAAGGGCTCCATATCATTATTTTCTCTTCTTTCTTCTTTTTCAACAAAGGAAAAGAAGGTTCCCTCGCATGCAAGTTTGCCGGGGGGGAAGGAGAAGATTGTGGTATGGACCAGGCGTCGTTCAAGCAAAGTTTTGCCTTGCCGGGAAGCAAACGACAGAAAAGCTAAGTCGCCAAAGTTTGAGCAATCAGTTTTTAAATTTTTTGAGTTATCTTCCTCGAACGACCCTGCTTTGTATGGAAAACCTGTGCGCGGAGGAACCAACTCGTGGCTAGTTGCGCCCTTACTTTGTTTCGAGTCCGCTCAACAACTTAAGTGTGCTGCATCTAGTCACGACAAGGTTTCTTGTCGGAAGCAGCGCCGCCAGCAGGCTGCTGATGTTCCGCACTCAGCGCTCGCGGCTCGGGCGCCTGCGCCGACAAGTTCCCTAGAAGCGTAGGGTAAAAACATACAAAGGAAAGAATCTAGTAGAGGAAATAACATGGCAATTGATAACAAAAATAAAGTTATATTACAAGATAACTTGTCGCAGCTCTAACAGACTGTTTTCATAACATGATTAGCAGCGACAAGGGAAAAGAGAAAACGGGCGGCCTAGTCTACGCGATCGCCCTCAACCCTCTTGATCTCGCTCACCTTGTCCACAATGGGTGCGACAAGGGCCTTGAGCGCATCCAGATCGGCGTCAGGCGGCAAGGACCTAAGGACATTGGTAAGGTAGAGGCCTGGGTTGCGGAAGGCCACCTTCATCAGCACCTTCTGGAGAGCCCCGCGCAAATCCTGCGCGACTCGTCGGCCAGCTGCTTTGGGATCCTCTCCCGGAGCCGCTGGAGTGCCGTCGCCACGCCCTTGAAGAACAGGTTGAGCTTGGCACTGGGTTGGAGATTCTCGTCGGAGGGATACCCAAAGTCCTCCATCCCCAGCTGCGCCAGCTCCTCGTCGATGACTGCGGCAATATTCACCAGACCCTTGGTCCAGTGCTCCACAGTATCTCTGAACGAGTTCTGGGTAACTGCGATGCTCTCCAGCAGCGCCTTGTCAGCTTTGACCTTCTCCGACAAGGTCTTCTCCCGCTCCTTGGCGGCCTCCAGCGTCTACATCAGCGTGGCCAGCTTCAACTCCAGGTCCGCATTGGAATCCTTGGCGGCGCTGAGCTCCTTGCCCCTCTCAGCAAGAAGACCTTGCAGCTCACCGTGGGCGGCACCATTCTTCTCACGCTGACGCTTGAGCGCGGCAAGCTCCTCGCCGCTCTTCCTGATGTTGGCCTCCAGCTGCGCCACCTTCTCCTCCAGCTCTTTCCTGGCAGCCTCTACGATTGCGGCAGCGTCCTTTGCACCCTTGAGCGCCCTGCCAAGTGCTTGCTCGCGCTCGGCGAGCTCCTCCTCGTAGCTGTCGACGTTGGCCTTCCGCTGCACCAATTCGCCTTCTCGCGCGGACTGCTTCTCGGCGGCCAGCCTTTGTTCCTCCTCAGCTTCGGCCTTCTCGAGAAGGAAGGCCATGCGCTCCTCGTCGAGTCGCTCCCACTCCTGTGCCAGAGACCGGAGAGCTTCTTGATTGTGGACGCGGAGCTCCTCCGCGCGCTTCCCCATGTCAACTCCCGCCTTCGCGACAAGCGCTTCCCGGGAAGCCAGCTTGGCTTGCCGTGCACGGTAGAGTGACAGCAGCTTCCGCAGCAGCTGCTCCTCCTCAGGCTCGCCACTCCTGCTGCTGGGCGCGTCGACCAACGACAGTCCAGCAGAGGCGAGCACCTCCTCATCAAAAGATTCCCCCTCGACCGGCGCCCTGGAGCTCGACGCCCAGGGTAGCTTGATGAAGATATCGTCACCGGCCTTCAAGTAGGCGCCGGGCTGGGGCTCCTCGGAGCCCGGCTCCGCGGAAGCGGCAGAGGGATCGGCGGTCGGCGCAGCGCCTGGCGCTCCTGCGGCCTCAGGGTCATCAGTACGATCGCCCGACCCCTCGCCGGCTTCTGCGGCGGCAGCCTTGGCGGCCTCCTCGCCGGCGGTCTCATCAGCACCGGCCCCTTCCTCGCCGGCGCCCTCTGTCTCCATTGGCTCAGCAGCAGATGGGTCTGAAGAACGAAGAAGGGAGAAAAATCAATCAAAAATCCAAGAGAAGAAAATCAGAAGAAGAAGAACCCAAGGGAAAGTTTTTGGGCAAGTGAATTACCTATGCCAAGATCTGCAGTTGCGGTCTCGGCCACCGCAGGATCGACGGTGCTGCCCCTTGCCGGAGAGTTCTCCCTTGCCGGAGAGCGCTCCCTTACTGGGAACTCCTCCCTTAGCAGCGTAGTCGAAGCAGATGGCACTTCGGGACCAGCTTCCGGGCGCTCCTGATATGGCTGCTCTGCTCCTACACAAATCAACAAGCAAGATATCAACAAAGGAAAAAGCACTCATGCGCGCCTGACAGCAGAAAGCTAACTATGAACTTACGCTGGGGGCTGCGCAGGGGGCTGTTTTGAGGAGTGGTTGCCGGGTCCATCAAGGTGGTCTCGAACCCACCCCCTGTTGACACGGTGGGGTCATCTTCGATGACAATCACCGCGGCCTTGGCCCTCTTCGCCGCTCTCTGGGCCAGCGTCCTGAAAAGAAAGGAGTCCAGATTGAAGCAAGTCAGATACAAGATAAAAACAGCAAGATTGAAGAACTACAAGAGCACCAAAGAAACTTACTCTTCTTCCTCCTCGTCGGAGCTGAGCGCGGAAAGATCAAAGTCTGGCTCCCTTCCGTTGCGGCGAGGCGGAGGAGTAGGATCCCTTGCCCGCTTGGCGGGGGCGGTGGCGGTGGCCCGGGAAGATCCCGCTCCAGTTGCCGCTGTTGCGTGGGTCGCTCCCGCAGCAACATTGCTTGCCGCGGTAGAGCGTGTCGCACGGCTTGGCGGCTGTTGACCCGGCTGCCGCCCCGCTACGTCCGCGGCCCTGCGAAGACGCCTTCTTGGCGGGGCCGGGGGCTCCGCCTGCGGCAAGCCTTCTGAAGGCTCGGGCTCTTCCTCGCCGGCCTCGCTCGGCTCAGCTTCAGAACCGACAGGCTCTTCCTCGCCAATGAACTCCGCGCGCTCGGCGAGGTTTGCCGCCTCTGCAGCCTCCGCCTCCTCCACAGTGAACCCGAACGCGCCCGCGGCAGCTGCGGCCGCAACCTCTTCCGCCCTAGTGGCGATGCGCTGCAGCTCCTCGTCGATGGTGTCACGGGTGAGGCTCTTCTGCTCGTCAGCGTGGACCGGCACTTCTTCCAAGTTGTCGAAGAACGCTTGCACGATGTCATCCGCAGGCTCTTGCCAAGTTGAAACGATTCCATGTGAATCGCACAACAGCATCATGGCGCGGATCCGGTCAAGCGAAGAATTGTTGCACAATGGAACGACGCCCCTCGGCAGCGTGAATGGGTGTTGGGGGTCGCATTTGAACAACTCCAGGAGCATTGCATCCAGCTCCAAGACGGTGAAGTTGTAGTTGAGGCCCGGCCGCAGCCTCATGATGTCTGCCGAGTTCTTGAATTCCCAGGCGGGCCTCCCCCTCTCCTGTAGGGGGCGATGCGGCGGCGGAGGAAATCTGCGCCTACAGCGCCTACAGTGAGCCCAGCAAGCCTGAGGCGAAGGATCCTAGTAATGGCGATCTTCAGCCTCTCGTCTTCCGGGGCCACATTGCTCCAGTCATTGCCGCGCACTATTGGAGCTTGGCGCACGGCGGTGAAGGGCTGCGGATTTTCCTCGACGATCCAGCACCACTCCGCTCTCCACTCCTCCCACTTGCTGCGGAGCTCACCCTCCAAGTACGCCTCCTTCTTGCCGACTCTCGAGATCCAGATGATCCCTCCGGAAAGCGGCTCTCCTCTCTCTACCCGAGGTATGAAGAAGTGGCGGAAAAGGGCAACATTGGGGTGGACTCCGACAAAGTTTTCGCACAAATGTGCGAAAACTGCCATGGTCAGAACGGCGTTGGGGGTGAAGTCAAGGAGGCGGAAGCTGTAGGTGTTCATGATATCGCAGAAGAACTCCGAGAAGGGCGGGCAGAGCCCGCAATAGAAGAACAGCGCGAAGAATGGGTACCCGTTTGGAGCCAGTTCCGAAGCAGCGGCCGGGAGTACCCTCGTCCGCGGATGCGCCCGCGTCTCCGTCGCCCAAAAGAGGTATAAGTACTCCCTCAGCTCCTTCACGCCGAGCTGGGGGGAGAAGATCGCCCGCTCCTTCCGCAGCGCCGCGAGCCGCTGCGCCTCGGCCGACTTCACGCCCTTTCCCTTGTCAGCTTTCGGAGCCATGGCGGAGGTGGTGGGGGAGGTCGACGGCGTTGGTGATGTTGGTGGCAATGGGGGGCGGAGCGCTGCTCTCTCGGCTTCGAGAAGAAGGGGGGGCGGAGGTTCGTGAAGATGGAGTAGTAGCAACTAGCGAGGGGGAACGAACTGCCCCTGTTTCCTCTGCTTATAAAGAGGGACGGGGTGGACGTTTCGCCCTTCTGAATAAAGAACCACCCACGATCTCTCCCACAATGCCGCATTCAACGCGTGCCGTTAGGGGAGAGCGCAGTGGATACGGAGCGAGATTCGGCGTGGCCTAGTCCACATGTGCCCGTGCCCTGTCTTGGGCCTGGCCCAACAGCGCTCGGCACCGTGTCTGACCCAGGCCCGGGGGCTCCTGTCGGTGTACTAGAATAGGGGTACCGTAGTACCCCGAACTTGTGCACGGGCAGTTGCAGCACCCCGCGGCAAGGCTTGCCGGGCTAACACCAAGATCCTCCGTGGTTACCTTGGAGCCATTCAAGAACAAAGTATTTAAGCTCAGGAGACAAGGCCCCGACAAGAGGAGCTTGCCGGGAAGGCCAACCGAGGCACTCCAAGGAACTTGCCGCGACGCGCCACGCGCTCCGGCAAGGCAACAAGGCCCCGGAAAGAGGAGCTTGCCGGGAAGACCAACCAAGGTACCTCGAGGCCCGGTGAGCGACAAGCCTCCGGACCCGACAAGATAACAGCAGCGGCAAGGCGCTTGCCGCGGCAGGCGGCCACTCTGTGCCCATGCTCCAGCGCATCCACCAACGTGTCGCTCTGGGGGCCTCTCCAGGCGCACGTGGTGGGAGGCTGTGCAGCTAGCGGTGCGCAGTGGCATGCGAAGCTGACAAGATCGCCATCGTGGCGAACGGTGGCGCCCCTAACGGTCCTTTTCTGCACTATTTGGGCGACTCAGACGGGCATTTAATGCCCTTGTCCCCTACCGTCAGAGTTAGGTAGGGTGCACTGTACAAGTAACTGTACCAACCACCTCACTTTTTACATTTGTACCCTTCTCTACGTTGCCACCTGTCGGTGACCCCTTTAGCGTATAAAAGGAGGCCCATGCGCAACGTAGGGGGGGTTCGGTTCGACTGGTTCGCGAAGTTCGACTCATTCGTAACCCAAAAAAACACTACGCTCTCTCTCTAGAGCAAGAACACAAGATAATCAAACAAGAAGTAGTAGGAGTGTTATATCTCCGGAGAGCTCCGAAGCTGGGTAAACTGCTCGTGTGCTTCGCCTCGATCTGCTCTTCGTGCGATCTCCGCCCCCCGCCGAACCGAAAAGGGCCCGGTCCGCCGGCCCCATAGGTGTTCGTGGATCAGTTTTCCCAAGAGCTCAGAATGACATTGCTGATGGCCTGTCAAAGTGCACCACACTAAAGTTACCTGTGGAACCAGGGATCTTTGTGCTCAAGTTGACTCAACCATCCGTAACACCATCAAATGGACAAAGCAAGAAGAGGAAGTTGATTTCTGGTGACTACTTTCCGGCAGAGCTCCCCAAAGCCGCCGCCAAGAAAGTCCCCAAGATCAACACCAAGGTTGCTGAGGGGCAGTCTGCTCCGGCAAGCCTTATGGTTTGTTTCGTTGAAGCAGACGCTCCCGACAAGTTTTGCTCCGGCAAGCTTGCCGGGGAACATCAAGCTCCGGCAGGGCCGCAAGTCCTTGCCGTGGAAGCGGATGTTCCCGCAGCAGCAGATGTGCCTTTAGTCCTTGTTGTCGAGCCACAAGCTCCAGCATGGGCACAGCAGATTGTCCATTTCCTTCAGAGAGGAGAACTTCCCGAAGAGCAAGAAGAAGCGGAAAAAGTAGCCCGGCAGTCAAGTATGTACCAGTTTGTCGATAGCATACTGTACAGAAGAAGACTCAACGGTGTGAAATTAAAGTGTATTTGCCGGGAAGATGGACAAAAGCTATTGGCAGAGATACATGGAGGCATATGTGGCCACCACATTGGCGCAAGAGCACTTGCCGGCAAAGCTTTCCGGCAAGGTTTCTTTTGGCCGACAGCCCTCTAGGATGCAACTGCACAAGTAACCAAGTGTGAAGCGTGCCAGTTCCACTCCAAACAGATACACCAGCCAGCTCAAGCTCTCCAGATGATCCCTTTATCCTGGCCATTTTCGGTCTGGGGGCTCGATATCCTCGGCCCTTTCCCCGGAGCTGTCGGGGGCTTTGAGTACTTGTATGTCGCAATCGACAAGTTCACAAAGTGGCCGGAAGTGCAGCCAGTGAGGAAGGTGACAGCACAGTCAGTAGTCAAGTTCTTCAGGTCAATTGTTTGCCGTTTCGGGATCCCTAACAGGATCATCACCGACAACGGCACGCAATTCACGAGCCGCACCTTCATGCAGTACGTCCAAGACCTTGGCGCCAAGGTCTGCTTCGCTTCTGTTGCTCATCCAAGAAGCAACGGTCAAGCAGAGAGGGCAAATGCTGAAGTGCTACGCAGGCTCAAGACCAGAACTTTCGACAGGCTGCGCAAGTGCGGAAGAAACTGGATCGAGGAGCTGCCGGTGGTTCTTTGGTCGATCAGAACGACGCCAAATAGAGCCACTGGCCAGACGCCTTTCGCTCTAGTCTATGGAGCAGAGGCAGATCTCCCCACGGAACTCGTATACGGATCGCCTCGAGTGCTCGCTTATGATGAGCTTGAGCAAGAACATCTGCGACAAGACGACGCGCTGCTCCTTGAGGAAGATCGTCTTCAGGCTGCTGTACGAGCTGCTCGATACCAGCAAGCTTTGCGCCGCTACCATAGCCGCAAAGTTAAAGCCAGAAGCTTCGAGGAAGGCGACCTTGTTATTCAGCGCGTTCAGTCCGCCAAGAATTCCAAGAAGTTGACGCCAAAGTGGGAAGGCCCTTATCGGGTGAAACGAGTCACAAGGCCCGACGCAGTCCGCCTTGAGACCGAAGATGGCATTCCGGTGAGCAACTCCTGGAAAATAGAACATCTTCGTAAGTTTTTCCCGTAGGGCGCGGTTGCCGGAACCCGTTCCGGCAACCACCTTTTGTACAAGTCTTGTCGCTGTTGCATGTAATCCTTTGTACAAAGCCGGGCGCAGATCCCGTGCATAAATAGAACCCCATGTGCTCCGCACAACTTGTCCATTTCATGCATTAGTTTCTTTCTTGCATGCGTTATCTGACACTTTGTGCAGCACCTACATCCGGTAAGCAATAACGAGCCGAAGGGCTCCATATCATTATTTTCTCTTATTTCTTCTTTTTCAACAAAGGAAAAGAAGGTTCCCTCGCACGCAAGTTTGCCAGGGGGGAAGGAGAAGATTGTGGTATGGACCAGGCGTCGTCCAAGCAAAGTTTTGCCTTGCCGGGAAGCAAACGACAGAAAAGCTAAGTTGCCAAAGTTTGAGCAATCAGTTTTTAAATTTTTTGAGTTATCTTCCTCGAACGACCCTGCTTTGTATGGAAATCCTGTGCGCGGAGGAACCAACTCGTGTCTAGTTGCGCCCTTACTTTGTTTCGAGTCCGCTCAACAACTTAAGTGTGTTGCATCTAGTCACGACAAGGTTTCTTGTCGGAAGCAGCGCCGCCAGCAGGCTGCTGATGTTCCGCACTCAGCGCTCGCGGCTCGGGCGCCTGCGCCGACAAGTTCCCTACAAGCGTAGGGTAAAAACATACAAAGGAACGAATCTAGTAGAGGAAATAACATAGCAATTAATAACAGAAATAAAGTTATATTACAAGATCACTTGTCGCAGCTCTAACAGACTGTTTTCATAACATGATTAGCAGCGACAAGGGAAAAGAGAAAACGGGCGGCCTAGTCTACGCGATCGCCCTCAACCCTCTTGATCTCGCTCACCTTGTCCACAATGGGTGCGACAAGGGCCTTGAGCGCATCCAGATCGGCGTCAGGCGGCAAGGACCTAAGGACGTTGGTAAGGTTGAGGCCTGGGTTGCGGAAGGCCACCTTCATCAGCACCTTCTGGAGAGCCCCCACGCAAATCCTACGCGACTCGTCGGCCAGCTGCTTTGGGATCCTCTCCCGGAGCCGCTGGAGTGCCGTCGCCACGCCCTTGAAGAACAGGCTGAGCTTGGCGCTGGGTTGGAGATTCTCGTCGGAGGGATACCCAAAGTCCTCCATCCCCAGCTGCGCCAACTCCTCGTTGATGACTGCGGCAATATTCACCAGACCCTCGGTCCAGTGCACCACAGTATCTCTGAACGAGTTCTGGGTAACTGCGATGCTCTCCAGCAGCGCCTTGTCAGCTTTGACCTTCTCCGACAAGGTCTTCTCCCGCTCCTTGGCGGCCTCCAGCGTCTGCATCAGCGTGGCCAGCTTCAATTCCAGGTCCGCATTGGAATCATTGGCGGCGCTGAGCTCCTTGCCCCTCTCAGCGAGAAGACCTTGCAGCTCACCGTGGGTGGCAGCATCCTTCTCACGCTCACGCTTGAGCGCGGCAAGCTCCTCGCCGCTCTTCCTGATGTTGGCCTCTAGCTGCGCCACCTTCTCCTCCAGCTCTTTCTTGGCAGCCTCTACGATTGCGGCAGCGTCCTTCGCCTCCTTGAGCACCCCGCCAAGTGCTTGCTCGCGCTCGGCAAGCTCCTCCTCGTAGCTGTCGAGGTTGGCCTTCCGCTGCACCAATTCGCCTTCTCGCGCGGACTACTTCTCGGCGGCCAGCCTTTGTTCCTCCTCAGCTTCGGCCTTCTCGAGAAGGAAGGCCATGCGCTCCTCATCGAGTCGCTCCCGCTCCTGTGCCAGGGACCGGAGAGCTTCTTGATTGTGGCCCCGGAGCTCCTCCGCGCGCTTCTCCATGTCAACTCCCGCCTTCGCGACAAGCGCTTCCCGGGAAGCCAGCTTGGCTTGCTGTGCGCGGTAGAGTGACAGCTGCTTCCACAGCAGCTGCTCCTCCTCAGGCTCGCCACTGCTGCTGCTGGGCGCGTTGACCAACGACAGTCCAGCAGAGGCGAGCACCTCCTCATCGAAAGTTTCCCCCTCGACCAGCGCCCTGGAGCTCGACGCCTAGGGTAGCTTGATGAAGATATCGTCACCGGCCTTCAAGTAGGTGCCGGGCTGGGGCTCCTCGGAGCCCGGCTCCGCGGAAGAGGCAGAGGGATCGGCGGTCGACGCAACGCCTGGCGCTCCTGCGGCCTCAGGGTCGTCAGTGCGATCGCCCGACCCCTCGCCGGCTTCTACGGCGGCAGCCTTGGTGGCCTCCTCGCCGGCGGTCTCATCAGCACCGGCCCCTTCCTCGCCGGCGCCCTCTGTCTCCATTGGCTCAGAAGCAGATGGGTCTGAAGAACGAAGAAGGGAGAAAAATCATTCAAAAATCTAAGAGAAGAAAATCAGAAGAAGAAGAACCCAAGGGAAAGTTTTTGGGCAAGTGAATTACCTATGCCAAGATCTGCAGTTGCGGTCTCGGCCGCCGCAGGATCGACGGTGCTGCCCCTTGCCGGAGAGTTCTCCCTTGCCGGAGAGCGCTCCCTTACCGGGAACTCCTCCCTTAGCAGCGTAGTCGAAGCAGATGGCACTTCGGGACCAGATTCCGGGCGCTCCTGATATGGCTGCTCTGCTCCTACACAAATCAACAAGCAAGATATCAACAAAGGAAAAAGCACTCATGCGCGCCTGACAGCAAAAAGCTAACTATGAACTTACGCTGGGGGCTGCGCTGGGGGCTGTTTTGAGGAGTGGTTGCCGGGTCCGTCAAGGTGGTCTCGGACCCACCCCCTGCTGACACGGTGGGGTCATCTTCGATGACAATCACTGCGGCCTTGGCCCTATTCGCCGCTCTCTGGGCCAGCGTCCTGAAAAGAAAGGAGTCCAGATTGAAGCAAGTCAGATACAAGATAAAAACAGCAAGATTGAAGAACTACAAGAGAACCAAAGAAACTTACTCTTCTTCCTCCTCGTCGGAGCTGAGCGCGGAAAGATCAAAGTCCGGCTCCCTTCCGGTGTAGTGAGGCGGAGGAGTAGGATCCCTTGCCCGCTTGGCGGGGGTGGTGGCGGGGGCCCGGGAAGATCCCGCTCCAGTTGCCGCTGCTGCGTGGGTCGCTCCCGCTGCAACATTGCTTGCCGCGGTAGAGCGTGTCGCACGGCTTGGCGGCTGTTGACCCGGCTGCCGCCCTGCTACATCTGCGGCCCTGCGAAGACGCCTTCTTGGCGGGGCCGGGGGCTCCGCCTGCGGCAAGCCTTCTGAAGGCTCGGGCTCTTCCTCGCCGGCCTCGCTCGGCTCAGCTTCAGAACCGGCAGGCTCTTCCTCGCCAATGAACTCCGCGCGCTCGGCGAGGTTTGCCGCCTCTGCAGCCTCCGCCTCCTCCACAGTGAACCCGAACGCGCCCGTGGCAGCTGCGGTCGCAACCTCTTCCGCCCTAGTGGCGATGCGCTGTAGCTCCTCGTCGGTGGTGTCACGGGTGAGGCTCTTCTGCTCGTCACCGTGGACCGGCACTTCTTCCAAGTTGTCGAAGAACGCTTGCACGACATCATCCGCAGGCTCTTGCCAAGTTGGAACGATTCCGTGTGAATCGCACAACGGCATCATGGCGCGGATCCGGTCAAGCGAAGAATTGTTGCACAATGGAACGACGCCCCTCGGCAGCGTGAATGGGTGCTGGGGGTCGCGTTTGAACAACTCCAGGACCATTGCATCCAGCTCCAAGATGGTGAAGTTGTAGTTGAGGCCCGGCCGCAGCCTCATGATGTCCGCCGAGTTCTTGAATTCCCAGGCGGGCCTCCCCCTCTCCTGCAGGGGGGGCGATGCGGCGGCGGAGGAAATCTGCGCCTACAGCGCCTACAGTGAGCCCGGCAAGCCTGAGGCGAAGGATCCTAGTAATGGCGATCTTCATCCTCTCGTCCTCCGGGGCCACGTTGCTCCAGTCATTGCTGCGCACTATTGGAGCTTGGCGCACGGCGGTGAAGGGCTGCGGATTCTCCTCGACGATCCAGCACCACTCTGCTCTCCACTCCTCCCACTTGCTGCGGAGCTCACCCTCCAAGTACGCCTCCTTCTTGCCGACTCTCGAGATCCAGGCGATCCCTCCGGCAAGCGGCTCTCCTCTCTCTACCCGAGGTATGAAGAAGTGGGGGAAAAGGGCAACATTGGGGTGGACTCTGACAAAGTTTTCGCACAAATGTGCGAAAACTGCCATGGTCAGAACGGCGTTGGGGGTGAAGTCAAGGAGGCGGAAGCCGTAGGTGTTCATGATATCGCAGAAGAACTCCGAGAAGGGCGGGCAGAGCCCGCAATAGAAGAACAGCGCGAAGAATGGGTACCCGTTTGGAGCCAGTTCCGAAGCAGCGGCCGGGAGTACCCTCGTGCGCGGATGCGCCCGCGCTTCGTCGCCCAAAAGAGGTAGAAGTACTCCCTCAGCTCCTTCACGCCGAGCTGGGGGGAGAAGATCGCCCGCTCCTTCCGCAGCGCCGCGAGCCGCTGCGCGTCGGCCGACTTCACGCCCTTTCCCATCTCGGCTTTCGGAGCCATGGCGGAGGTGGTGGGGGAGGTCGACGGCGTTGGTGATGCTGGTGGCAATGGGGGGCGGAGCGCTGCTCTCTCTGCTTCAAGAAGAAGGGGGTGGGGGGCGTCGGAGGTTCGTGAAGGTGGAGTAGTAGCAACCAGCGAGGGGGAACGAACTGCCCCTATTTCCTCTGCTTATAAAGAGGGACGGGGCGGACGTTTCGCCCTTCCGAATAAAGAACCACCCACGATCTCTCCCACGATGCCGCATTCAATGCATGCCATTAGGGGAGAGCGCGGTGGATACGGAGCGAGATTCGGCATGGCCCAGTCCACATGTGCCCGTGCCCTGTCTTGGGCCTGGCCCAACAGCGCTCGGCACCGTGTCTGACCCAGGCCCGGGGGCTCCTGTCGGTGTACTAGAATAGGGGTACCCTAGTACCCCGAACTTGTGCACGGGCAGTTGCAGCACCCCGCGGCAAGGCTTGCCGGGCTAACACCAAGATCCTCCGTGGTTCCCTTGGAGCCATTCAAGAACAAAGTATTTAAGCTCAGGAGACAAGGCCCCGGCAAGAGGAGCTTGCCGGGAAGGCCAACCGAGGCACTCCAAGGAACTTGCCGCGACGCGCCACACGCTCCGGCAAGGCAACAAGGCCCCGGCAAGAGGAGCTTGCCGGGAAGACCAACCAAGGTACCTCGAGGCCCGGTGAGCGACAAGCCTCCGGACTCGACAAGATAACAGCAGCGGCAAGGCGCTTGCCGCGGCAGGCGGCCACTCTGTGCCCACGCTCCAGCGCATCCACCAACTTGTCGCTCTGGGGGCCTCTCCAGGCGCGCGTGGCGGGAGGCTGTGCAGCCAACGGTGCGCAGTGGCATGCGAAGCTGACAAGATCGCCATTGTGGCGAACGGTGGCGCCCCTAACGGTCATTTTCTGCACTGTTTGGGCGACTCAGACGGGCATTTAATGCCCTTGTCCCCTGCCGTCAGGGTTAGGTAGGGTGCACTGTACAAGTAACTATACCAACCACCTCACTTTTTACATTTGTACCCTTCTCTGCGTTGCCACCTGTCGGTGACCCCTTTAGCGTATAAAAGGAGGCCCATGCGCAACGTAGAGGGGGTTTGGTTCGACTAGTTCACGAAGTTTGACTCATTCGTAACCCAGAAAAACAGTACGCTCTCTCTCTAGAGCAAGAACACAAGATAATCAAGCAAGCAGCAGTAGGAGTGTTATCTCTCTGGAGAGCTCCGAAGCTGGGTAAACTGCTCGTGTGCTTCGCCTCGATCTGCTCTTCGTGCGATCTCCGCCCCTCGCCGAACCGAAAGGGGCCCGGTCCGCCGGCCCCATAGGTGTTCGTGGATCAGTTTCCCCCGACAGCCCTGGTGTTTGAAATTCATTCCCATTTCTTGCATGAGACCTAAGCATGCACCCAAGGAGACAGATTTGATTTTTAAACCAATTTATATGCACTGGAGGATGTGCATGTAGTTCAAATTTTAATTATGCACATAAATGTATTGAAAACTCACTTAATGCATAACAATGTCCAAACGAACCCCAAAAATCACAAAAGTTCACACAACACTCCTGTTGTTCCATGTTGACACGAGAAAAAAATTAAAGCAATAAGAGGCAACGGATATCGTTTCGTCCTCAAAGGTGGGACGTTCCCTACCGAAACCCATCATGCTTCTTGTGAGAAGCTCCGGTTTGTGAGAAGCATATACCCATACCTGCCCGAAATGGGACAAAAAATTTTACCACGGCATTTTGATGCGCTCCATGATAGCATGCCAAGTTTCATGAATTTCAGACGAGTTTTGGATTTAGTAGAATTTAAAAACCAGGCATCTCAATGTTTTGCCAGCAATCAACGGTGCCCAGGTGTTTGAAATTCATTCCCATTTCTGGCATGAGACCTAAGCATGCACCCAAGGACACAGATTTAATTTCTCAACCAATTTATATGCACTGGAGCATGTGCATATAGTTCAGATTTGAATTATACACATAAATGCATTGAAAACTCACTTAATGCATACAAATGTCCAAACGAACCCCAAAAAATCACAAAAGTTCACACAGCACACCTGTTGTTCTATGTGGACACAGGAAAAAAAATTGAAAGCAATAAGAGGCAATGGATATCATTTCGCCCCCAAGGTGAGACGTTCCCTACTGAAAACCATCATGCTTGTTGTGAGAAGCTTCGGTTTGTGATAAGAATATACCCAAACCTGCTCCAAATGGGACAAAATTTGTACCACGGCATGTTGATGCCGCTCCATGATAGCATGCCAAGTTTCATGAATTTCAGACGAGTTTTGGATTTCCCAGAATTTAAAAACAAGGCATCTCAATGTTTTGCCGGCAATCAACAGTGCCCTCGTGTTTAAAATTCACTTAATGCACAAAAATGTCCAAACGAACCCCAAAAAATCACAAAAGTTCACACAACACTCCCGTTGTTCTATGTTGACATGAGAAAAAAATTGAAAGCAATAAGAGGCAATGGATATAGTTTTATCCCCAAGGATTGGACGTTCCCTACCGAAAACCATCATGCTTGTTGTGAGAAGCATATACCCAAACCTTCCCCAAATGGGACAAAATTTGTACCATGGCATGTTGATTCCGCTCCATGATAGCATGCCAAGTTTCATGAATTTCAGACGAGTTTTCGATTTGCCCTGGTGTTTGAAATTCATTCCCATTTCTTGCATGGGACCTAAGCATGCACCCAAGGAAACAAATTTGATTTTTCAACCAATTTATATGCACTGGAGCATGTGCATGTAGTTCAAATTTGAATTATGCACATAAATGCATTGAAAACTCACTTAGTGCATAAAATGTCCAAACGAACCCCAAAAAATCACAAAAAACACACAACACTCCTGTTGTTCTATGTTGACACGAGAAAAAAAGTTGAAAGCAATAAGAGGCAATGGATATCATTTCGTCCCCAAAGGTGGGATGTTCCCTGCCAAAAACCATCATGCTTGTTGTGAGAAGCTCCGGTTTGTGAGAAGCATATACCGAAACCTGCCCCAAATGGGACAAAATAATACCATGACATGTTGATGCCGCTCCATCATGGCATGCCAAGTTTCATGAATTTTAGATGAGTTTCGATTTCCTAGAATTTAAAAACTAGGCATGTCAATGTTTTGGTGGCAATCAACGGTGCCCTGGTGTTTGAAATTCATTCCCATTTCTTGCATGGGACCTAAGCATGCACCCGAGGACACATATTTGATTTTTCAACCAATTTATATGCACTAGAGCATGTGCTTGTTGTTAAAATTTGAATTATGCACATAAATGCATTGAAAACTCAGTTAATGCATAAATATGTCCAAACGAACCCTGTAAAATCACAAAAATTCACACAACACTCCTGTCGTTCTATGTTGACATGAGAAAAAAATTTGAAAGCCATAACACGCAATGGATATCGTTTCGTCCCCAAAGGTGGGACGTTCCCTACCGAAAACCATCATGCTTGTTGTGAGACCCTCTAGTTTGTGAGAAGCATATACCCAAACGTGCCACAAACTAGACAAATTTGTACCATGGCATGTTGATGCTGCTCCATGATAGCATGCCAAGTTTCATGAATTTCAGACAAGTTTTGGATTTACTAGAATTTAAAAACCAGGCATCTCAATGTTTTGCCGGCAATCAATGGTGGCTTGGTGTTTGAAATTCATTCCCATTTCTTGCATGATACCTAAGCATGCACCCAAGGACACATATTTGATTTTTCAACCAATTTATATGCACTGGAGGATGTGCATTTAGATCAAATTTGAATTATGCACATAAATGATTTGAAAACACACTTGGTGCATAAAAATGTCCAAACGAACCCCAAAAAATCACAAAAAATGACACAACACTCTTGTTGTTCTATGTTGACACGAGAAAAGAAGTTTGAAAGCAATAAGAGGCAATGGATATCATTTCGTCTCCAAAGGTGGGACCTTCCCTACCGAAAACCATCATGCTTGTTGTGAGATGCTCCGATTTGTGAGAAGCATATACCCAAACCTGCCCAAATGGGACAAAAATTTTACCACGGCATGATGATGCTGCTCCATGATAGCATGCCATGTTTCATGAATATCAGATGAGTTTTGGATTTCATAGAATTTAAAAACAAGGCATCTCAATGTTTTGCCGGCAATCAACGGTGCCCTGGTGTTTGAAATACATTCCCATTTCTTGCATGGGACCTAAGCATGCACCCAAGGACACAGATTTGATTTTTCAACCAATTTATATGCACTGGAACATGTGCATGTAGTTCAAATTTGAATTATGCGCATAAATTCATTGAAAACTCACTTAGTGCATAAAAATGTCTAAACGAACCCCAAAAAATCACACAACACACCTGTTGTTCCATGTTGACACGAGAAATAAACTAGAAAGCAATAAGAGGCAATGGATATTATTTCGTCCCCAAAGGTGGGACGTTCCCTACCGAAAACCATCATGCTTGTTGTGAGAAGCTTCGGTTTGTGAGAAGCATATACCCAAACCTGCCCAATTGGGAAGACAATTTTACCACGACATGTTGATGTCGCTCCATGATAGCATGCCAAGTTTCATGAATTTCAGACGAGTTTTTGATTTCCTAGAATTTAAAAACCATGCATCTCAATGTTTTGGCGGCAATCAAGGGTGCCCTGGTGTTTGAAATTCATTCCCATTTCTTGCGTGGGACCTAAGCTTGCACCCAAGGACACAGATTTGATTTTTGAACCAATTTATATGCACTGGAGCATGTGCATGTAGTTCAAATTTGAATTATGCACATAAATGCATCGAAAACTCTCTTAATGCATAAAAATGTCCAAACGAACCCTGAAAAATCACAAAAGTTCACACAGCACTCCTGTTGTTCTATGTTGACACGAGAAACAAAATATAAAAGCAATAAGATGCAATGGATATCGTTTCGTCCCGAAAGGTGGGACGTTCCTAACGAAAACCATCATGCGTGTTGTGAGAAGCTCCGGATTGTGAGAATCATATTCCCAAACCTGCCCCAAACGGGACAAAATTTTTACCACGGCATAATGATGCCGCTCCACGATAGCATGCCAAGTTTCATGAATTTCAGATGAGTTTTCAGTTTCCTAGAATTTAAAACCATGCATCTCAATGTTTTGCCAGCAATCAATGGTGCCCTGGTGTTTGAAATTTCTTCCCATTTCTTGCATGGGACCTAAGCATGCACCCAAGGACACAGATTTGATTTTTCAACCAATTTATATGCACTGGAGCATGTGCATGTAGTTCAAATTTGATTATGCACATAAATGCATTGAAAACTCACTTAATGCATATAAATGTCTAAATGAGCCCCAAAATTCGCACAACACTCCTGTCGTTCTATGTTGACATGAGAAAAAAATTTGAAAGCCATAACACGCAATGGATATCGTTTCGTCCCCAAAGGTGGGACGTTCCCTATCGAAAACCATCATGTTTGTTGTGAGACCCTCCAGTTTGTGAGAAGCATATACCCAAACCTGCCCCAAATGGGACAAAACTTTTACCACGGCATGATGATGCCGCTCCATGATAGCATGCCAAGTTTCATGAATTTCAGACAAGTTTTGTATTTCCTAGAATTTAAAAATGAGGCAGCTCAATGTTTAGCCGGCAATCAACGGTGCCCTGGTGTTTGAAATTCATTCCCATTTCTTGCACGAAACCTAAGCATGCACCCAAGGACATAGATTTGATTTTTAGACCAACTTATATGCACTGGAGCATGTGCATGTAGTTCAAATTTTAATTATGCACATAAATGTATTGAAAACTCACTTAATGCATAAAAATGTCCAAACGAACCCCGAAAAATCACAAAAGTTCACACAACACTCCTGTTGTTCCATGTTGACACGAGAAAAAAAATTAAAGCAATAAGAGGCAATGGATATCGTTTCGTCCTCAAAGGTGGGACGTTCCCTACCGAAAACCATCATGCTTGTTGTGAGAAGCTCCAGTTTGGGAGAAGCATATACCCATACCTGCCCCAAATGGGACAAATTTTTTTCCACAACATTTTGATGCGCTCCATGATAGCATGCCAAGTTTCATGAATTTCAGACGAGTTTTGGATTTAGTAGAATTTAAAAACAAGGCATCTCAATGTTTTGCCAGCAATCAACGGTGCCCTGGTGTTTGAAATTCATTCCCATTTCTGGCATGAGACCTAAGCATGCACCCAAGGACACAGATTTGATTTATCAACCAATTTATATGCACTGGAGCATGTGCATATAGTTCAGATTTGAATTATACACATAAATGCATTGAAAACTCACTTAATGCATACAAATGTCCAAACAAACCCCAACAAATCACAAAAGTTCACACAACACTCCTGTTGTTCTATGTGGACACAAGGAAAAAATTTGAAAGCAATAAGGGGCAATGGATATCGTTTCGTCCCCAAAGGTGAGACGTTCCCTACCGAAAACCATCATGCTTGTTGTGAGAAGCTTCGGTTTGTGATAAGCATATACCCAAACCTTCCCCAAATGGGACAAAATTTGTACCATGGCATGTTGATGCCTCTCCATGATAGCATGGCAAGTTTCATGAATTTTAGACGAGTTTTGGATTTCCTAGAATTTAAAAACAAGGCATCTCAATGTTTTGCCGGCAATCAACGGTGCCCCTGGTGTTTAAAATTCATTCCCATTTCTTGCATGAGACCTAAGCATGCACCCAAGGACACAGATTTGATTTTAAACCAATTTATATGCACTAGAGCATGTGCATGTAGTTCAAATTTGAATTATGCACATAAATGCATTGAAAACTCACTTAATGCATAAAAATGTCCAGACGATCTGCTAAAAATCATAAGAATTCACACAACACTCCTGTTGTTCTACGTTGAGACGAGAAACAAATTTGAAGTCAATAAGAGGCAATGGATATCATTTCGTCCCCAAAGGTGGGATGTTCCCTACCGAAAACCATCATGCTTGTTGTGAAAAGCTCCAGTTTGTGAGAAGCATATACCCAAACCTGCCCCAAGTGGGACAAAAGTTTTACCACGGCATGATAATGCTGCTCCATGATAGCAATCCAAGTTTCATGAATTTCAGACGAGTTTTGGATTTCCTAGAATTTAAAAATAAGGCATCTCAATGTTTTGCCGCCAATCAATGGTGCCTTGGTGTTTGAAATTCATTCCCATTTCTTGCATGAGACCTAAGCATGCACCCAAGGACATAGATTTGATTTTAAACCAATTTAAACATGTGCATGTAGTTCAAATTTTAATTATGTACATAAATGTATTGAAAACTCACTTAATGCATAAAAATGTCCAAATGAACACCGAAAAATCACAAAAGTTCACACAACACTCCTGTTGTTCTATGTTGACATGAGAAAAAATTGACAGCAATAAGAGGCAATGGATATAGTTTTGTCCCAAAGGATGGGACGTTCCCTACCGAAAACCATCATGCTTGTTGTGAGAAGCATATACCCAAACCTTCCCCAAATGGGACAAAATTTGTACCACGACATGTTGATGCCGCTCCATGATAGCATGCCAAGTTTCTTGAATTTCATACGAGTTTTCGATTTTCCCTGGTGTTTGAAATTCATTCCCATTTCTTGCATGGGACCTAAGCATGCACCCAAGGAAACAAATTTGATTTTTCAACCAATTTATATGCACTGGAGCATGTGCACGTAGTTCAAATTTGAATTATGCACATAAATGCATTGAAAACTCACTTAGTGCATAAAATGTCCAAACGAACCCCAAAAATCACAAAAAAACAGACAACACTCCTGGTGTTCTATGTTGACACGAGAAAAAAAGTTAAAAGCAATAAGAGGCAATGGATACCATTTCGTCCCCAAAGGTGGGATGTTCCCTGCCGAAAACCATCATGCTTGTTTTGAGAAGCTCCGGTTTGTGAGAAGCATATACCCAAACCTGCCCCAAGTGGGACAAAAGTTTTACCACGGCATGATAATGCTGCTCCATGATAGCAATCCAAGTTTCATGAATTTCAGACGAGTTTTGGATTTCCTAGAATTTAAAAATAAGGCATCTCAATGTTTTGCCGCCAATCAATGGTGCCCTGGTGTTTGAAATTCATTCCCATTTCTTGCATGAGACCTAAGCATGCACCCAAGGACATAGATTTGATTTTAAACCAATTTAAACATGTGCATGTAGTTCAAATTTTAATTATGTACATAAATGTATTGAAAACTCACTTAATGCATAAAAATGTCCAAATGAACACCGAAAAATCACAAAAGTTCACACAACACTCCTGTTGTTCTATGTTGACATGAGAAAAAATTGAAAGCAATAAGAGGCAATGGATATAGTTTTGTCCCAAAGGATGGGACGTTCCCTACCGAAAACCATCATGCTTGTTGTGAGAAGCATATACCCAAACCTTCCCCAAATGGGACAAAATTTGTACCACGACATGTTGATGCCGCTCCATGATAGCATGCCAAGTTTCTTGAATTTCATACGAGTTTTCGATTTTCCCTGGTGTTTGAAATTCATTCCCATTTCTTGCATGGGACCTAAGCATGCACCCAAGGAAACAAATTTGATTTTTCAACCAATTTATATGCACTGGAGCATGTGCACGTAGTTCAAATTTGAATTATGCACATAAATGCATTGAAAACTCACTTAGTGCATAAAATGTCCAAACGAACCCCAAAAATCACAAAAAAACAGACAACACTCCTGGTGTTCTATGTTGATACGAGAAAAAAAGTTAAAAGCAATAAGAGGCAATGGATACCATTTCGTCCCCAAAGGTGGGATGTTCCCTGCCGAAAACCATCATGCTTGTTTTGAGAAGCTCCGGTTTGTGAGAAGCATATACCCAAACCTGCCCAAATGGGACAAAAAAATTACCACGACATGTTGATGCCGCTCCATCATAGCATGCCAAGTTTCATGAATTTCAGATGAGTTTCGATTTCCTAGAATTTAAAAACTAGGCATGTCAATGTTTTGGTGGCAATCAACGGTGCCCTAGTGTTTGAAATTCATTCCCATTTCTGGCATGGGACCTAAGCATGCACCCAAGGACACATATTTGATTTCTCAACCAATTTATATGCACTAGAGCATGTTCATGTAGTTAAAATTTGAAATATGCACATAAATGCATTGAAAACTCAGTTAATGCATAAAAATGTCCAAGCGAACCCTGTAAAATCACAAAAATTCACACAACACTCCTATTGTTCTATGTTGACATGAGAAAAAAAAGAAAGCAATAAGAGGCAATAGATATCGTTTCGTCCTCAAAGGTGGGACGTTCCCTACCGATAACCATCATGCTTGTTGTGAGAAGCTCCGGTTTGTGAGAAGCATATACCCAAACCTGCCCCAAATGGGACAAATTTTTTACCCCGGCATGTTGATGCCGCTCCATGATAGCATGCCAAGTTTCATGAATTTCAGACGAGTTTTGGATTTAGTAGAATTTAAAAACCAGGCATCTCAATGTTTTGCCAGCAATCAACGGTGCCCTAGTATTTGAAATTCATTCCCATTTCTGGCATGAGACCTGAGCATGCACCCAAGGACACAGATTTGATTTCTCAACAAATTTATATGCACTGGAACATGTGCATATAGTTCAAATTTGAATTATGCACATGAATGCATTGAAAACTCACTTAATGCATAAAAATGTGCAAACGAACCCCAAAAATCAAAAAAAAAATCATACAACACTCCTATTGTTCTATGTTGACACAAGAAATTTTTTGAAAGCAATAAGAGGCAATGGATATCATTTCATCCCCAAAGGTGGGACGTTCCCTACCAAAAACCATCGTGCTTGCTGTGAGAAGCTCCGGTTTGTGAGAAGCATATACCCAAACCTGTGCCAAATGGGACAAAATTTTTACCATGACATGTTGTTGCCGCTCCATGATAGCATGCCAAGTTTCATGAATTTCAGAAGAGTTTCGATTTCCTAGAATTTAAAAACCAAGCATGTCAATGTTGGTGGCAATCAACGGTGCCCTGGTGTTTGAAATTCATTCCCATTTCTTGCATGGGACCTAAGCATGCACCCAAGGACACAGATTTGATTTTTTAACCAATTTATATGCACTGGAGCATGTGCATGTAGTTCAAATTTGAATTATGCACATAAATGCATTGAAAACTCAGTTAATGCATAAAAATGTCCAAACGAACCCCGTAAAATCACAAAAATTCACACAACACTCCTATTGTTCTATGTTCACACGAGAAAAAAAATAAAGCAATAAGAGGCAATGGATATCGTTTCGTCCTCAAAGGTGGGACGTTCCCTATCGAAAACCATCATGCTTGTTGTGAGAAGCTCCGGTTTGTGAGAGGAATATACCCAAACCTGCCCCAAATGGGACAAAATTTTTACCACGGCATGTTGATGCCGCTCCATGATAGCATGCCAAGTTTCATGAATTTCAGACGAGTTTTGGATTTAGTAGAATTTAAAAACCAGGCATCTCAATGTTTTACCAGCAATCAACGGTGCCCTGGTGTTTGAAATTCATTCCCATTTCTGGCATGAGACCTGAGCATGCACCCAAGGACACAGATTTGATTTCTCAACGAATTTATATGCACCGGAGCATGTGCATATAGTTCAAATTTGAATTATGCACATAAATGCATTGAAAACTCAATTAATGCATAAAAATGTCCAAACTAACCCCAAAAAATCAAGAGAAAATCACACAACACTCATGTTGTTCTATGTTGACACGAGAAATTCTTTGAAAGCAATAAGATGCAATGGATATCATTTCGTCCCCAAAGGTGGGACGTTCCCTACCAAAAACCATCATGCTTGTTGTAAGAAGCTCCGGTTTGTTAGAAGCATATACCCAAACATGTGCTAGATGGGACAAAATTTTTACCACGACATGTTGATGCCGCTCCATGATAACATGCCAAGTGTCATGAATTTCAGACAATTTTTCGATATCCTAGAATTTAAAAACTAGGCATCTCAATGTTTTGGTGGCAATCAACGGTGCCCTGGTGTTTGAAATTCATTCCCATTTCTTGCATGGGACCTAAGCATGCACACAAGGACACATATTTGATTTTTCAACCAATTTATATGCACTGGACCATGTGCATGTAGTTCAAATTTGAATTATGCACGTAAATGCATAAAAATGTCCAAACGAACCCCAAAAATCACAAAAAAACAGACAACACTCCTGTTGTTCTATGTTGACATGAGAAAAAAAAGTTAAAAGCAATAAGAGGCAATGGATATCATTTCGTCCCCAAAGGTGGGATGTTCCCTGCCGAAAACCATCATGCTTGTTGTGAGAAGCTCCGGTTTGTGAGAAGCATATACCCAAACCTGCCCCAATGGGACAAAAAAATTACCACGACATGTTGATGCCGCTCCATCATAGCATGCCAAGTTTCATGAATTTCAGATGAGTTTCAATTTCCTAGAATTTAAAAACTAGGCATGTCAATGTTTAGGTGGCAATAAACGGTGCCCTAGTGTTTGAAATTCATTCCCATTTCTGGCATGGGACCTAAGCATGCACCCAAGGACACATATTTGGTTTCTCAACCAATTTATATGCACTAGAGCATGTGCATGTAGTTAAAATTTGAATTATGCACATAAATGCATTGAAAACTCAGTTAATGCATAAAAATGTCTAAGCGAACCCTGTAAAATCACAAAAATTCACACAACACTCCTATTGTTCTATGTTGACATGACAAAAATAAGTAAAGCAATAAGAGGCAATAGATATCGTTTCGTCCTCAAAGGTGGGACGTTCCCTACCGATAACCATCATGCTTGTTGTGAGAAGCTCCGGTTTGTGAGAAGCATATACCCAAACCTGCCCCAAATGGGACAAATTTTTTACCACGGCATGTTGATGCCGCTCCATGGTAGCATGTCAAGTTTCATGAATTTCAGACAAGTTTTGGATTTAGTAGAATTTAAAAACCAGGCATCTCAATGTTTTGCCAGCAATCAACGGTGCCCTAGTATTTGAAATTCATTCCCATTTCTGGCATGAGACCTGAGCATGCACCCAAGGACACAAATTTGATTTCTCAACCAATTTATATGCACTGGAACATGTGCATATAGTTCAAATTTGAATTATGCACATAAATGCATTGAAAACTCACTTAGTGCATAAAAATGTGCAAACGAACCCCAAAAAATCAAAAAAAAAATCACACAACACGCCTGTTGTTCTATGTTGACACAAGAAAATTTTTGAAAGCAATAAGAGGCAATGGATATCATTTCATCCCCAAAGGTGGGACGTTCCCTACCAAAAACCATCATGCTTGTTGTGAGAAGCTCCGGTTTGTGAAAAGCATATACCCAAACCTGTGCCAAATGGGACAAAAATTTTACCATGACATGTTGTTGCCGCTCCATGATAGCATGCCAAGTTTCATGAATTTCAGACAATTTTTTGATATCGTAGAATTTTAAAAATAGGCATCTCAATGTTTTGGCGGCAATCAACGGTGCCCTATTGTTTGAAATTCATTCCCATTTCTTGCATGGGACCTAAGCATGCACCCAAGGACATAGATTTGATATTTTCAACCAATTTATATGCACTGGGGCATGTTCATGTAGTTCAAATTTGAATTATGCACATAAATGCATTGAAAACTCACTTAGTGCATAAAAATGTCCAAACGAACCCCAAAAAATCACAAAAAATCACACAACACTCCTGTTGTTGTATGTTGACATGAGAAAAAAAGTTGAAAGCAATAAGAGGCAATGGATATCATTTCTCGTCCCCAAGGGTGGGATGTTCCCTGCCGAAAACCATCATGCTTGTTGTGAGAAGCTCCGGTTTGTGAGAAGCATATACCCAAACCTGCCCCAAATGGGACAAAAAAATTACCACGACATGTTGATGCCGCTCCATCATATTATGCCAAGTTTCATGAATTTCAGAAGAGTTTCGATTTCCTAGAATTTAAAAACCAAGCATGTCAATGTTGGTGGCAATCAACGGTGCCCTGGTGTTTGAAATTCATTCCCATTTCTTGCATGGGACCTAAGCATGCACCCAAGGACACAGATTTGATTTTTAACCAATTTATATGCACTGGAGCATGTGCATGTAGTTCAAATTTGAATTATGCACATAAATGCATTGAAAACTCAGTTAATGCATAAAAATGTCCAAACGAACCCCGTAAAATCACAAAAATTCACACAACACTCCTATTGTTCTATGTTCACGCGAGAAAAAAAATAAAGCAATAAGAGGCAATGGATATCGTTTCGTCCTCAAAGGTGGGACGTTCCCTATCGAAAACCATCATGCTTGTTGTGAGAAGCTCCGGTTTGTGAGAAGCATATACCCAAACCTGCCCCAAATGGGACAAAATTTTTACCACGGCATGTTGATGCCGCTCCATGATAGCATGCCAAGTTTCATGAATTTCAGACGAGTTTTGGATTTAGTAGAATTTAAAAACCAGGCATCTCAATGTTTTACCAGCAATCAACGGTGCCCTGGTGTTTGAAATTCATTCCCATTTCTGGCATGAGACCTGAGCATGCACCCAAGGACACAGATTTGATTTCTCAACGAATTTATATGCACCGGAGCATGTGCATATAGTTCAAATTTGAATTATGCACATAAATGCATTGAAAACTCAATTAATGCATAAAAATGTCCAAACTAACCCCAAAAAATCAAGAGAAAATCACACAACACTCATGTTGTTCTATGTTGACACGAGAAATTTTTTGAAAGCAATAAGAGGCAATGGATATCATTTCGTCCCCAAAGGTGGGACGTTCCCTACCAAAAACCATCATGCTTGTTGTAAGAAGCTCCGGTTTGTTAGAAGCATATACCCAAACATGTGCTAGATGGGACAAAATTTTTACCCCGACATGTTGATGCCGCTCCATGATAACATGCCAAGTGTCATGAATTTCAGACAATTTTTCGATATCCTAGAATTTAAAAACTAGGCATCTCAATGTTTTGGCGGCAATCAACGGTGCCCTGGTGTTTGAAATTCATTCCCATTTCTTGCATGGGACCTAAGCATGCACACAAGGACACATATTTGATTTTTCAACCAATTTATATGCACTGGACCATGTGCATGTAGTTCAAATTTGAATTATGCACATAAATGCATAAAAATGTCCAAACGAACCGCAAAAATCACAAAAAAACAGACAACACTCCTGTTGTTCTATGTTGACACGAGAAAAAAAAGTTAAAAGCAATAAGAGGCAATGGATATCATTTCGTCCCCAAAGGTGGGATGTTCCCTGCCGAAAACCATCATGCTTGTTGTGAGAAGCTCCGGTTTGTGAGAAGCATATACCCAAACCTGCACCAAATGGGACAAAAAAATTACCACGACATGTTGATGCCGCTCCATCATAGCATGCCAAGTTTCATGAATTTCAGATGAGTTTCGATTTCCTAGAATTTAAAAACTAGGCATGTCAATGTTTTGGTGGCAATAAACGGTGCCCTAGTGTTTGAAATTCATTCCCATTTCTGGCATGGGACCTAAGCATCCACCCAAGGACACATATTTGATTTCTCAACCAATTTATATGCACTGGAACATGTGCATATAGTTCAAATTTGAATTATGCACATAAATGCATTGAAAACTCACTTAATGCATAAAAATGTGCAAACGAACCCCAAAAAATAAAAAAAAATCACACAACACTCCTGTTGTTCTATGTTGACACAAGAAAAATTTTGAAAGCAATAAGAGGCAATGGATATCATTTCATCCCCAAAGGTGGGACGTTCCCTACCAAAAACCATCATGCTTGTTGTGAGAAGCTCCGGTTTGTGAGAAGCATATACCCAAACCTGTGCCAAATGGGACAAAAATTTTACCACAACATGTTGTTGCCGCTCCATGATAGCATGCCAAGTTTCATGAATTTCAGACAATTTTTTGATATCGTAGAAGTTAAAAAATAGGCATCTCAATGTTTTGGCGGCAATCAACGGTGCCCTGTTGTTTGAAATTCATTCCCATTTCTTGCATGGGACCTAAGCATGCACCCAAGGACACAGATTTGATATTTTCGACCAATTTATATGCACTGGAGCATGTTCATATAGTTCAAATTTGAATTATGCACATAAATGCATTGAAAACTCACTTAGTGCATAAAAATGTCCAAACAAACCCCAAAAAATCACACAACACTCCTGTTGTTCTATGTTGACACGAGAAAAAAAGTTGAAAGCAATAAGAGGCAATGGATATCATTTCTCGTCCCCAAGGGTGGGATGTTCCCTGCCGAAAACCATCATGCTTGTTGTGAGAAGCTCCGGTTCGTGAGAAGCATATACCCAAACCTGACCCAAATGGGACAAAAAAATTACCACGACATGTTGATGCCGCTCCATCATATTATGCCAAGTTTCATGAATTTCAGAAGAGTTTCGATTTCCTAGAATTTAAAAACCAAGCATGTCAATGTTTTGGTGGCAATCAACGGTGCCCTGGTGTTTGAAATTCATTCCCATTTCTTGCATGGGACCTAAGCATGCACCCAAGGACACATATTTGATTTTTTAACCAATTTATATGCACTGGATCATGTGCATGTAGTTCAAATTTGAATTATTGAAAACTCAGTTAATGCATAAAAATGTCCAAACGAACCCCGTAAAATCACAAAAATTCACACAACACTCCTATTGTTCTATGTTCACACGAGAAAAAAAATAAAGCAATAAGAGGCAATGGATATTGTTTAGTCCTCAAAGGTGGGACGTTCCCTATCGAAAACCATCATGCTTGTTGCGAGAAGCTCCGGTTTGTGAGAAGCATATACCCAAACCTGCCCCAAATGGGACAAAATTTTTACCACGGCATGTTGATGCCGCTCCATGATAGCATGCCAAGTTTCATGAATTTCAGACGAGTTTTGGATTTAGTAGAATTTAAAAACTAGGCATCTCAATGTTTTACCAGCAATCAACGGTGCCCTGGTGTTTCAAATTCATTCCCATTTCTGGCATGAGACCTGAGCATGCACCCAAGGACACAGATTTGATTTCTCAACGAATTTATATGCACTGGAGCATGTGCATATAGTTCAAATTTGAGTTATGCACATAAATGCATTGAAAACTCAATTAATGCATAAAAATGTCCAAACTAACCCCAAAAAATCAAGAAAAAATCACACAACACTCATGTTGTTCTATGTTGACACGAGAAATTTTTTGAAAGCAATAAGAGGCAATGGAGTTCATTTCGTCCCCAAAGGTGGGACGTTCCCTACCAAAAACCATCATGCTTGTTGTAAGAAGCTCCGGTTTGTTAGAAGCATATACCCAAACATGTGCTAGATGGGACAAAATTTTCACCACGACATGTTGATGCCGCTCCATGATAACATGCCAAGTGTCATGAATTTCAGACAATTTTTCGATATCCTAGAATTTAAAAACTAGGCATCTCAATGTTTTGGCGGCAATCAACGGTGCCCTGGTGTTTGAAATTCATTCCCATTTCTTGCGTGGGACCTAAGCATGCACACAAGGACACATATTTGATTTTTCAACCAATTTATATGCACTGGAGCATGTGCTTGTAGTTCAAATTTGAATTATGCACATAAATGCATAAAAATGTCCAAACGAACCCCGAAAAATCACAAATATTCACACAACACTCCTGTTGTTCTATGTTGACATGAAAAAAATATAAAATCAATAAGAGGCAATGGATATCGTTACATCCCCAAAGGTGGGACGTTCCCTACCGAAAACCATCATGCTTGTTGTGAGCAACTTCGGTTTGTGACAAGGACATACCCAAACCAGCCCCAAATGCGACAAAATTTTTACCATGGCATGTTGATGCCGCTCCATGATAGCATGCCAAGTTTCATGAATTTCAGATAAGTTTTGGATTTACTAAAATTTTAAAACCAGGCATCTGAATGATTTGCGGCAATCAACGGTGCACTAGTGTTTGAAATTCATTCCCATTTTTCATGGGACCTAATCATGCACCCAAAGACACAGGTTTGATTTTTCAACCAATTTATATGCACCGGAGAATGGTCATGTAGTTCAAATTTTAATTATGCACATAAATGCATTTAAAACTCACTTAATGCATAAAAATGTCCAAACGAACCCGAAAAATCACAAAAAATCACCCAACACTCCTGTTGTTCTATGTTGACACGAGAAAAAATATATAAAAGCAATAAGAGGCTATGGATATCGTTTTGTCCCCAAAGGTGGGATGTTCCCTACCGAAAACCATCATGCTTATTGTCAGAAGCTTCGGTTTGTGAGAAGCATATACCCAAACCTGCCCCAAATGGGACAAAGATTTTACCATGGCATGTTGATGCCGCTCCATGATAGCATGCCAAGTTTCATGATTTTCAGACGAGTTTTGGATTTACTAGAATTTAAAAACTAGGCATCTCAATGTTTTGCCGGCAATCAACGGTGCACTGGTGTTTGAAATTCATTTCCATTTCTTGCATGAGACCTAAGCATGCACCCAAGGACACAAATTTGATTTTTCAACCAATTTATATGCACTGGAGCATGTGCATATAGTTCAAATTTGAATTATGCACATAAATGCATTGAAAACTCACTTAATGCATAAAAATGTCCAAACGAACCCCGAAAAATCACAAAAGTTCACACAACGGAACTAGTGCGATTGTGCCCCGGTTGTGCCGGGCTTAGCACCTCAGTAGAGAAAGCTAAAACTGACTGTCATGATAAGGCGAGAGACTGGTCGCTGTTCGGCGAGATTTTCGAGTCCCTAAAGACTTATGCCGCTTAGGGCGAGGGGGCGGCCCTGTCCGGCTTAAAGGCGTGTATCGCGCCCCGAATTCGGCCTTTCGAATACTAGGGACTTCAGTGAAATTTAAAATTATAGAATTCTATGGCTAAGTGAGAGTTATAAAGCATTATTAGTCTGGTTGCCTTGTTCGTTGTGCTGAGCACCTCCCTCGAAGGACCCAAACATGGGAACAAGAGTGCTCAGGTTTATCCCGAACACCCTAGCACTCGTGGCATGGGGGCAGAAGCCGAGGACTAGCCATCTCTTAGATTGGATAAACAGCCAAACAGAAGGTAATATTTTAAATTCACACAAGCGTTGCATAGCGCATATGAAACAAGTTTTCATCATACAGGATCACGCGAGCAAGTTTACTCAAATATTACATCCTTGGAACATTCGTCCGCTACAAGACGGGCACCCTTCATGACACCCTCATAATAAATTTCGGGGGTGCGATGCTCCTTGCCCTGCGGCGGCCCTTCCTTGATCAGCTTCACAGCGTCCAGCTTGGCCCACTGCATCTTCACACAGGCGAAAGCCCGGCGTGCACCTTCGATGTAGATGGACCGCTTGATGACCTACAGCCGTGGGCAGGCATCCACAAGCCGCCTCACCAGGGTAAAGTAGCTATTCGGAAGGGCGTCGCCAGGCCACAACTGGACTATAAGGCCCTTCATGGCCTGTTCGGCCGCCTTGTGTAGCTTGACCAGCTGCTTTAGCTAGTCGCTCAGAGGCATCAGGTGTTCGGTCCCAGTATACTGAGACCAGAACAACTTCTCCATTGAGCTTCCCTCCTCGGCCTGGTAAAACTGTGCGGCATCCGACACACTGCGGGGCAAATCTGCGAATGCTCCTGGAGAGCTCCAAATTCAGGTAAGTAATCGGTAATTTACTCTTACATGCTTGCTCTGCATATAGAATGCCTTACCCACCGCTATCTTCTTCATTGCGTCGATCTCCTGGAGGGCCTTTTGGGCTTCGGCCTTGGCACTCTTTGCGCTCTCAAGGGCCCCGACAAGCTCAGACTCCCGCGTCTTTGAGTCAAGCTCCAACGCCTCGTGCTTCGTCACGAGAGTCTAGAGCTCTTGCTGCACCTCGCCCACACGAGCCTCTTGTTTTCCCCGCTCGGAGCGCTCCTTGGGTGCTTTATCTTCGGCCTAGGTTAGCGCTTGCTTCAGGGTCGCCACCTCGGTCGTGGGCCCTGGCAAATATACGATGATCCTGTCATTTTGCAATCGCGTCTTCTTTTATATATACATATCTATAGACAGGGTATTACTTACCCTTGTTCTCCTCGAGCTGCCTCTTGGCAAGGCTGAGCTCTTTCTTGGACCCCTCGAGGTCCTGCTTCAGTACGGCGACCTTCGCAGTCAGTGCGGCGGACGCCAGCAACGAAGCCTGCATACGCATACTGACATACTTAAATTAGACTCCTGCGGTATTGTTTGATCCTCTGTTTGGCTTTTCTTTGTGAACACCAAACAGAGGATCAGGGGCTACTGTCTATGCGGTAATATTTTTCCTATATTTTAACACTTACCTCAAAGCCTGTTAGAAGGATGGCACATGCTTCAGTCAATCTGCTCTTGGCGGACTGAACCTTCTGGACCACCGCACTCATAATAGTATGGTGCTCCTCGTCGATGGTAGCACTGAGAAGCGCTTCCAGCAGATTGTCCGGCGCCTCTGGATGGACAGAGGTCATCGGCACAGGCGTGTTGCCCCTCTTAGAAGGAGGCCGCCTGCCCGAGCCCGGAACCACTGGAGGTTCCAGCGCGGTGTTCGGCTGAGGGCCGAACTCGGAGCTCTCAGGGGCCTTGTCCCCTCGGCTCCCGGAGTCCGGGAGGCCGCCTTGAGGCGCCTCCGGGACTGTCTCCCCTCGACCCGGTGCCTCATGAGATAGCACCTCGGCGTCGTCCGCGGGATAGGGGGAGGTGGCGGTCGGGACTAGATCGCTATCCATGTCTGACGAGCCTAGGGAACCATCCGATGATACATCGATACGGTCTCGGGGCGGCCTGCATAATCATATTTCGGCGTTAGGAGAAGTAGTGCGGCAAAGAAATACTATGACTTATTCTGGTATCCGAATACTTACGACTTCCCCGGGGGCTTGGCCCTGGGCAGCCACTCGTCTTCGCCATCGGCGGCGGTGGTAGAGTAGTTCGGAAGGAGAGTTCTCCCCTTCTTGGACCCTTCGGCCTCCCCAGTTGGGGCGGCCTTCCTTTTCTTGTCTCCCCCGTCTGGAGGGGGAGCATCCTCTTCTGCCTCCTCGTCTTCGGGGGAGGATTGCGCCGTAGAATCCTCGGACGATGAGTTCGACGACACCTGGCGTCGGGAACTCTTTCGGGTTCGCTTGGCCTTCTTGGTCTTCTCCAGCACCGTATAAGGAGCTGGAGTCAGCATCTTCGCCAGAAGAGCATCTGCTGGGCCTTCGGGCAAAGCAGCCGGACAGTCAATCTGTCCGGTCGTCTCCTACCAGTCCTGTCAAAGGTACGGGAGTTTAGATCCCGCATGGAGTCAATCTATAAAAATTAAGTTGAAGGAAATATTCCCTAGAGGCAATAATAAAGTTATTATTTATTTCCTTATATCATGATAAATGTTTATTATTCATGCTAGAATTGTATTAACTGGAAACATAATACATGTGTGAATACATAGACAAACATAGTGTCACTAGTATGCCTGTACTTGACTAGCTCGTTGATCAAAGATGGTTATCTTTCCTAACCATAGACATGAGTTGTCATTTGATTAACGGGGTCACATCATTAGGAGAATGATGTGATTGACTTGACCCTTTTTGTTAGCTTAGCAGTTAATCGTTTAGTTTGTTGCTATTGCTTTCTTCATGACTTATACATGTTCCTATCACTATGAGATTATGCAACTCCGGTTTACCGGAGGAACACTTTGTGTGCTACCAAACTTCACAATGTAACTGAGTGATTATATTATAAAGGTGCTCTACAGGTGTCTCCGAAGGTACTTGTTGGGTTGGCATATTTCGAGATTAGGATTTGTCACTCCGATTGTCGGAGAGGTATCTCTGGGCCCTCTCGGTAATGCACATCACATAAGCCTTGCAAGCATTGCAACTAATAAGTTAGTTGCGGGATGATGTATTACCGAACGAGTAAAGAGACTTGCTGGCAACGAGATTGAACTAGGTATTGAGATACCGACGATCAAATCTCGGGCAAGTAACATACCGACGACAAAGGGAACAACGTATGTTGTTATGCGGTCTGACCGATAAAGATCTTCGTAGAATATGTAGGAGCCAATATGAGCATCTAGGTTCTGCTATTGGTTATTGACCGGAGAGGTGTCTCGGTCATGTCTACATAGTTCTCGAACCCGTAGGGTCCGCACGCTTAACGTTACGAACATAGTTTCATTATGAGTTTATATATTTTGATGTATAGAAGGTTGTTCGGAGTCCCGGATGTGATCACGGACATGACGAGGAGTCTCGAAATGGTCGAGACAAAAAGATCGATATATTGGACGGCTATATTCGGACACCGGAAGTGTTTCGGGTGATTTCGGAGAAAACTGGAGTGCCGGAGGGTTACCGGAACCCCCCCCCCCGGAGAAGTAATGGGCCTTATGGGCCTTAGTGGAGAGAGAGAGGGGCTGCCAGGATGGGTCGCGCGCCACCTCCCCCTCTGGTCCGAATTGGACTAGGAGAGGGGGGGGGCGCCCCCCTTTCCTTCTCCCTCTCCCCCTTCCTTTCCCCCTCCTAGTAGGAGTAGGAAAGAGGGGAGTCCTACTCCTACTAGGAGGAGCACTCATCCTCCTGGCGCGCCTTGCAAGGGCCGGCCGGCCTCCCCCTTGCTCCTTTATACACGGGGGTAGGGGTCACCTCTAGACACACAAGTTGATCTTCGTGATCGTTCTCTTAGCCGTGTGCGGTGCCCCCCTCCACTATAATCCTCGATAATAATGTAGTGGTGCTTAGGCAAAGTCCTGCGACGGTAGAACATCAAGATCCTCACCACGATGTCGTGCTGACGGAACTCTTCCCCGACACTTTGCTGGATCGGAGTCCGGGGATTGTCATCGAGCTGAACGTGTGCTAGAACTCGGAGGTGCCATAGTTTCGGTGCTTGATCGGTCGGGCCGTGAAGATGTACGACTACAACAACCGCGTTGTGCTAACGCTTCCACTTCCGGTCTACGAGGGTACATAGACAACATTCCACCCCTCGTTGCTATGCATCACCATGATCTTGCGTGTGCGTAGGATTTTTTTTTGAAATTACTACGTTCCCCAATAGTGTTATTCGAGCCCAGGTTTTATGCGTTGATGTTGTGCACGAGTAGAACACAAGTGAGTTGTGGGCGATATAAGTGATACTGCTTACCAGCATGTCATACTTTGGTTAAGCGGTATTGTTGGATAAAGCGGCCCGGACCGACATTACGCGTACGCTTATGCGAGACTGGTTCTACCGACGTGCTTTTGCACACAGGTGGCTGGCGGGTGTCAGTTTCTCCAACTTTAGTTGAACCAAGTGCGGCTACGCCCGGTCCTTGCAAAGGTTAAAACAACACCAACTTGACAAACTATCGTTGTGGTTTTGACGCGTAGGTAAGAACGGTTCTTGCTAAGCCCGTAGCAGCCACATAAAACTTGCAACAACAAAGTAGAGGACGTCTAACTTGTTTTTGCAGGGCATGTTGTGATGTGATATGGTCAAGACATGATGCTAAATTTTATTGTATGAGATGATCATGTTTTGTACCCGAGTTATCGGCAACTGGCAGGAGCCATATGGTTGTCGCTTTATTGTATGCAATGCAATTGCGCTGTAATGCTTTACTTTATCACTAAGCGGTAGCGATAGTCATGGAAGCATAAGATTGGCGAGACGACAACAATGCTACGATGGTGAGCAAGGTGTCGCGCCGGTGACGATGGTGATCATGACGGTGTTTCGAAGATTGAGATCACAAGCACAAGATGATGATGGCCATATCGTATCACTTATATTGATTGCATGTGATGTTTATATTTTATACATCTTATCTTGCTTTGATTGACGGTAGCATTATAAGATGATCCCTCACTAAATTATCAAAGTATAAGTGTTCTCCCTGAGTATGCACCGTTGCGAAAGTTCTTCGTGCTGAGACACCACGTGATGATCGGGTGTGATAGGCTCTATGTTCAAATACAACGGGTGCGAAACAGTTGCACACGCGGAATACTCAGGTTTAACTTGACGAGCCTAGCATATAACAGATATGGCCTCGGAACACGGAGACCGAAAGGTCGAGCGTGAATCATATAGTAGATATGATCAACATATTGATGTTCACCATTGATACTACTCCATCTCACGTGATGATCGGACATGGGTTAGCTGATTTGGATCATGTATCACTTAGATAAACTTAGACATGGGTTAGTTGATTTGGATCACGTGATGACTTAGAGGATTAGAGGGATATCTTTCTAAGTGTGAGTTCTTAAGTAATATGATTAATTGAACTTAAATTTATCATGAACTTAGTACCTGATAGTATCTTGCTTGTCTATGTTTAATTGTAGATAGATGGCTCGTGCTGTTGTTCCGTTGAATTTTAATGTGTTCTTTGAGAAAGCAAAGTTGAAAGATGATGGTAGCAATTACACGGACTGGGTCCGTAACTTGAGGATTATCCTCATTGCTGCACAGAAGAATTACGTCCTGGAAGCATCACTAGGTGCCAGGCCTGCTTCTGGAGCAACACCAGGTGTTATGAACGCCTGGCAGAGCAGCTGATGACTACTCGATAGTTCAGTGTGCCATGCTTTACGGCTTAGAATCGGGACTTCAACGACGTTTTGAACGACATGAGCATATGAGATGTTCCAGGAGTTGAAGTTAATATTTCAAGCAAATGCCCGGATTGAGAGATATGAAGTCTCCAATAAGTTCTATAGCTGCAAGATGGAGGAGAATAGTTCTGCCAGTGAACATATACTCAAAATGTCTGGGTATCATAATCACTTGACTCAACTGGGGGTTAATCTTCCTATTGATAGTGTCATTGACAGAGTTCTTCAATCACTGCCACAAAGCTACAAAATCTTTGTGATGAACTATAATATGCAAGGGATGAATAAGACTATTCCCGAGCTCTTCGCAATGCTAAAAGCCACGGAGGTAGAAATCAAGAAGGAGCATCAAGTGTCGATGGTCAATAAGACCACTAGTTTCAAGAAAAAGGGCAAGGGGAAGAAGAAGGGGAACTTCAAAAGGAACATCAAGCAAGTTGCTACTTAGGAGAAGAAACCCAAGTCTGGACCTAAGCCTGAAACTGAGTGCTTCTACTGCAAGCAGACTGGTCACTGGAAGCGGAACTGCCCCAAGTATTTGGCGGATAAGAAGGATGGCAAAGTGAACAAAGGTATATTTGATATACATGTTATTGATGTGTACCTTACTAATGCTCGCACTAGCACCTGGGTATTTGATACTGGTTCTGTTGCTAACATTTGCAACTCGAAACAGGGGCTACGGATCAGGCAAAGATTGGCTAAGGATGAGGTGACGAGGCGCGTGGGAAATGGTTCCAAAGTCGATGTGATCGCGGTCGGCACGCTACCTCTACATCTACCTTCGGGGTTAGTATTAGACCTAAATAATTGTTATTTGGTGCCAGCGTTGAGCATGAACATTATATCTGGATCTTGTTTGATGAGAGACGGTTATTCATTTGAATCAGAGAATAATGGTTGTTCTATTTATATGAGTAATATCTTTTATGGTCATGCACCCTTGAAGAGTGGTCTATTTTTGATGAATCTCGATAGTAGTGATACACATATTCATAATGTTGAAATCAAAAGATGCAGAGTCGATAATGATAGTGCAACTTATTTGTGGCACTGTCGTTTAGGTCATATCGGTATAAAGCGCATGAAGAAACTCCATACTGATGAACTTTTGGAACCACTTGATTAGGAATCACTTGGTACTTGCGAATCGTGCCTCATGGGTAAGATGACTAAAACGCCGTTCTCCGGTACTATGGAGAGAGCAACGGATTTGTTGGAAATCATACATACAGATGTATGTGGTCCAATGAATTTTGAGGCTCATGGTAGATATCGTTATTTTCTCACCTTCATAGATGATTTAAGCAGATATGGGTATATCTACTTAATGAAACATAAGTCTGAAACATTTGAAAAGTTCAAAGAATTTCAGAGTGAAGTTGAAAATCATCGTACCAAGAAAATTAAGTTTCTACGATCTGATCGTGGAGGAGAATATTTGAGTTACGAGTTTGGTCTACATTTGAAAAAATGCGGAATAGTTTCACAACTCACGCCACACGGAACACCACAGCATAATGGTGTGTCCGAACGTCGTAATCGTACTTATTAGATATGGTGCGATCTATGATGTCTCTTACTGATTTACCGTTATCATTTTGGGGTTATGCTTTAGAGACGGCTGCATTCATGTTAAATAGGACACCATCGAAATCCGTTGAGACGATGCCTTATGAACTGTGGTTTGGCAAGAAACCAAAGTTGTCGTTTCTGAAAGTTTGGGGCTGCGATGCTTATGTGAAAAAGCTTCAACCTGATAAGCTTGAACCCAAATCGGAGAAATGTGTCTTCATAGGATCCCCAAAGGAGACTGTTGGGTACACCTTCTATCACAGATCCGAAGGCAAGACTTTTGTTGCTAAATTCGGAGTTTTTCTAGAGAAGGAGTTTCTCTCGAAAGAAGTGAGTGGGAGGAAAGTAGAACTTGATGAGGTAACTGTACCTGCTCCCTTATTGGAAAGTAGTACATCACAGAAACCGGTTTCCGTGACACCTACACCAATTAGTGAGGAAGCTAATGATGATGATCATGAAACTTCAGAACAAGTTACTACTGAACCTCGTAGATCAACCAGAGTAAGATCCGCACCAGAGTGGTACGGTAATCCTGTTCTGGAAGTCATGCTACTAGATCATGATGAACCTACGAACTATGAAGAAGCGATGCTAAGCCCAGATTCCGCAAAATGGCTTGAAGCCATGAAATCTGAGATGGGATCCATGTATGAGAACAAAGTGTGGACATTGGTTGACTTTCCCAATGATCAGCAAGCAATTGAAAATAAATGGATCTTCAAGAAGAAGACTGATGCTGATGGTAATGTTACTATCTACAAAGCTCGACTTGTCGTAGAAGGTTTTTGACAAGTTCAAGGGATTGACTACGATGATACCTTCTCACCCGTAGCTATGCTTAAGTCTGTCCGAATCATGTTAGCAATTGCCGCATTTTATGATTATGAAATTTGGCAGATGGATGTCAAAACTGCATTCCTGAATGGATTTCTGGAAGAAGAGTTGTATATAATGCAGCTGGAAGGTTTGTCGATCCAAAGGGAGCTAACAAAATGTGCAAGCTCCAGCGATCCATTTATGGACTCGTGCAAGCCTCTCGGAGTTGGAATAAATGCTTTGATAGTGTGATCAAAGCATTTGGTTTTATACAGACTTTTGGAGAAGCCTGTATTTACAAGAAAGTAAGTGGGAGCTCTGTAGCATTTCTGATATTATATGTGGATGACATATTGCTAATCGGAAATGATATAGATTTTCTGGATAGCATAAAGGGATACTTGAATAAGAGTTGTTCAATGAAAGACCCCGGTGAGGCTGCTTACATATTGGGCATTAAGATCTATAGAGATAGATCAACACGCTTAATTGGACTTTCAAAAAGCACATACCTTGACAAAGTTTTGAAGAAGTTCAAAATGGATCAAGCAAAGAATGGATTCTTGCCTGTGTTACAAGGTGTGAAGTTGAGTAAGACTCAATGCCCGACCACTGCAGAAGATAGAGAGAAAATGAAAGATGTTCCCTATGCTTCAGCCATAGGCTCTATCATGTATGCAATGCTGTGTACCAGACCTGATGTGTGCCTTGCTATAAGTCTAGCAGGGAGGTACCAAAGTAATCCAGGAGTGGATCACTGGACATCGGTCAAGAACATCCTGAAATACCTGAAAAGGACTAAGGATATGTTTCTCGTATATGGAGGTAACAAAGAGCTCATCATAAATGGCAACATTGATGCAAGCTTTGACAATGATCCGGACGATTCTAAATCGCAAACCGGATACGTATTTTTACTAAACGGAGGAGCTGTCAGTTGGTGCAGTTCTAAACAAAGCGTCGTGGTGGGATCTACATGTGAAGCAGAGTACATAGCTGCTTCGGAAGCAGCAAACGAAGGAGTCTGGATGAAGGAGTTCATATCCGATCTAGGTGTCATACCTAGTGCATCGGGTCCAATGAAAATCTTTTGTGACAATACTGGTGCAATTGCCTTGGCAAAGGAATCCAGATTTCACAAGAGAACCAAGCACATCAAGAGACGCTTCAATACCATTCGGGATTTAGTCCAAGTGGGTTGCAAGATACATACTGATCTGAATGTTGCAGACCCGCTGACTAAGCCTCTTCCACGAGCAAAACATGATCAGCACCAAGGCTCCATGGGTGTTAGAATCATTACTGTGTAATCTAGATTATTGACTCTAGTGCAAGTGGGAGACTGAAGGAAATATGCCCTAGAGGCAATAATAAAGTTATTATTTATTTCCTTATATCATGATAAATGTTTATTATTCATGCTAGAATTGTATTAACCGGAAACATAATACATGTGTGAATACATAGACAAACATAGTGTCACTAGTATGCCTCTACTTGACTAGCTCGTTGATCAAAGATGGTTATGTTTCCTAACCATATACATGAGTTGTCATTTGATTAACGGGGTCACATCATTAGGAGAATGATGTGATTGACTTGACCCTTCTCGTTAGCTTAGCACTTCATCGTTTAGTTTGTTGCTATTGCTTTCTTCATGACTTATACATGTTCCTATGACCATGAGATTATGCAACTCCCGTTTACCGGAGGAATACTTTGTGTGCTACCAAATGTCACAACGTAACTGGGTGATTATAAAGGTGCTCTACAGGTGTCTCCGAAGGTACTTGTTGGGTTGGCGTATTTCGAGATTAGGATTTGTCACTCCGATTGTCGGAGAGGTATCTCTGGGCCCTCTCGATAATGCACATCACATAAGCCTTGTAAGCATTGCAACTAATAAGTTAGTTGCGGGATGATGTATTACGAAATGAGTAAAGAGACTTGCCGACAACGAGATTGAACTAGGTATTGAGATACCGACGATGAAATCTCGGGCAAGTAACATACCGATGACAAAGGGAACAACGTATGTTGTTGTGCGGTCTGACCGATAAAGATCTTCATAGAATATGTAGGAGCCAATATGAGCATAAGGTTCCGCTATTGGTTATTGACCGGAGACGTGTCTCGGTCATGTCTACATAGTTCTCAAACCTGTAGGGTCCGCACGCTTAACGTTACGATGACAGTTTCATTATGAGTTTATATATTTTGATGTACTGAATTTTGTTCGGAGTCCCTGATGTGATCACGGACATGACGAGGAGTCTCTAAATGGTCGAGACATAAAGATCGATATATTGGATGGCTATATCCGGACATCGGAAGTGTTTCGGGTGATTTCGGAGAAAACCGGAGTGCCGGAGGGTTACCGGAATCCCCCCCGGGAGAAGTATTGGGCCTTATGGTCCTTAGTGGAGAGAGAGAGGGGCTGCCAGGATGGGCCGCGCCCCCCCTCTAGTCCGAATTGGATTAGGAGAGGGGCGGCGGCGCCCCCCTTTCCTTCTCCCTCTCCCCCTTCCTTTCCCCCTCCTACTAGGAGTAGGAAAGAGGGGAGTCCTACTCCTACTAGGAGGAGGACTCCTCCTCGTGGCGCACCTTGCAAGGGCCGGCCGGCCTCCCCCTTTCTCCTTTATATACGGGGACATGGGGCACCTCTAGACACACAAGTTGATCTTCGTGATCATTCTCTTAGCCGTGTGCGGTGCCCCCCTCCACCATAATCCTCGATAATATTGTAGCGATGCTTAGGCGAAGCCCTGCGATGGTAGAACATCAAGATCGTCACCACGCTGTCGTGCTGATGGAACTCTTCCCCAACACTTTGCTGGATCGGAGTCCGGGGATCGTCATCGAGCTGAATGTGTGCTAGAACTCGGAGGTGCCGTAGTTTCGGTGCTTGATTGGTCGGGCCGTGAAGACGTACAACTACATCAACCGCGTTGTGCTAACGCTTCCGCTTCCGGTCTACGAGGGTACGTAGACAACACTCTCCCCCTCGTTTCTATGCATCACCATGATCTTGCGTGTGCGTAGGATTTTTTTTGAAATTAGTACGTTCCCCAACATAAGTATCCTGTGAAAGGTAAAGTAGCTTACCACACTGGCTTGGCGCTTCGCGCTGAATCCGTGATCCTCAGTAATGGAAGGGGGGACCTCGACGCTTTTGAACAGCACCCTCCATGCATCTTCGTGAGTTGTGTCGAAGAGCCTGTTCAGAGTTCGGTGTTGCGCCGGGTCGAACTCCCACAAGTAGAAGTCCCGTTGTTGGCAAGGGAGGATCTAGCGGTGGAGCATGACCTGGACTACATTGACGAGTTTGAGCTTCTTGGTCACCATATTTTGAATACATGTTTGGAGTCCGGTCAGCTCTCCCGAACTACCCCAGGACATGCCCTTCTCTTTCCAGGAGGAGAGCCGCGTGGGGATGCCAGATCGGAACTCGGGGGCCGCTGCCCATGCAGGGTCACATGGCTCGGTGATGTAGAACCACTCCGATTGCCACCCCTTTATGGTTTCCACAAAGGAGCCCTCGAGCCATGTAATGTTGGGCATATTGCCCAACATGGCGCCTCCGCACTCCGCCTGGCGGCCACCCACAACCTTCAGCTTGACATTGAAGGTCTTCAGCCATAAGCCGACGTGGGGCTCGATGCGGAGGAAGGCCTCGCACACGACGATAAACGCTGAGATGTTGAGGATGAAGTTCGGGGCCAAATCGTGGAAATCCAGGTCGTAGTAGAACATGAGCCCCCGGAGAGGGAATCCCAGTCCGCGGAGGAAATGGGTACGGAACACTACCCTCTCATGGGGCCCGGGGGTGGGGATGAGCTGCCCCAGATCTGGGAGCTGGTGCGCGATGTCGTCGGGCAGTTATCCGGCTCTCCTCAGCTTCTTGATGTCTCCTCCATGGCGGAGGAGACCATCCACCTGCCTCCCGCTCCAGACATGGTTGGAGAAGGTTGAGGTGGGATGTGCGGACTTGGTCGCTGGAGCTCGAGTGCGCGAAAACGGATGAGCAAAGGAGGAAGAAGGCATAGATGAAAAGGTGAATCCTTATCCCTTTATATGGGCGGACGAAACTAAGCGTCCCCACTAGCCTGGTAAAACTCGCTCATCCCCCTAGCGCCGTAATCGATGGCGTGGTTGGGTTACCCACGCCCGATGAGAATCCCCTGATAAGGGGACATGATCTATGCTTTGACAAGACGTGTCAAAAAACTATCTCGTGTTATGTGCGGGGCTAGTTAAAGTAAACGGTTCGAATAATCACCGGGCCATGACATAATGTCGTGTTGCCAAAACAAGTCAGCAAATTAGATTTGCGCAAATATTATTCTCTCTACGGTTGTATGTGGAAGTTATTTTGCAGGGTCGGACACTATCCTATTCAAATTCTTCTGTGATGTATTCGGAGGAGGAACCCGCCTTGCAATGCCAAAGACAATACTACGCGTCGGATTCATCGTCATTGAAACCTGGTTCAGGGGCTACTGTGGGAGTCCTGGATTAGGGGGTCTCTGGACAGCCGGACTATCTCCATTGGCCGGACTGTTAGACTATGAAGATACAAGATTGAAGACGCACTGTTTTACCTCCATCAAGAGGGCCCGAACCTAGGTAAAACATCATGTTCCCTGCCTCCTGTTACCATCCGCCTTAGACGCACAGTTCGGGACCCCCTACCCGAGATCCGCCGGTTTTGACACCAACAACAATGCTCCCCAAGAAGCCACTAGGGCCACCGTAATCTACTCACTCCCTCGCACAATGCAAGATGCCGTGATTCCACTAAGGGACCCTTGAGGGCGGTCACCGAACCCGTACAAATGGCAACCCTTGGGGGCGGTCATCGAACCCGTACACGTTGTCAACCCTTGGCGGCGTTCACCGGAACCCGTCAAATTGCTCGGGGCAATCTCCACAACCTAATTGGAGACCCCGATGCTTGCCCGCAGCTGTGCACCACAATGATTGAGCTCCGAACACCACCAACCGTCTAGGGCGCCAAGGCACCCAAGAGGAACAAGCTCTAGGGTGCCCAAATGCCCAAGAGTAATAAGCTTCTCAAACTTCACTTCCACGTATCACCGTGGAGAACTCAAACCAATGCACCAAATGCATTGGCAAGGGCACACGGAGTGCCAAAGTCCTTCTCTCCCAAATCCAACCAAAACAACTATGCTAGGGAGGAAAATGAGAGGAAGAACGAAAGAAGAACACGAAGAACTCCAAGATCTAGATCCAAGGGGTTCCCCTCACTTAGAGGAGAAAGTGATTGGTGGATACGTGGATCTAGATCTCCTCTCTCTTTTCCCTCAAGAACTAGCAAGAATAATTGGAGGGATTGAGTATATTGGCCTTCTAAGCTTTTCGCCCATTTTGGCAATCGATGCCAATGCGGGAGAAGTTTCAGAGAGTTTTGTGGAGAAGTTTAGAGAGTTGTCTCTTCTAGCTTTGGTTTGTTCCTAAGCTTACGCATCTCTTACGCATCCATTATTGGTTGTTGCATAGCATGGTGATGCATAATTCCTTATATAAACTCTCTTGAAAGTGATTGTCATCAATTACCAAAATGGGGGAGATTTAAAGGATATGCGGTGCCCCCATGTGTGGTTTTGGTAATTGATGACATTCTCTATGGACTAATGGTTGCACTAAGTTATATTTGAAGGATTTGTCCATAGGCATTTCTTGAAGTCCATGTGTTGGTTTTAAGGAGTTTATGTGTTCACCAAGGTGCTATTAAGGAATTATCCAAAGATTGGTCATGTGAGTGTTGAGCTTATTGCAAGAATGTCTTGAAGAATAAGATTGTGTGATCATTCATGTTTAGCTTCATGACATCATCCAAACGAAGAGAGTTGGAAATATTCAAGGTTGATCAAGACTATGTCAAGAGTGAATCAAGTTGATCAACTCACAAAGCGTAAAAGGTGTACCGAGAGGGGTCAAGTGATCCCATGGTATGGTAAGCATTGTCCATTGCACTTTGTGTACTAACCCATGGTCTATGTGAGAGTTCTATGTGGGGTTAGGTACGTGTCCAAGGGCTTGCGTCAAGAGGAAGATATCATACAACCCATGGAAAGGATGACATCAAGTGGTGATCGTCATCAAGATTGTCGTTTGCAAGTTCAGGTGGAGCACCATGAAGAGATCAAGTTCTTGAAGCTTGCCATCCATTGTGGTGTCAATGGACTTGTGAAGATGTGCCGAAGAGTGGCTCACCCATAGTGGAGTATGGGGGAGCAATCATCTAGTCTTCATCGAGCCAACGCAATCAAGAAAGGTGATCCAACTTGAGGGAGTCAAGATCGTCATCATCTAGCTCAAGTGGACCATGTGCAATGCAGAGGTTTGCCCTTGATAGGCTTTCTATTTTACCGGTCTCATGGTGGTAGTTGGGAGAGCGGGTTATAGGATCGTTTGCCAAACTATCAAGGGGGGCTCTCAAGTTGGTGGCTTGATCGTATAATTAGTAGAGAGCTCAAACCATTGCATCCTTGCATCATGTTTCTTGGTTATTGTTTGGTTCTCTTTGTGAGTCTTAGAGCTTATGGTCATCTTGATGACAAGCTTGAGTTCATCGAAAATGGAGTTCGCATGCGTCTCCTATGGTGTTTTCGGTGTTGGAGGTTTTACCGGTCTTAGCCGAGGAATGGTTCTCACCATTTTCTTATGGGCCTTTTATAATTTGCTTCTTATTGATATTTCTTTCAAGATTGTGTTAGCCCTTGTCTCTAGCTTTACAACAAACTTGGTTTCATCGAATTCGGAGTCCGTTTGCAAAAGTTGTGGCAGTTTTGGTGTTCTGAAAAGGCTGCAGTGGTACTACCGCGAATTGGAGCGGGTGTAATTTTTTACTACCGCTCCAGAGCGGTACTACCGCGGCTCCTACAGCGGTAGTACCGCTCCGGACCAAAAACTCGTCCCAAGTCCTGCGGTGGTAGCCTCGGATGTATTTTTTAGTACCGCTCGCTAGCAGTAGTACCGGTACCCTTTGTGGTAGTACCGCGATCCCTAGCGGTAGTACCGCTGCGGCGGTTCTACTAGCCTTTTGCCTCCTCGCTGTTGTTTTTCAAAGGGGTACTACCGCCCTAGCGGTAGTACCGCGCCTTGGAGCGGTAGTACCGCTCTGTGCGGGCTGTGAGCCTAACGGTTGGATTTTTCCCCACCTATAAAAGGGGGTCTTCTTCCCCAATGAACCTTATATCTTTAGCTTGTGTTCTTCCCCCATTGTTGACCTTCTTCGAGCTTGCTAACTCTCAATCCCTCCAATGATTCTTGCTAGTTCTTGAGGGAAAAGAGAGAGGATATCTAGATCCACGTATCCACCAATCACTTTCTCCTCTAAGTGAGGGGAACCCCTTGGATCTAGATCTTGGATTCTTCGTGTTATTCTTTCGTTCTTCCTCTCATTTTCCTCCCTAGCATTAGTTGCTTTGGTTGGATTTGGGAGAGAAGGACTTTGGCACTCCGTGTGCCCTTGCCAATGCATTTGGTGCATCGGTTTGAGTTCTCCACGGTGATACGTGGAAGTGAAGTTTGAGAAGCTTATTACTCTTGGGCGTTTGGGCACCCTAGAGCTTGTTCCTCTTGGGTGCCTTGGCGCCCTAGACGGTTGGTGGTGTTTGAAGCTCAATCATTGTGGTGCAAAGCTCCGGGCAAGCGTCGGGGTCTCCAATTAGGTTGTGGAGCTTGCCCCAAGCAATTTGACGGGTTTCAGTGACCGCCCCCAATTGTTGCCAACGTGTACGGGTTCGGTGACCGCACCAAGGGTTGCCATTTGTACGGATTCGGTGACCGCCCTCAAGGGTCCCTTAGTGGAATCACAACATCTTGCATTGTGCGAGGGCGTGAGGAGATTACGGTGGCCCTAGTGGCTTCTTGGGGAGCATTGTGCCTCCACACCGCTCCAAACGGAGATTAGCATCCGCAAGGGTGTGAACTTCGGGATACATCATCGTCTCCGCGTGCCTCGATTATCTCTTACCCGAGCTCTTTACTTGTGCACTTTACATTGTGATAGCCATATTGTTTCTTGTCATATATCTTGCTATCACCTAGTAGTTTATCCTGCTTAGCATAAGTTGTTGGTGCACATAGGTGAGCCTAGTTGTTGTAGGTTTTGTGCTTGACAAATTAACCGCTAGGTCTATTCCGCATTTGTTCAGGCCTAAATCGTAATTATTTTAAAGCGCCTATTCACCCCCCTCTAGGCGACATCCACGATCTTTCACAAGCTGTCCACGGAGCCTGAGATGAAGCGCGGCTGCGACCACATCCTCCAGGGGCAACCGCCCGTTCTGCATCTTCCACAATGTCCACAGCCACAACACCAACGACTTCTAGGAGCTCAGGGCAATCTGCGACGGGCTCCTTGGCTACCGTCCCGAGCGCAACAACCGTGGCTACGGACATGGAGGAGGCAGCGGAGGAGGCCGCTGAGACAACCGCAACCCCCGCCAAGATTGGCCTGATCAGCCTCGTGAGGAGCGCTGGCAGGGCCAGCCTCATGATGGCCCCTGGCGGGACTAGCCTCGTGAGGACTGTCCTCGGGGAAATGCCGGCCTTCCTTCGTTGCCGCCGCCGCCAAGGAGAAACGAAGAGAACCACCAAGATGATGGTGTTGGGGACTTCCAAGAGCCTCGTGCATTCGCCTGCATCCTGGGGGCGCTCAGGCTCCCGCCTCTCATCACATCTTCAAGCAGTTCGCTCCTGAGGTGAATGCGGCCCTTCCCAAGCTTGAGGCATCACGTCCCCTCAGGTGGTCCAAGCTCGCCATCACCTTCGACTCTATGGACCAGCTAAAGTGCTCAGCCGCTGCTGGCACGCTCCCGATGCTATGTGTGCCGACCATCAGCAATGTCCTCGTCACCAAAACGCTCATCGATGGTGGCATGGGGCTCAATGTTCTCTCTGTCGAGACACTCGAGATGCTCCAGGTGCCCTACGATCAACTTCTCCCCACCAAAAACTTCCTAGGAGTGACTGGCGGTTCCATCGTTCCCCTGGGGCAGATATGCCTCCTGATCACCTTCTGCAAGCGTGACAACTACCACACCGAGGTCATCGACTTTGACGTCGCCCACATTCGCCTCCCGTACAATGCCATTCTCGGGTATCGGGCCCTCGCCAAGTTCATGGCAGCAACTCACCATGGCTACAATGTTCTCAAGATGCCAGGAAGTGGCAGTATCATCACAGTCGCTTGCGATGAGAAGGATACGATGTGCTCCCTCGAGCGCGCCTACTAGGCCGCGGCAGTTGAGAACTCAGATGGCGAGGGTGCGATCCTACCTCCTGAAGCCATCCCCAAGAAGAAGAACCAACTCCTCCCATGGGGCTGTCAGGAGGATGGGGCACCCGACGATCGTGCCTCAGGCACTGCACCCACTACTGGGGCACCTTTCCCTCTCGCATAGGAAGGCGCACCTAGCGCCCCTCTCAGGACGGGCTCGGGGGCTCTCATTTGGAGGGCCTCTGACCTGATCGGCGTCACGAGGGAGGCGTTTGGGCACCACATGGGGGCGTCCTTCGACGTGTGTCTCCGTGAGCAAGGTGCAAGGTGCGAGGCGCCAGGCACTCAGGAGTTAATCACTAAGGCAATCGAGGAGCTTTAGGAGGCACGAGCCATGCGTGGCGAGCATCACCCCACACCATCTAGTGCACTTGTCGCCCCTGACATGCGAGGCGATCTGCGCGTCCGCGTCAACATCCGAGGACTCAACAGGGATGCTTCCCAGGAGCTCTTTTGGCCATCCTGCGGCGGCAGGAGTGGGGGCTACCCTTGCAGCTACGTCTGCATGCCGTTCGGCCTGCTGAACGTGGTTGCCTTACACCAGCGCTACATACAGGGTGTCTTGGCAGCTCACGACACCAGGCGCTAGGCGGTCTTGATGGAGGAGGTGCCGGAACCTCGCGAGCCCCCCGGGCCTCAGGAGCCTGCTGGCCCGGCAGCATGCATCTTCAGCTACCCCAACGCTCCTACAACGATGGTGCCAGGTGAATTTTTGGTTTATTCAGTTGAGGGAGCCCCTCGGGCTGCATTATACTCATGTTGTTAGGGCCCGCCTTGTGTATGGTGGAACCCTAGATGGCTGATTTTCATGAAAGGAGCGGATCCCGCGACGAACACGAGGAGAAATCACGAAGGGAAACATGAGAGAATCACTCAAATCAACAAGATATGGTCACACATATTCTAGGTCCTCGAAACACAAGGAGATACACTATCCAAATCCAACAAAGAACGATACAAGAGGTAACTAGTTCATCTTCATGAGGAGGCCTTGAGGGGTTCTTCCCGTGAGGGGTCTTGAATCCTCTTGGCGGATCTTCTCCGAAGAGGCCGTGGACTCCAATGGAGAAGTAACCAAGTGGATGCACAAAGCTCTATCTCTAATATGAGCTATCACATTGCTAACCCTAGAAAAGGGGCGGAGGAGGAGTATATTGTCAGGACCCCGATCCTAAGTCACACCGATCTAGCATGTAACACATCATATCACTTTGCGGCCTCACGCACGGTATTCCCACGGGTGCCACCTTACCTGGCCCGGGACCGTTTGCGCCTTTTGGCTCACGTATATGATAGTGTCGCTAGCATCCATATGACAAAGAACCCGGGCTGACATGGCTAGTCGTGAACCCAAAGTGGCACTAACTTACAGGGACAGGCATCCATGACCCAGCATCGAACGTGTCGGTCATCAGCGAGTGAATCCAGGCTGTAGCACTGGGCTAGCAGGACTCCGGTGAACCGGGCTGTAGTGGGCTAACAGGACTCCGGTATTCATCGCGTGACATTTCCCCGAAGAGACAGACACAGGAACGAAGAAGGACACATGCCGGCCAGCCTAAGTGTTCCGGAGCAGTAGCAAGCTACCATGGTTCAGTGGAAACACTAGGAGACATTTCCCGGTAAGAGAGGCTACCAAGGATAAAGAACTAGGTTGTCAGATCCCACACATACCAAGCATTTCAATAACATACACACAATATGCTCGATATGTGCAAATACAACATGGCATCACAACATGACTCTACGACTCAAGTATTTTATTCAATAGGCTCCGAGGAGCGAGATATTACAAACATGGGTCTCATGACCCAACAATCAGAGCATACAAGTCAAAGCACGAGCGGAAGCTTAACATGTCTGAGTACAGACAACTATAAATGAAAAAGGATGAGAAGCCTGACTATCTACCAGATCCTGCCGAGGGCACAAGATCGTAGCTGAGGTAACAAGCTAAACGTCGAAGACCACGCGGAACTACTAGCGAGACTGAAGTCTCTCTGCAAAAACATAAAATAGGCAAACGTGAGTACAAATGTACCCAGCAAGACTTACATCAGATCTATCTACATATGCATCATTATCAACAAAGGGGTGGTGGGGTTTAACTGCAGCAAGCCAGCTTTGACTCGGTGGCTAACCTGAACTACGACTGCAAGTAACTCTTTCGAGGTGGCGCACACGAGTCCACATATTCACCATATAAATACCCCACTATGGATCCGCTCCCGTCTCCCTACGAGAACGCCATCCATAGCACTCACGCTTTTCTTGCGTATTTTAGAGTATCCACTTTCACTTGTCTATGAACTATGCAAGGGGTCCAAGTTTCCATATCCGAGGAATCCGGCTATTCGAATAGATAATGATAACCCTGTAGGGGTGTACTTCTTCACACACGCTCTCGCCACTTACCGCCCTGTACACGTCATGTACCTCGGCAACCTTCAAGCGGAAGCCGGGCGAGGGAGTCGGCCACGACCTGACTAACCGAACAAGTCTCTAGTCCAGGTTTATCGCCTATTCGGGTTCCATCCGCAAGTAGATCCGGCCTGGGTGTCGCTCACGGCCCCAAATGATGTGAGCAGGGTTCCCAAGCCCACCATCCGGGTGCCACTTGGTACACCGTGCCACTGTGCCGAGTCTGTCCCAAGCCCACCTGTACCGGGTGCCACTTGGTAGACTACTAACACTACCTACAAACACCAGAAACTAGTTGCAACTCCTGGACAGAGATCATGTTGATTAATAAGTCGAGAGGGGTCGAGTTACCGGAACCCAATGTGTGGTAGTAACTGGTCATGGATCACGAACACAGAACTCAGTTCCTGAGGACGGCTGCAATGAGACAACCCACCATGTACTCCTACATGGCCTCTCACCGCTACCTTTACCAAATCGTGTTCACACACTTAGCTCTCAATAGTAGGACATGTTTATACAACTCCGATTCATTCTCGATGAATCAGACCTGACTCAACTCTAAGCAGTAGCAGGCATGACAAACAAGCATGAATGAGTAGGCACAACAGGGCTCAAACAGCTCCTACTCATGCTAGTGGGTTTCATCTATTTACTGTGGTAATGAAAGGTCATGCAGAGGATAAAGGGGTTCAACTACCGCAGCATGTAACAGTTGAATCGGTGTTGTCCTAATGCAGTAAAAGAGAGCAGGAGCGAGAGAGTGGGATTTTATCGGAATGAACAAGGGGGTTTGCTTGCCTGGCACTTCTGAAGATAGCATTGAGTCTTCATTAGTGTCAACGATCACATCATCGGTACAACGTCTACCGAGGGGGAACAACACCGGCAAACACAGAAGAAACAGGATCAATGCAATGCACAATATGATGCATGCTATGACATGGCAATATGAATGTGTTTTGGGCTAATGCACCTAGCTATGATTTAAATGAAGTTGGTTTGAATACATGATTCAAATTCCAACTCCATATATGATAATTTAAATGCCCTTTTTTTGTTTTGTCCAAAACAGAGGACAAACATTGTTCAAACATGCATGAGAATAGTACAGATGGATTCCTTGAATTTTTCTGATAATTTTTCATATATAAATTATTTAATTTGGAGTTACGGTTGAATTTCTATGAATTTTAGAAGTTTAGAATATTTTCTGAAATAAATAAATCATTTCTGATTTATTTAAAACTCCAGAAAACATTTACTGCGTCAGCATGACATCACCCTGACGTCATCAGGTCAACAGGGCGGGTCCAGGTCAAACCTGATGTGTGGGGGCCACACATCAGTGTCACAGGGCTGCTTAGCTCACTGACAGGTGGGACCAAGTCAACGGCCACGTCAGCGTAGTCAACACTGACGCGTGGGCCCACCGGGGTTAGTTAAATTAAACAGAAGATGTAATTTGTGTTAATTAGGGCGTGGGGCCCATTAGTCAGTGGCCTAGGGGGTTGGTTAGTGGGGCTGTTAGCTGCTAATGACGGTTCACGTCATCTCGCCGGAGTCTCGCCGGCGGTGACCTCGAACCGCGGCGGAGTTCACTCGGAACTCGCCAGAGTCGACCGATCGACGCGCCAGGGGCACCAGAGGATAGCCCGTGCCCGCGCGCATCTAAGGGAACCAACGGGAGGTGCGGGGGTGGCCGGAGTTCGCCGGAGTGGAACCCGCGGCGGCTGCCGGAGTTCGGGGCTGGTGCGGGTTAGCGTTGCGGTGTGCTAACGAGCGAGGCGATGGGCTAGCGGAGCGCTACACGATGCGGGGAGCAAGTTAGGCGCACCGGGGTGACGTAATGGTCACCGGAGCTACGCCGGCGACGAGCTCAGGCGGCGGCGTGCTACGGCCAGCTATGAAACGGCAGATACGGCGAGCGAGAGAGGGAGCGGAGAGGGGGAGCAGGAGCAGGAGCTCACGGCGATGACGACGGAACGCTCGGCGAGGTCGGAGACGGTCCGGAGCCGACCAATTTGACGGTGATGGCCGGCGGGTCCGAGGTAGAAGACGAGCCCGGTGAGGTCGTTCGGGGGTTTCTGGAGGGGCGTGGCTCGGTGAGGTGGGTCGAGGACGGAGTGACGGAGCTTGTGGGCTAGTCGGGGAAGCGAGGGAGGCCCGGTGGCCGTGGTGGCCGTGGACGGCGGCGACGAGCGCGAGAGGGGGAGAGCAGAGAAGGGAGAAGGGGTCGGGAGAGAGTGAGAGGGAGGAGCGAGGGGGCTGCGTGGCTTCACCCGAAGAGGCCAGGGCGAAGCGGCAAGCAGGAGGTGGCCGGGGCGGCGTCGGCGCTCGCCACGCCTCGCCTCTGTCCTTTTGGCGAGGGAGGAAGACGACATGGGGGAAAGCGGCGGTGGGCTGGGCCGTGCTGGGCCGGTTGGTGGCGCCAGGTAAGTGGCTGGGCTGCTGGTGGGCTACCAGGTAAGTCTTCTGCTCTTTTTTAATTTTTCTATTCTGTTTTATTTTTATTTAATCTTTTGCCACTGTTTTGAATTTAAAATAATTCAAACAATGCCAAAAGCTCCTCTGAATATTTTTTTATTTTGCTAGATGGACTTTTCCAAAAGCTCATAAAATATTTCAGGGGTATTTGAAATTATATTCTAGTTATATGAATATAATTCAAATTCAAATAGCTAATGATTTAAATTCAAAGTCCCAAAAATAAATCCTTAAAAATGTTCAATATTTTTGGTTTGGATCAAAACCCTTGCCAAAAATATTAAACATCTAAGAAGAGCATTTTGGAACAATGAATGAGATTTTAGGGTTTTTGCCCTTCTTTTATTTAGGGTTTTGAGGCTTCTAAATTCCTCAGTTCAAGTTTCAAAAATTTAAACATGATGCAGAGATGGAAGCAAGCATAGGTCAGGCCAGAACTAGGGATGTGACATATATATAGTCTAGGTGGGCGAAGGGGTACACGGGTCTCGGCCCTTTACTGTGCATAGACAGATGGGGCCAGTCATCCGGGTGTCGTGCCGGATGTCCAGGATTTCCCGAGGGGCCAAATGTTCGGGCTGGCGGGGTCGGTCTTGATGCATTCGGGATGGAGAATGCCGGATTTCTGGGCTTGGGCCAGATGTCCGTGCTGAGGCCGGATGTCCGTGGCCTGTAGGTACTTGGCTGCTGTCGTGGTGGATGCTCGAGGGGCCAGATGTCCGGGGTCATGGCGGATGTCCGGGTCCTGGGAGATGGTCTTGACTCCTTCTATTGGTTCTCTTCATCCATGAACTTGGGGACTTGTCAGTCTTCATGTGCATCTTCAGGAGGCAATACTGGAATCAGGATCTTTGCTGTCAGCTAGCTGATGGCAAAGAAGGTCTTTGCCATCAGCATAGAGAAAGCTGACGACAAAGAGGGTGTTTGCCGTCAGCTAGTAGATGGCATAGAAGCATTGTCGTCTACTAGCGGACAGCAAAGTGGGAGGGTGGCCCACTAGTGGGAACCACCTAACGGCCACTTTCTTTGCCGCCTGCTAGCTGATGGCAAAGCTTCTTTGCCGTCCGCAAGCTGACGGCAAAGAAAGTGGCAACCTAACGGTCGTTTCCCCACGGCCCCACACCACTAGCTATGCTCTTTGTCGTCCGCTAGCAGACAACAAAGAAATTAAACCGAACTAAAAAAGGGTCGGCCCTGCACCCCACCCCTGTCTCTCTCCCTCACCTCACTTGCGCCACCCTGACGCCCCCAACCCCCCACCAGCCAGCACCCCCGATGCCCGCGACCCCCCTACCACCCCAACGCCCTCGCTACCCGCGCCACCCGGACGCCCAAGTCGGTCGCGCCACCTTGACACCCTCGCCACCACCTCCACC